>NC_083579.1:24106970-24436970 GCF_027579695.1 Neoarius graeffei | reverse complement strand
CAATGAACGCACACACACATACCCAGAGCAGTGGGCAGCTATGCTACAGCACCTGGGGAGCAGTTGTGGGTTAGGTGCCCTTGCTCAAGGGCACTTCATCCCAACCTGAGGCCATGACTGCCCCATGTTAACCTAATCACATGTCTTTGAACTGTGGGGGAAACTGGAGCACCTGGAGGAAACCCATGCAGACACGGGAGAACATGCAAACTCCAGACAGAAAGGCCCCCCATCAGCCGCTGGGCTTGAACCCAGAACCTTCTTGCCATGAGGCGACAGTACTGACCACTACGCCACCGTGCTGCCATTTACATAATTTGACATTTACATAATATGCAAAAAAGTTCAAGTTTTATTGGTCACATATAATTACAAGTAATTACAGTGAAATTCTTATGTACCTTAGGTCGTTGCGAGTGTAAAAGTATATTGATAAGATAAATTAAAAACTATAGAAATAAAGGGGAAGGGGGGGAAGAAAAAAACCCCCAAACAACTATATTAATGAGTGGAAGCATGGCAGAGATGTGATTGTGCGGTTACGAGTCCTTAAAGTCCAAGGTGCAGTAGTGCATAGTAGTGCACCTTGTTATCATTGTGAACAGTTCAACAGTCTGATGGCCTGAGGGAAGAAGCTTCTCCTCATTCTCTCAGTGTTGGCCTTCAGCTGTCGGTAGCGTCTCCCTGAAGGCAGCAGGGAGAACAGTCTATTATTTGGGTGGCTGGGGTCGCTGGCGATCTTCCTGGCTCTGTCCCTGCAGCAGTTGGAATAAATGTCCTGTAGGTTAGGGAGGGTGGTCCTGATGATTCTCTCAGCAGAGCGAACCACCCTCCTGAGAGCCAGCTGATCTCTCCTGGTGGTGCTTCCCATCCAGTTAGTGATGCTCCCACTCAGGACACTCTCAGTAGTGAAGGACTAAAAGTTCCTTAGTACCTTGAGTGGGAGTTTTAAGTCCTTCAGTCTCCTTAAGAAGTAGAGGCGCTGGTGGCCTTTCTTAACCAGACTGTTGGTATGACAGGACCAAGAAAGGTCCTGTGAGATGTGGACACCCAGGTATTTGAAATTGTCCACTCTGTCTACCTGGGCCCTGTTGATGCAGATGGGTTGGAGGTCCCTCTGCTGCTTCCTACTGAAGTCCACTATCAGCTCCTTCGTTTTGCTGGTGTTGAGTGTGAGGTTGTTCTCACTCAGGTCCGCAAGATGTTTAATCTCGGTCCGGTAGGCAGACTCATCATTATTGGAGATGAGGCCCACTACAACTGTATCATCAGCAAACTTTAATGATGGTGTTGGAGTCTGAAGTGGCCATACAGTCATGAGTGTACAGGGAGTACAGCAAAGGGCTCAGAACGCATCCTTGGGGGGAACCAGTGTTGAGGGTGAGGGGAGATGAAGTGTGGCTGCCTACATGTACCATCTGTGGTCTGCCTGTAAGGAAGCTGTGGATCCACCGGCACAATGAGGGGTGCAGGCTGAGATCACACAGTTTTTGGACCAGCCTGGAGGGGATTATGGTGTTTAAACGCTGAGCTGTAGTCAATGAACAGCAGTCTAGCATAGGATCCCCTCTTGGTGTCCAGATGAGTCAAGGTGGTGTGAAGTAGGTGAGAAATGGCGTCATCTGTGGATCTGCTGGGACGATAGGCAAACTGTAGCGGATCCAGGGTAGCAGGCAGGGAGGAGATGAGGGGTTTGACTAGCCTTTCGAAACACTTCATCACCACAGATGTTAGGGCTATGGGGTGATAGTCGTTCAGGCAGCTGGGCTGGGGTTTCTTAGGCACAGGAACTATAAGAGACTGTTGAAAGCAGGTGGGGACAATGCAATGAGAAAGGGAGACGTTGAATATTACCGTGAAGATACTTGCTAGCTGGTTAGCACATACCTTAAGGACATGACCTGAGATCCCATCTGGACCTGCTGCCCTCCTGGGATTCACTCTCCTGAGTGCCATCCTCACGTTGTGCTCTGTCACGGTGAGTGCTGTCTCCTCTCTGCCGGTGATTTATGTCGGCTCGTTTGCAGGTTGTCTAGTTCATCGGCGAGAGATTTGTCGGCGTTCGTCAGAGGAGCACAAGCTGTTTTATAGTCCATGATGATCTGTAGTCTTTGCCATAGCCCCCTGGGATCCTGCTGGTACAAATGAGTCTCCAGCTTCCTCCCATACTGCTGTTCAGCCTCCTTCACTGCTTTGCGAACGTTGTAAGAAGCAGCTTTGTATTCCTCCAAGTTCCCAGTTAACAGCCCGGTGTTATAGGCAGCAGTGTGTGCTCTCAGAGCGTCACAAACGGTGTTATCCACCCACGGCTTCTGGTTGGGAAATGTCCTGACTATGATTTTGGGAGCACAGTCCTCCGCTAGCTTCCCAATGAATCCCACCACTGCTTCCGTAAACACGTTGTCATCACCTGAGCTGTGCCGGAACAAATCCCAATTGGTGATGTTGAGTGCGTCTTCTAGGATCGCCACTGATTGGTCAGACCATTGGGTCACCTCTCTGCATGCTGGGGCTTCCATTTTCAGTTTTTTAATGTACTTAGGCATTAGGAAAATAGCAGAGTGATCTGACTTACCAAAGGGGGGAAGAGATGTAGCTTTATAGCCCTCTTTGAACAGCGAGTAGCAGTGGTCTAGAGTCTTGCATCCTCTGGTAGGACAAATGATATGTTGCCAGAAGTCCGGTCTTATCATCCTTAAGTTGGCTCAATTGAAATCGACAGCTATTATGAGAGCTGCGTCCCTGTGATTTAATCTCATAGCTGGAGAGGGCTTCGTGGGGTTCAGATAGGGCAGTGTCCGTGTCCGCTTTAGGTGGAATATAAATGGCGCTAAAGATGACTGACGAGAACTCTCGAGGGAGATAGAATGGCTGGCATTTGAGAGTTAGGAGCTCCAAGTTGGGTGAGCAGGAACGGGTTAAAGGTGTTATGCTCCTGGAATCACACCATCTGTTGTTGACCACTAAGCACGCTCCCCCTCCTCTCAACTTGCCCGACTCCTCGGTGCGGTCCATGCAGTAGACTGATAGAAACTCTGTCGGTTGCACAGCATGGTCCGGGACTGAGGGGGACAGCCATGACTCAGTGAGACAAATAATGTTACAGTCTCGTATATCCTGCTGGTATTTGAGTCTAGCCCGGAGGTCGTCGAGCTTGTTTTCCAGGGACTGGACGTTGGCTAGCAGAATGCTAGGCAGAGGTGGACTATGTGCCCTTCTCTTTAGCCGGTTCCTGATTCCCGCTCGTTTGCCTCTGGGTCTTTTCCTCAGCCTGAACTTGGCGTGCCCTCCATTGTTGTAGGACCCCCGCTGTATCTTGTCCGGCAGTGTGGAGCTGAATTCCCTTAAAAATAAAGAAACATTGCACTTCCCTCCAATGTCTATCAGAGTCTGTCTGGTGTACATAGTTAGAGTGCAGCCTGTGCAAAAAAGGACAAGGCTTTGATGTCATTTGTCACAGTACAGATATGAACTTTTGCCAAAAGTTGCAGCTGAACATGTCCATACACTGCTTTTGTGTGACACTCCTACACGTGAAAATTCCTACATGAGTAAATAAAAAAAGGAAAAGAAGTAAAATAGTGGAAATACTGCACATTCAAGAAGAGCACTTTTACGGATTAGTCATTTTCATGACTTTAAGTGTTTTAAAGGTAGCACAAAGGGGAATTAAGTCAGTACTATCTGGAATAATATGCAATATATTTTAAAATGTATCGTAATATATATGTTATGTGTTAAAAGCTGCGTGTTTGTGTGTTTTAGACTTCATAAGAAGACTATTGATGACGCTTGTCAGAGTCTTGAGGAATACAAGCAAACTTTGAAGATGCGCTATGCTCCGGTTACCATGACAGCAACACAAACACCACCACCTTCATGTAATGAGGAAACCATTTGCTCTTTTCCTTCTTTGCCTCATCGGACACTCCCGACTACCACCACACACCTTTTAAACACTGACACTGGATCTCCTATCTCTCACCAGACACCAGTAGTGAATGTAAAGCAAAGCCACAACAATAATGTCCTTGCAGACCCAACACTACTCATTCAGCCTCCTCTACCTAGTCCGAGTCCTACCTTAACCACATACCCAGATACCCATGTAATGGCACAAACTATCTCCACGCCCATCACTATCTCTCACTCGGTGCATGAGGATGGATTGGCGTTGATTCCACAATCAGCAGCCAGCTCCTTAGTAGACAAGAGGCCTACAGATGGTGCTTCAGAGCTTCAAGAAGTTCCTTTGCTCCCCCCTGCTGTGTTTCTGGAATATCTGCGAAGCAGGTGTTCTCAGTCACCGCCCACGCATCTCACTCTGATCTCTCAGCACGTCTCAAAAGATCCTGGGGTTGTCCTGCAGGAAGAAGTCGAGAACAGTAACCTGTATTGGGATGCAGAAATGGAGAAAAATCAGCAGGTCAGAGATCAGATACAAAAACAAAGAGATGCCCTCCATGCATTACTCAGAGCACAGCATGCAAAGGTAACCAAGATTGGAAAAAAACAAGGAAAAATAAGTTTAGATATGGTATATCTATGCATTAGAGTTTGTGCCTGAAATAATATCTGCTTTTGTGTCAGGAGCAGTCAATCCCACTGGGAATGCATGAGAGTGCTGTTATAGATGCTCCTGTGAAGGCTGATGAGAAGCGCAATGAACCTCTCCCGGTCTCTACAACACCGAGACAGAGCCATGCCCACACCCAACAAACTCCTGTGTTTGAGTCCAGTGGTGAGACACAACATTTTTATTTTTCAGTATTTACACACTGAATTAATGGTGTATTATGTACACCTATTATTGAACAGTTGCTGTTCATTAGTCAGCCTTACTGTCAACAGCTTCTTCTGTCTCATTCAAGATGCTATGTACTGTAGCACAGGTCTTGGAGTACCCACTGTCCTACACGTTTTAGCTTTAGTTTGTCCTTCTCCAACATACTCACTTCAATTTAGGACAGGTTGATAATTAGCTGATTGATTGATTATTGTCCTGTTGTTGTTCTGTCATTAATTATTGTTCTTTCTGAAATATTCCACAATCCTGACTGATCCTATATTTATCATTTGCAAATCGTATTTCTGCAGAACATTCTCTGTGTGAGTCAACGAGTGGCGTACAAGTAAATCCTCCAGTCTCTTGCCCACCAAGGACACTCCAGGTTCTCCTGCGTGACTTTGAGCAGCACAAACTCAGCACTATTGAGGAAGTGGACACTCCAGTTAACGTTACCATGGATACAGGTGTGTGTGTGTGTGTATATATATATATATATATATATATATATATATATATATATATATATATATATATATAAAATATGTATAATATGTATGTGTGTGATAGATATATATATATATATATATATATATATATATATATATATATATATATACACACACACACACACACACAGTGGGGCAAAAAAAGTATTTAGTCAGCCACCAATTGTGCAAGTTCTCTCACTTAATCCTGTATTTATGAGAGAGGCCTGTATTTTGAGATATGAGATGTATGTATTTTGAGATGAGAGATGTATGTTACCCCTTTTCCACCAAATCAGTTCCAGGGCTGGTTCGGAGCCGGTGCTGGTTCACAACTCGTTCAACTTGCGAGCCAGCTGAGAACCAGTTTGCTTTTCCATCACTCGCGGTGCTAAGCGGAGCCACGTCATTACGTCGCTGTATACGTCAGTTACGGCGCTACGTTTACATAAACCTTGTCGCGAATATCAAAGCAAAAACACAGAAGAAGCAGCAGCAGCAACAACAACAACAGCAACAACAATAATAATAATGGATGACTTCGCGTTTGTACAGCTGCTGCTTCTCGGCGCTTAAAAATGGCGATCTTTCGCGGTCTTGTTATTGTTGTTGGTCTTAACAACTCCGCCCTCCCGCTGACGTAAGCGGTTCTTTCCTCTGGCCCAGCAGAGAGTTGGTGCTAGCCTGGAACCGGTTTTTCTGGCCCCAGAGCCAGTTCTTTGTCAGTGGAAACAGAAAACCCGGTTCCAAACTAAGCACTGGCCCTGAACCAGCCCTGGAACTGCTTTGGTGGAAAAGGGGCATGAGAGAGAATCCTGTATTTATGAGAGAGGCCTGTAATTTTCATCATAGGTACACTTCAACTATGAGAGACAGAATGGGGGAAAAGAATCCAGGAAATCACATTTGAAGGATTTTTAATGAATTAATTGTTAAATTCCTTGGTAAAATAAGTACTTGGTCACCTACAAACAAGCAAGATTTCTGGCTCTCATAGACCTGTAACAACTTCTTTAAGAGGCTCCTCTGTCCTCCACTCGTTACCTGTACCTGTTTGAACTCGTTATCAGTATAAAAGACACCTGTCCACAACCTCAAACAGTCACACTCCAAACTCCACTATGGCCAAGACCAAAGAGCTGTCAAAGGACACCAGAAACAAAATTGCAGACCTGCACCAGGCTGGGAAGACTGAATCTGCAATAGGTAAGCAGCTTGGTGTGAAGAAATCAACTGTGGGAGCAATTATTAGAAAATGGAAGACATACAAGACCACTGATAATCTCCCTTGATCTAGGGCTCCACGGAAGATCTCACCCCGTGGGGTCAAAATGATCACAAGAACGGTGAGCAAAAATTCCAGAACCACACGGGGGGACCTAGTGAATGACCTGCAGAGAGCTGGGACCAAAGTAACAAAGGCTACCATCAGTAACACACTACGCCGCTAGGGACTCAAATCCTGCAGTGCCAGACGTGTCCCCCTGCTTAAGCCAGTACATGTCCAGGCCCGTCTGAAGTTTGCTAGAGAGCATTTGGATGATCCAGAAGAGGATTGGGAGAATGTCATATGGTCAGATGAAACCAAAATAGAACTTTTTGGTAAAAACTCAACTTGTGTTTGGAGGAGAAAGAATGCCGAGTTGCATCCAAAGAACACCATACCTACTGTGAAGCATGGGGGTGGAAACATCATGCTTTGGGGCTGTTTTTCTGCAAAGGGACCAGGACGACTGATCCGTGTAAAGGAAAGAATGAATGGGACCATGTATCGTGAGATTTTGAGTGAAAACCTCCTTCCATCAGCAAGGGCATTGAAGATGAAACGTGGCTGGGTCTTTCAACATGACAATGATCCCAAACACACCACCCGGACAATGAAGGAGTGGCTTCGTAAGAAGCATTTCAAGGTCCTGGAGTGGCCTAGCCAGTCTCCAAATCTCAACCCCATAGAAAATCTTTGGAGGGAGTTGAAAGTCCGTGTTGCCCAGCGACAGCCCCAAAACATCACCGCTCTAGAGGAGATCTGCATGGAGGAATGGGCCAAAATACCAGCAACAGTGTGTGAAAACCTTGTGAAGACTTAGAGAAAACATTTGACCTCTGTCATTGCCAACAAAGGGTATATAACAAAGTATTGAGATGAACTTTTGTTATTGACCAAATACTTATTTTCCACCATAATTTGCAAATAAATTCTTTAAAAATCAGGCAATGTGATTTTCTGGATTTTTTTTCCTCATTTTGTCTCTCATAGTTGAGGTATACCTATGATGAAAATTACAGGTCTCTCTCATCTTTTTAAGTGGGAGAACTTGCACAATTGATGACTGACTAAATACTTTTTTGCCCCACTGTGTGTGTGTGTGTGTGTGTGTGTGTGTGTGTGTGTGTGTGTGTGTGTGTATATGTGTGTGTATATGTGTGTGTGTGTGTGTGTGTGTGTATATATATATATATACACACACACACAGTATGTCAGTGCTCCAGCCTGATCCGGTGTACATAACTATTATTTTTCTGTTTGACATTATTGAAATTGGGATTGTCCTCAGGGTTATTCTGTTCTCATTGAGTGTACACATGAATGTTTATTCCGATTTAGTTATCGGTCTGATTATTAACAGCTCATCATGCTGCCTGTAAATGTACCTTTTACTGCCATCTGCATTCAGCTTACATTTCTTCAATAAATTTAAATATGAAAGCCTGTTATTTCTGAAACCTAAATGCTGATACATATCTGTCTGTATCTGATTTCTTTCAGCTGCTGAGGTGTGTATGGACAGCTCATCAGCAGAGAGCTCAGATTGCGCTCACTCCTGCAGTCTCTCTCTGACTCCACCCACCATGGGCTCAGGGAGCACTCAGGGGCTGAGCTTAGACTTGGAGGTCATAAGGTCAGAGGACAGCACATGCAGACCCAGCAAACTGTCATGGAGAGAGATGCTGCAGCTGGAATCAGCAGCTTCACGTGCAGGTAAAGAGACAGGCAGCTGAACTCATGTAGGTAGATGTTTACAACTAATTAGTCGCAGGTGAACAACCATAGCAACCTTATGTTGATTATACAAGAAAACGTGTTGTGCTGTGCTGTATGCATGTGTATGCATGTTTATGTTAAATCTTCATAGATGCTACTGTAAAAGCTTTAATCAGCCTCTAAGCGTAGTTTGTATTTGCGTTAGGAATTAGATTTCAGGAATGTTTGCATTTGAAACCTGAGGTGGCAAAAGGACAAAGTTTTATTGACTAAAAATATGCAGACTGAGTGACTAATAACCATGTCTAAAATATAACTATTTGAAAAAAATAAGACTGAAACTAAATCTGTCCAATATAATGTTATAAATCAGCATATAAACAGTATTAACAGAATAACCATCAAATTTTGGTTGTATTCTTTAATTCTTCATTCTGATTTCATTCTTCAGGTACAGACTCTACAGAGCAGCAGCAGGTAGAGGAGGTGAGTGCGTTATCCAGCTACACTCGCTCTCTAAGTCACCATTCTGCTACTCCTGTAGCTTTCTCAGATTGACCCTGTTACCTTGTATTGCTTTTAGATACATTTTTGTATGTATTAATGTTTGACAATGAATGTGTGACAGAACATTGTACAAATAATAATGTAAGGCAGAGAAATAATACTTTTATGGCTATCCCTATAGTTCGGTGTTTATTATTTATTATTATTATTCATTATAATTTTTTTTGAACATTTACTGTATCACTCACTCACTCACTCACTCACTCACTCACTCACTAACTATCTGGTTTAACATCACGTAACCCACCACCGGTGTGTTGGATGCTGCATGGCATGTCTGTAATTCCTTCTTCCAGAAGTCCCTATCTAAAGCATCTTTGGATGGAAGGCACCACTTCTTGAGGTCCTGGTTGACTAGCTCACACCAGGTCTTGCGGGGGTGGTCCTTTTTTCTTGATCCATCCACCTGCTGGGACATGACCCTTCCAGTACAAGAGGTGCGCCGACGGACGTGGCCAAACCACTGTAGGCACTTATGTTGAAGGTCAGCATCAAGCTCCACTAGGCCAAGTCTCTAACAAGACAGCTAGAGCTGACCACATCATCGAACTTCACGCTACACATCCATCTCAGCATTGCTCTCTCGTTCCTCTCCAGGCGTGTCACATCCATGCTTCTCAGAGACCAACTCTCATTAGCATACAGCATAGCACTCCTTACACAGCAGCTGTAGATGCAGCCACGAGTATGGAGAGTAAGACTCCGGCATGACAAGAGGGGGAGCAATTCCCTGAACTTTCTCCAGGCTGCTCTGGTTCTTGTGATCGTGGCTAGCTCACATCCTCCACCAGGACATAAGGTCAATACCCATGTGCTGTCTGCAGGAAATGTGTAGACTGCAACTCCATCTTCTGTAATGGTTGTCAACACTGGGTGCACAAGAAGTGTACCAGCATTCGTGGCAGACACTCTGCAGACCCATCCTTCAGGTGCAACAGATGTCAAGGTAACAAAGAGTCAACTGCATCTAGGACATGTTCACCAACAAGAACTTGGTTACAAGGCATGGCATCAATTGCACAGGCAAGACCAAGACATCTGTTGCACCTGAAGGATGGGTCTGCAGAGAGTCTGCCACGAATGCTGGTACACTTCTTGTGCACCCAGTGTTGACAACCATTACAGAAGATGGAGTTGCAGCCTACACATTTCCTGCAGACAGCACATGGGTATTGACCAGAGTCCCTTAAGGTGTTAAGGTTTGGGCCAGATATCAACACTTTGGTTTTGGCCATATTCACTCTGTCCTTTAGACTCCAGGCCGTTTTTCCACAGCAGAATCTTCTCCTTGAGCTCCTCTAGTATCTCGGCTACGATTACAAGATCATCCGCATATAGAAGTTCCCAGGGAGCACCAGAGGCAAAGTCCCGTGACAGAGCCTCAAATACGATAATGAATAACAGGGGACTCAGCACTGAGTCTTGGTGAACACCAACTTCTACCTTGAAGTCATCACTGAAAGAGCTGTTGATCCTGACCCTGCTCTTAGCATTGGCATACATTGCCTGGACTGTTCTCACTATCTATTGTGGCGCTCCCACATGCCTCAAGGCCCACCACAGAACTTCACGGGGCACAAGATCAAAGGCCTTTTCAAGGTCATCAAAAGCAAAGTACAAACTCCTTTCCATAGCCAGATACTTTTCAAGCAGTTGTCTCATAGTGAAGATTGCATCATTAGTTCTTCTGCCTGTTACAAAGCCAAACTGCATTTCATTTATGTCCACAATGCCACATAACACTTTCTCCAGCACCCTTTCGAAGACTTTTAGGCAGTGCTCTGTTAGCTTCAAGCCCCGGTAGTTTCCTCTGTCCATGGCGTCGCTCTTGTCCTTAAACAAGTTGATGATGTAACTTGTCTCCCAGTCCACAGGTATTTTCTCCTCAGCAATGATGGCATTCGCAAGCTTGGTGACAAGGGGACAGATGACGTCAATGGCAGCTTTGAACATTTCGGCATCAACACCAGATGGGCCAGGAGACTTACCAGGCTTCATCTTGTTTATAGCCTCTGCGACCATTTCACCAGTCACTGATATAGGGGGACTGGCAACAGGCTCAGCCATGGGTAGGTCTTCAGGGCGCCAAGGGAACTCAACGTTGAGAAGACGTTTGTAGTGCTCTCTCCATGCCCTTTTTTTGTCATCACTGCTAAGCGAGAGATTGCCCTGATCATCTCTAATGCAACTATCACCCACAATGTCCTGGTGCTCCTTCATTTGCTTCGCCACACGAAATACATCTTCTTTTCCTGCAATGACATCTTGGAACTTACATTCCTCAGCTTTCTTCTTAGCTTCATGGACTACACGCTTAGCATGACATTTGGCTTGGAGATGGTCCTCTTTACTACCACCTTTCTTCCAGGCCTTCCAAAGCAGTCTTTTCTTATCTACAGCGCTGCTGACTGTATCATCCCACCACCATGTCTGCTTCCTCCAAATGGTCTTCTTAGTGAATCCACGCACTATCAGCTGCACTTAGTACACTGCACTTCAGGAGTTGCCAGATTTCTTCAACAGATGTGGGGTCGTGACTGTCCTGCATCTTTGCTTTCATGGTTTCCAGGAAGTCTTTCTTCACCACAGGGTCTCTTAAGTTCCAGGGGTAAAGGCTTGCTTGTGAGACTTATTGGCCTTCATAGCAATGTCACAAACTAGCACTTTATGCTGTGGGACACATTCCTCTCCTGGCAGGACCTTGACATCGATGACAAGTCCAAGCTCATGGTGTCTCACAAGAATGTAATCAACTTGACTTGAGGAGCCTCCTGACTGGTAGGTGACCAGGTGGCTTACACTCTTTTTAAAGAAGGAGTTACATACAGTATGACAAGATCATTAGCTACTGAGAATTCCAGCAGCCTCTCTCCCTTGGTGTTATGGTCACCATAACCAAATCCACTGTGGCTACCTTCATAGCCAGCTGGAATACTTCCAATATAGCCATTGAAATCACTGCATAGGATCAAGGTCTCAGAGTTCCCAATCTTGGAGACAGTACACTGAAGTAAGTCGTAAAAAGCATCCTTGGTGCGGTCATCCAAACCTACTTGTGGTGCGTAAATTGAGAGGATGGTAAGGATGTTAACACCAACATTGATCTTGATGAGGCATATCCTATCAGATATACAGTGCTCAGCGTAAATGAGTACACCCCCTTTGAAAAGTAACATTTTAAACAATATCTCAATGAACACAAACAATTTCCAAAATGGTGACAAGACAAAGTTTAATATAACATCTGTTTAACTTACAACCCCGATTCCAAAAAAGTTGGGACAAAGTACAAATTATAAATAAAAACGGAATGCAATACAGTGGGGCAAAAAAGTATTTAGTCAGCCACCAATTGTGCAAGTTCTCCCACTTAAAAAGATGAGAGAGGCCTGTAATTTTCATCATAGGTACACTTCAACTATGAGAGACCGAATGGGGGGGGAAAGAATCCAGGAAATCACATTGAAGGATTTTTAATGAATTAATTGGTAAATTCCTTAGTAAAATAAGTATTTGGTCACCTACAAACAAGCAAGATTTCTGGCTCTCACAGACCTGTAACAACTTCTTTAAGAGGCTCCTCTGTCCTCCACTCGTTACCTGTATTAATGGCACCTGTTTGAACTCGTTATCAGTATAAAAGACACCTGTCCACAACCTCAAACAGTCACACTCCAAACTCCACTATGGCCAAGACCAAAGAACTGTCAAAGGACACCAGAAACAAAATTGCAGACCTGCACCAGGCTGGGAAGACTAAATCTGCAATAGGTAAGCAGCTTGGTGTGAAGAAATCAACTGTGGGAGCAATTATTAGAAAATGGAAGACATACAAGACCACTGATAATCTCCCTCGATCTGGGGCTCCACGCAAGATCTCACCCCGTGGGGTCAAAATTATCACAAGAACGGTGAGCAAAAATCCCAGAACCACACGGGGGGACCTAGTGAATGACCTGCAGAGAGCTGGGACCAAAGTAACAAAGGCTACCATCAGTAACACACTACGCCGCCAGGGACTCAAATCCTGCAGTGCCAGACGTGTCCCCCTGCTTAAGCCAGTACATGTCCAGGCCCGTCTGAAGTTTGCTAGAGAGCATTTGGATGATCCAGAAGAGGATTGGGAGAATGTCATATGGTCAGATGAAACCAAAATAGAAATTTTTGGTAAAAACTCAACTTGTCGTGTTTGGAGGAGAAAGAATGCTGAGTTGCATCCAAAGAACACTATACCTACTGTGAAGCATGGGGGTGGAAACATCATGCTTTGGGGCTGTTTTTTTGCAAAGGGACCAGGACGACTGATCCGTGTAAAGGAAAGAATGAATGGGTCCATGTATCGTGAGATTTTGCGTGAAAACCTCCTTCCATCAGCAAGGGCATTGAAGATGAAACGTGGCTGGGTCTTTCAACATGACAATGATCCCAAACACACCGCCCAGGCAACGAAGGAATGGCTTGGTAAGAAGCATTTCAAGGAGTGGCCTAGCCAGTCTCCAGATCTCAACCCCATAGAAAATCTTTGGAGGGAGTTGAAAGTCCGTGTTGCGCAGCAACAGCCTCAAAACATCACTGCTCTAGAGGAGCATGGAGGAATGGGCCAAAATACCAGCAACAATGTGTGAAAACCTTGTGAAGACTTACAGAAAACGTTTGACCTCTGTCATTGCCAACAAAGGGTATATAACAAAGTATTGAGATGAACTTTTGTTATTGAACAAATACTTATTTTCCACCATAATTTGCAAATAAATTCTTTAAAAATCAGGCAATGTGATTTTCTGGATTTTTTTTCTCATTTTGTCTCTCATAGTTGAGGTATACCTATGATGAAAATTACAGGCCTCTCTCATCTTTTTAAGTGGGAGAACTTGCACAATTGATGACTAAATACTTTTTTGCCCCACTGTAATTTACAAATCTCAAAAACTGATATTGTATTCACAATAGAACATAGACAACATATCAAATGTCGAAAGTGAGACATTTTGAAATTTCATGCCAAATATTGGCTCATTTGAAATTTCATGACAGCAACACATCTCAAAAAAGTTGGGACAAGGGCAATAAGAGGCTGGAAAAGTTAAAGGTACAAAAAAGGAACAGCTGGAGGACCAAATTGCAACTGATTAGGTCAATTGGCAATAGGTCATTAACATGACTGGGTATAAAAAGAGCATCTTGGAGTGGCAGCAGCTCTCAAGTAAAGATGGGAAGAGGATCACCAATCCCCCTAATTCTGCGCCAACAAATATTGGCGCAATATCAGAAAGGAGTTTGACAGTGTAAAATTGCAAAGAGTTTGAACATATAATCTACAGTGCATAATATCATCAAAAGATTCAGAGAATCTGGAAGAATCTCTGTGCGTAAGGGTCAAGGCCGGAAAACCATACCGGGTGCACGTGATCTTTGGGCCCTTAGACGGCACTGCATCACATACAGGCATGCTTCTGTATTGGAAATCACAAAATGGGCTCAGGAATATTTCCAGAGAACATTATCTGTGAACACAATTCACTGTGCCATCTGCCGTTGCCAGCTAAAACTCTATATTTCAAAGAAGAAGCCGTATCTAAACATGATCCAGAAGCGCAGACGTCTTCTCTGGGCCAAGGCTCATTTAAAACTGTTCTGTGGTCAGACGAATCAAAATTTGAAGTTCTTTATGGAAATCAGGGACGCCGTGTCATTCGGACTAAAGAGGAGAAGGACGACCCAAGTTGTTATCAGCGCTCAGTTCAGAAGCCTGCATCTCTGATGGTATGGGGTTGCATTAGTGTGTGTGGCATGGGCAGCTTACACATCTGGAAAGACGCCATCAATGCTGAAAGGTATATCCAGGTTCTAGAGCAACATGTGCTCCCATCCAGACGACGTCTCTTTCAGGGAAGACCTTGCATTTTCCAACATGACAATGCCAAACCACATACTGCATCAATTACAGCATCATGGCTGCGTAGAAGAAGGGTCTGGGTACTGAACTGGCCAGCCTGCAGTCCAGATCTTTCACCCATAGAAAACATTTGGCGCATCATAAAACGGAAGATACAACAAAAAAGACCTAAGACAGTTGAGCAACTAGAATCCTACATTAGACAAGAATGGGTTAACATTCCTATCCCTAAACTTGAGCAACTTGTCTCCTCAGTCCCCAGACGTTTACAGACTGTTGTAAAGAGAAAAGGGGATGTCTCACAGTGGTAAACATGGCCTTGTCCCAACTTTTTTGAGATGTGGTGTTGTCATGAAATTTAAAATCACCTAATTTTTCTCTTTAAATGATACATTTTCTCAGTTTAAACATTTGATATGTCATCTATGTTCTATTCTGAATAAAATATGGAATTTTGAAACTTCCACATCATTGCATTCCGTTTTTATTTACAATTTGTACTTTGTCCCAACTTTTTTGGAATCGGGGTTGTATAACGTGAAAGTAAGGTTAATAATATAACTTAGATTACACATTTTTTCAGTTTTACTCAAATTAGGGTGGTGCAAAAATGAGTAGACCCCACAACAAAAACTACTACATCTAGTACTTTGTATGGCCTCCATGATTTTTAATGATAGCACCAAGTCTTCTAGGCATGGAATCAACAAGTTGGTGACTTTTTGCAACATCAGTCTTTTTCCATTCTTCAACAATGACCTCTTTTAGTGACTGGATGCTGGATGGAGAATGATGCTCAACTTGTCTCTTCAGAATTCCCCAAAGAAAATAATTTCTTTACACCACAAAGGTGAAGGCTACAGGAAGATCAGCAAAGCTTTACTTATCAGTCAGAATACTGTCGCAAAAGTGGTACAAAAATTTAAGAAAGATGGAACTGCAACCATCTCACAGAGACATCCAGGTTATCCACAGAAGTTAACACCTCGACAGGAGCATCTTCTGATGAGAAGGGTTGAAGAAAATTGGCATGCAAGTTCATTGCAGTTATCTAAAGAAGTAGAAAGCCAAACTGGGGTGACTATTTCCCATGACACAATACAGCATACACTGCAGAGGAATAGCATGCATGGATGCCGTCCATGGAAGAAGCCTGTCCTAAAGCCCAGGCACAAAAAAGCCCACCTAGAGCTTGCCAGGGCCCATGCTGACAAAGATTAAGACTATTGGGACTCTATACTCTGGAGTGATGAGACCAAGATAAATGTTTTTGGAACTGATGGCTTCAAAACTGTATGGCGTCGCAAAGGTGAGGAATACAAAGAAAAATGCATGGTGTCTACAGTGAAACATGGTGGTGGCAGTGTCCTTATGTGGGGCTGCATGAGTGCTGCTGGTGTCGGGAAGCTGCATTTCATTGATGGCATCATGAATTCACAGATGTATTGCTCTATACTGAAAGAGAAGATGCTACCATCACTCCGTGCCCTTGGTCGTCGTGCACTTTTCCAACATGACTAAACACACATCTAAGGCCACTGTTGGATTTCTGAAGAAGAACAGGGTGAAAGTGATTCAGTGGCCAAGTATGTCTCCTGATCTGAACCCAATCGAACACTTATGGGGAATTCTGAAGAGGCAAGTCTCCATCCAGCATCCAGTCACTAAAAGAGGTCCTTGTTGAAGAATGGAAAAAGACTGATGTTGCAAAATGTTGCCAACTTGTTCATTCCATGCCAAGAAGACTTGGTGCTGTCATTAAAAATCATGGAGGCCATACAAAGTACTAGATGTAGTAGATTTTGTGGGGTGTACTCATTTTTGCACCACCCTAATTTGAGTAAAACTGAAAAAATGTATAATCTAAGTTATATTATTAACCTTACTTTCACGTTATAAGTTAAACAGATGTTATATTAAACTTTGTCTTGTCACCATTTTGGAAATTGTTTGTGTTCATTGAGATATTGTTTAAAATGTTACTTTTCAAAGGGGGTGTACTCATTTACGCTGAGCACTGTACGCTTGACATCAAGCACGTTCTCTACCCACTTCTCTGCCAAGAGGATACCAACACCACCAGTACCTTGGTCATTTCCTATCCAAAAGAACTTGTACCTGGAGTCCTTTCCACTAATCATATGGGCCAATCCACCCCTCCATCTTGTCTCTTGCAGATAGTAAAGATCAATTCTCCTCCTAGCTATTGTCTCAACTACCTCACTGCTTCTACCTCTTATAGTATCAATATTCAAAGTTGATACACGAAATGATTGACGCGGTCGCTTGATGACAGTCTGGCGGTGCCCACTTCTAACACTCATCCCACTGTTGACGACACTCCCATCACTATCAATAATATTACAAACTACCATGACTTTAAAATGTGGCAACATTTTACGGCTGGATGCCCTTCCTATCAACAACCTAGAAATTTACAGCATCTAGGCGAGCTGGGTCCTAAAGCTTGCTATCCACCAGGGGCCAAGACACACAAGTCGTAGGATGGGACAAGTCGTACAAAGAAAAAATGACTGAATTGAAAAACGAGACAGCAGCAACAAACTGGTTTTAAGGCACCAGTAACCAGCTTTTCGCCCCTTCTCCTGTTGGTATGAAACGGTTCAAGCCATGTGAAAGCCAGGAGCTAGGCTTGGTTGTCAGAGGCTATATTTTGCGCTGAGCCATTGGGGCATTTTATAGGCTGAGCGGGCGAAACCTCAACAACCACTGTGGCAATAACAACCTTTAGAACCAAGGTATGCTGTAGTCATATGGTCCTTTTAAAACGTGTGTGTGTGTATTTATGTTCAGGTGGAGCTGGTCTTACCACCTGACGGAGCCTCTGGTGCACCAGATTTCCTCTCTTCCACCACCCTTTCAACAGGCAGCTACTTCTCTAGTGAACAGGATCCCAACTTCAATGTTACAGGCATGTTGGTGTCCTCAGTCATACACTTAAAGCATACACAAAAAAAACCCCTCAAAGTAGCAATGAGTTTTTGGTTCTAAAAATGTGTTGAAAACTTTGAACATCATGTCAAGCACAGAGACAAGAGGCCAAAGGTAACTACAAACATGATACTATCACCACCATGCAAACGTATTGAACATATCAAAATATCTAAACTTTCCATAAGATCCATTTTTTTGAAAAACCTAATTATATATTTTATTCTTTGATGGGTGGCACGGTGGTGTAGTGGTTAGCACTGTTGCCTCACAGCAAGAAGGTTCTAGATTCAAGCCCAGTGGCTGGCGGGGGGGCCTTTCTGTGTGGAGTTTGCATGTTCTCCCCGTGTCTGCATGGGTTTCTTCTGGGTGCTCCAGTTTCCCCTCACAGTCCAAAGACATGCAAGTTAGGCTAATTGGTGGCTCTAAATTGACCGTAGGTGTGAATGAGAGTGTGAATTGTTGTTTGTATCTATGTGTCAGCCCTGAGATGATCTGGCGACTTGTCCAGGGTGTACCCCGCCTCTTGCCCATAGTCAGCTGGGATAAGCTCCAGCTTGGCCGCGACCCTGCACAGGATAAGCGGTTATGGATAATGGATGGATTTTATTCTTTGACTTGTATAAAAAAAAAGTACTTTTTTGATTTTTTTTTTTTCACTCTCACTGTATTTTCTCTTCCTCCCTCTCCCCCCCTTCAGATTCTTCTTTGTTCAGTAATGAATGTCCTGGAAGGTCTGGAACCTCTCTCATCTGCTCCAGCAGCTTGTGTGCTTTAAATTTTCCCAAGACAACAAACTCCTCACATTGCAGTAACAGTCTGCAGAACATCATCGATAAATACACTAAAGAGCTGGACAAGTCCCTCAGATCAGTCCATACAGGTACAGATAATTGCAGAAGTCCATTTTATCCAGAGTAGGTCCTAGACGTACAGCTGTTTGACACCAACGCCTGGATAAATAAAAAACATTTCCTCAGGAACAGATATATATCTGATACAGGGCAGTTTAAATAGGCACTGATATGAACACATATGAGGGGGGAAAATAGTTTTTGAAAGTTAAAAAGGTTTGTTTATTTAGTTATCCCCCCTTTTCTCTCTAAATAGGTTGTTTGCCAATTCTAACCTAATATCCAGCTTTCCCCAGCATAACACTCTTAGAGTAACACACTTTTTCTGATTGTTGCCAGGCAACTAGAAATAAAACGATGGTTACGTATGTAAACCACAGTTCTATGAATTTCGGATGAACACCAGAGGCAGTGCGTTAAGCACATGGATGTCCATCACATGTACGTGCAGGTTGAGTGTTTGTATCAACAAAGTCACCTGTGACCTGGGTGATGTATGCCCCTTGCCCCAGCACTAAAGGCACGTTCACCCAGGAAGTGAACTCTTGGCAATCTTCTTATAAGTATTTTGAGTGATTGCCAAGCTCTGGCAGTCATCTGAAATTCATAGAACCGCAGTTACATGCATACCCATTGTTCTATTTTATTTCTACTGACCGCCAGAGGCGGTGCTTTAAGCACCTGGATGACTAATACCAACAAAGTCACGAGGAAGACCTACTTGCCCCAAGAGAGCTGTTAAGGTGTAGGAAGAATGGCTGTTGCCACTGGGTTGTGAGAGACCTCATTAACCCTATAGAATCTTGCAAATGTGCAAGTTGATGTCCATGATGCAGCTGCACAGATATCTAAAAGAGGAACCCCTCGTAAGGCTGCCCATGACACACACACTCCTTGTTAAGTGACCACTCACATGAGGGATTGGGAGACCACTGCCCCTATAGGCATGGACAATAGCGTCTACAATCCATTTCGACAGCTGCTGTTTGGACATGGCATGACCTTGCTTATGCCCTGTATGACAGACAAACAGTGAATCTGACTGCCGGAAGTGGTTTGAATACAAGTCTTTAATGCTCACACTGGGCACTCTGCTCCTGCTCAACCTCTTGAGTTGGGGGCTCAAAAGCTGCCAGACTGAGGAGCTGGTTTGTGTAAGAAAATGAAAAGGTCTTTGGGTGAATGGAAGGGTTAGGCCATAAGGCAGGGGTCTTCAATCCTATCCGCAAAGGGCCGGTGTAGCTGCAGGCTTTCATTACAGCCAAATTGGAGGCTCACTTGATTGTTGACTGGAGACGAGGGTGAAATGATTAAACAAGTGAAATCAGGTGTAGCTCCTGCTTGGTTAGAATGAAAGCCTGCAGCCACACTGGCCCTTTGTGGATAGGATTGAAGACCCCTGCCATAAGGTTTACCCCTGTGTCACCAGGATTCCAATGTAGGTACTCTTGGCTCACTGATGAGGCGTGCAACTCACCTACTTATTGGGCTGAAGCCATGGCTAAGAGAGGCTGTATTCACAGACAAATACTTCAATTCCAACCTCTCTAGTGGTTCAAATGGGGGATGGCACATTGCCTTTAATACAAAGGGCAAGTCCCAAGAGGATACTGGGTTTCTCCGAAGTGGTCTTGGACTTTGCGCACCTTTAAGAAAGTGTGTCACAAGAGTATGGGACCCAACAGTCTACCTACCCTACCTTACCCATCTACCCTGTTATGCATGGCTGAGATGGCAGCTATATAAACCTTGATGGTGGAGGCTGCAAGGCCTTTGTCAAGGCGGGACTGGAGAAAACTGAGAATTACTGGTAAAGAACAGCGTGCCAGTTCCTGATCTTGTGCATGGCACCATTCAGAAAAAAGCTTCCATCTGTTAGCATAGAGCACATTGGTGGAAAGTGCCTGGGAGCTGTTGATGGTCTGCACAACTGCTGGATTACAGGATCTTAACAATGGCCTTTGAAAGGCCAGAGTTACAGCCGAGCTGGGCTCGGATGCCAGATTTGACCCTCCGGCTGTGAGAGGACGTCCCATTGTACAGGAAAAACACTCTCCTGGGCCATCTGGGGGCTATTAGTAGCACCTCGTGATTCCCATTGAGGATCCTGTCTAGAGTGGGCAGTATTAACGGTAGTGGAGGGAAAGTGTACAGTTGCCAATCTGGCCACACATGAGCCAGCACATCTTGGCCCAAGGGGCTTGTTGATTCCCCCAGACAATACCAGAGTGGGACAGTATTTTGTTGTCTGCAAGGCAAAAAGATCTACAGTACCTCTGCCTTGCCATATCTGTGCCAAATCTCTTGTTCCACTTCAGGATGCAGCCTCCATTCCCCAGGATAGGAGATCTGCTGTCCTGTTCTGAGTGCCTTCTAAGTGTATTGCCCTCAGGCTCAATAGGTGAGTATGGGCCCACAGTAATAGATGTGGGCCCATATCCTTAAGGACTGTTTGGACCTGGTGCTCCCTTGGTGGTTTACATGGTAGACCACAGGTGTGTTGTCTATCCTTATGAACACGTTTCCCTACCAGCATTGGGAGGAAATGTTTGAGGGCAAGCAGAACAGCTTGTAGCTCCAACATGTTTGTGTTGTTCCTGCTGCCAAGGACTCCAATGGCCTCTGACTGTTCTGTATTGCCACACTGCTCCCCACCGTGCTAGGGAGGCGTCTGTGGCCACAACCTCTCTGCAAGAAGGTATGGACCCTAAAGGAACACCCTGGGTGAGAGATGTTTTCCTCCTCCATGAGTGTAGGCATCTTAGGGAGCTGGCAGTGACTCTGACCAGCTTGCATCTGTGTTGAGTGGAGTGCAGACAAAGATTGTTCAGCCAGATCTGGAGAGGCCTCAATGACTAAAAGCCTAAAGGGATCACAGATGAGGCTACTGTGAACATGCCTAGCAGTCTGAGAGATGATCTGAAGGCCAGGGCTCTGCCTCTCTTGAAGCGACTGATGAGCTGGAAGATGTTGTGAATCTGCTGCAGAGAGGCGGTGGCAGTCATCATCTGTGAGCCCAACTGCATGCCAAGAAACACTGTGTGCTGGGTATAAAGCAGCTCTTTTCATGGTTTGTCAGCCCTAGCTTGGTGACATGGGAGATCAGTGAGCCTGATTCCCTCAAAGCATCTAGCCTTGACTGGGAACAAATCAGCCAGTCGTCCAGGTAGGGGAAAATGTGCATCCCTCTGGCCTGTAGTGGGGACAGTGCTGCTGCTACATACCTTGTAAAGACTCTTGGTGTGAGTGAGATTCCGAATGGGAGCACAAAAAACTGGTAAGCCCTGCTCTCAAAGGCAAAATGGAGGAACTGCCTGTGCGGAGTTGGGATCGTGAAAGTATGCATCTTTCAGATTGATGGTCGTTCTTCCTGATGCCCTGCAACACATCCACTGTTCTTAACATATGGAACTTGAAAACCTTGAGGTACTTATTCAGAGGCCTCAAATCCAATATGGGGCAAAGTCTGCCATTCTTTTTTGGGACAATAAAATAAGTGGAATAGAATCCACTGTTCTGTGAACCGCTGTCTAATGGCTTGATGGGACATTTCTTCTGGAGAGTCAAGACCTCCTGTTGTAGGGCCAGAGCCTTGTTTGAGTCCATGACAATGGTCATTTTGACCCCATGGAACCTTGGCAGTCGACATCTGCTTTAACCATGTGACAGGGTTGACACAACCCAGGGGTCTGACATAAGCGCTTCCCAGCACCTGAGCTGCTGCTTGGTGAAGCACCCGACCGCAGGAAAGATACAATCATTATCTGCCCCCTCACCCCTTCCTGGAGGGGCGACGGCAAGAAGACTGGCCACGCTGTACCAAGCGAGGGGGCTGGGTGTGGGTTGACTGGCGAAACCTGTCTGAGCATTGTGCCCCTGGCTGCATTATCAGCCAAGGTATTGTCTGAGCCATATTTATTGCTGGGGGGGGGTCACGGTATGGTACAGACTGGCAAACTGCTGGCTGGCCTGTGTAACCTGTAGGCTACGCTCCAGAGCTTGCTGTGCAGCAAGTCCAAACAGCTGTCCAGGAATGATAGGAAGAGAGCGGAGGGCTTTCCTGCAGGGTACCAGAAGTGGAGACTGGGCCAGCCATACCTGACGCCAAGCAAGGGTTAGCGAAGACATTTAGCCTACCCAACTCTCTGGGTATAGGCGAATGCCTGCAAAGAGGCATCACTCAGGCTCTGGGCAGAAGGGTCAACCACAGAGATCTGCAACGTCTGCGACAGGGCAAGTATAAGGTGTGACACAGAATTCCCAATGCATCCAATATGAGCTGGTCTGTTGTAGCTCCTTACAATCAAATCATCTGTCAAACGGCATTGCGGCTGGGGACAGCATGCATCAGGCCTGAGTGCTTCATCAGGTGACAGCATCAGGACAGCAACAGCTGGCTCTATATTGGGCATGACAAGGTCCTCATTTTTCGAACTAAGGAGGCTTTACAGTGTGGGCTGGTAATGACAGAGGAGGTCTACAAAGAGGTAGAGGCATCTAAGCACCTGAAGTCCTCTTTCGCATTGGCTAATGTTCATGAGTCCACCATCAGGAGAACACTGAACAACAATGGTGAACAACTCATGCTTAGCCAAAAGAAAACCGAGACGATGGTCTTTAATGGTAACAGCGATGACACAACAGCCAAAAATTGCAGTTATTGAGCTTAACCAGACATCACTAACACCACTGAGTTCAAGTACCTTGGTGTAATATTTTCCTCTCTCGATCCCCCAAAATTTGTTCAGCATTGTATTGCATCAGCTGCTGGAAACTTTGCAGAACTAAAGAGTGCTCACAGATCATTGAGGGAAGCTTAAGACAAGAGGGAAGTATATGGTCGCCTTTATCAGATTGAGATTGATGTACAATGCGGCAACGTGGGAGTTAAATACTGGCATTATGGATGAGCTAGAGGTTGAATGTGTGCGTTTCCTTCGAAAAATTGTACGTGGAGGCTTTAAACGGCGCAATGCACCACCTGCTGACCTGTCTGACTCAGAGAGGGCAGCAGGGAATTGGGACAATGTATTCCAGTGCAGATATATACTGTATATATACTAACTGGCACAACGACAATTAAGGAATATCAAGAGCGACAATGTTTAGAGTGGCTAGGCCACTGCATTAAAATGGACAATTGTGCCTTACAAAATCAGATCCTGTTCATGGTACCTACAGCAGACGACAGCCTGATCGGTGGATAAGAATTGAAAGGGTAATTTGAATGGACAAGGGACAGTTGTTGAGAATGATGAAGGAACGGTCTCGATTCCAACAATGGATTCATGACCACTATGGGTGGTCAAATTCCTCAGACTCAGGAGGTCAAGCCTCTAATGAGTAAATGGTGGTGGTGATGATGCGGTCTAGGCCGTGATCAGCTGCATCCTGCATACTAGCCAGCGCTCTGCAGTCACTGGGGAAATGAGGGAAATGTCTGGGGTAAGCCCAGCATCTCTGCAGCTCCTCGATATACAAGGCTATATGTGGGACACAGAAAGGTGCAGACTGAGAGGTTTTCTTGAAAAAGGCACTTTGATGAGTCACCTTGGCTGGTGCTGCATCCAACTCCAGACGTGCTAGAGCCATCTTCATAGCATACCTGACTGATGTCTAGCTAGCCTTGTAGCTGATCAGTGAACTGTGCCTTGTCTCTTGGGAGTTGGGATGAGAGAAGTGGGAGCTCTCCTCTACTCCCTCCTCAACACCCCTACTGCTGAGAACTAGGCTCTCTGAAGCCCTAGTAGAGAGGGCATCTTCTTTCTGGATCTCAAAGGTCAGTGACAGTACCAGAGGCAGTGCCTCAGAAGGAGACTGTTGTGCAGCTGTAGCAGGTATGCTAGCAGGCTATACACGTTGTTGGTTCAGATTAAGTAGGAGGGTCTTAATCTCTGCAAACTTGGAGGCCAAAGTATCAACCTTTTGGGCCAGGAGATCTACTTTCCTGTGTTTGCCCCGAGTGGGGACCTTCCATGACTCAGATCTGTGGCGCTTGTGTGCACTAGGAGACACAGCGCTGTTCCTCTGTGCAGAGGGCAATTGAGAACTTATTTTGCTCTCTAGTTGGGCTAGCTTGGCTGACTGTGTTGCTAGACTCATGCAGCTGCAATTCAAGCATGCCAGCTCTGTCAGTCCCTACCTTAAGTATTCAACCCCAAGGCAAGCGGGACATTGATCATGGCCATCATCTGGCTCAAGAAGGGCTTGGCAATCACTGCACAGCATAAACATTATCAACTACTGCTTCCACTAGACCCAGGTTGGCGCAGTAGCCTAATGACTAGCCTATTCGGAGGGTTTCTCCTAGGTAGCTATGTAAGTGAAATATTGAACAGCAAGTGTATTTGGTGCAGTTAGGGGCAAACAACCACCTTGCACTTAGTTAATAATAAACAAACAGATTAATTACGTAATTCAGTGGTCTCAAAGTTTAGGGGAATAAAAGGATAGGAGGCAGAGAATAAGAGAGTACAATTAAAAAGGCTGAAGCCCTTCACCGTTGGTTTTCACCTATGGTTCAGTAGGTGAGAAAAATGGAAAACTGGGGTTATCTGAGACAGATTCAAGGCATCTGGGGAGGAATTTCCAATTTATTGTGAACAGCTAAACAGAGTCTGAAGTGATGGTAATCAGTCCTAAAATTTTTCATAAAACTGTCATAGTAATGAATCCAAAAGAAATTTGACAATACAAAACTTTTATATATTTTTGATGTTTACAAAATCAAGTAACGGTTACAGTAACTTGATTTTGTAAACGTCAAAAATATATTGTTTTGTATAGTCAAATTTCTTTTTGATTCATTATTCAATTTCTGAACAATCTGAGTATTGATCTAATCCTAAAGCTTCTATAACAGTATTTGTAGTGATATCAGGTACTGAACTTGATTCAGGTTTTTACATGTTTTAGCTTCCCCTTTATCCTTCTTTTCTTTGAAAGGAACCGCTGTTGCCTTTTGCACAAGTCTATTCACTTCAGATGAATTCAGATTAGGTCCAATTTATATATAAAATATAAAAATTGGACCTAATCTGAATTCATCTGAAGTGAATACGTGTGTGCAGGCCTTTCAATTACATGAAACCTGCGATGGATAATGTCATAGGCACCCAAATTAAAAAGGTACCCAAATTAAGGTCAAGTGCCAAAAATATGCTACCAAAAGAAAAAATAAATAAATAAAATAAAAATTGTTGCTTAAATAAACTTGGCTGCATAAAGCCCAATGTCTTGACTTTCTTCTTTGAAGACACCGAAATTGGCGAGAATTAGCATGTATTTCTTGTAATTGACGCGAAATCTGCACCATTCCCATGTTGTTCCGGGTTTGTTGAACTAGCCGTAAGCCTCGCGCAGAGCACAAATTCTCCATCAACGGCGATCGGCACGCCATGATTTCGTGGAGGAGCGAGACTCACGTACCAATGACCAGAGCAAGATTTCCACATTAGGTAAATCATCTTTCTTCTTCTTTTATGGCGGTTGGCAAACAGCTTTTAGGTGCATTACCGCCACCTTCTGGACTGGAGTGTAAACCAGAATGGTTTACTACCCTATTGTGCTAAATTCTTCTAATAATTCCTGTATCATTTAAAAACCTAAAAATAGCCCTATATGCCACATTATCTGACCTCAACTGCAATATCTCTCTGATACCTAGTTTCATATGATTTAAATCAGGTAAAAGACTGAATAAAAGAGAGCTATTCAGGACACAACTGTGTGCATTTAAGATACAACTTGCATCTTAAATACACACAGTTGTGTAAGTGTGGGTGGAATCAGTGACTTGGAACTTGATCCTCTTGTTGATGATAGTCTTAGACACTGGTCTTTCATTTAAACTAAGATCTTTTACCTGACTACATACTGTGAATTGCACTGCCAATTCTTGTGATGTGACTGAAAAACCTTTTGTATCACAGGTCTACTACAGGTTTGTCTCTTTGATAGCAACAGTGCATAACTTGCTTTTTCACTCACAGGCTCCTTTCCTCCAGGCTCTCCTCAGGCCCCAACACATCTTTTAAATACTAACTGTATTCTAATAATTTTTGTCATGTACATCAAGAGTGATTAATGCTGTAGACATTTTGCAATAAAGGTTAAAAATAACATTCATAGATTTCTTTATTTATTCATAACTTTGGAGCTAAAAAAGCAGCACCAGGTTTAAACACAGAGCACTGTGAAAACAGCACTTTGCACGTACAGAAAAGCCCAAATTACCCTGTATCGTGATGGAAAAAGCCCAAATTCAGAAATACAGGTTGTAGTCCAAATTATGTAATTGAAAGGCCTGGTGTGTGTGTGTGTGTGTGTGTGTGTGTGTGTGTACACAGTGTTGCTTGAAAGTTAGAATATAGAATTTTCTATATTTCTGCATAAATATGACCTCAAACATAATCAGATTTTCACACAAGTCCTAAAAGTAGATAAAGAGAACCCAGTTAAACAAATGAGACAAAAATATCATACTTGGTCATTTATTTATTGAGGAAAATGATCCAATATTACATATCTGTGAGTGGCAAAAGTATGTGAACCTTTGCTTTCAGTACCTGGTGTGACCCCCTTGTGCAGCAATAATTGCAACTAAACGCTTCCGGTAACTGTTGATCGGTCCTGCACACCGACTTGGAGGAAGTTTAGCCCATTCCTCCATACAGAACAGCTTCAACTCTGGGATGTTGGTGGGTTTCCTCACATGAACTACTCACTTCAGGTCCTTCCACAGCATTTTGATTGGATTAAGGTCAGGACTTTGACTTGGCCATTCCAAAACTTTAACTTTATTCTTCTTTAACCATTCTTTGGTAGAACAACTTGTGCGCTTAGGGTCGTTATCTTGCTGCATGACCCACCTTCTCTTGAGATTCAGTTCATGGACAAATGCCCTAACATTTTCCTTTAGAATTCGCTGGTATAATTCAGAATTCATTGTTCCATCAATGATGGCAAGCCATCCTGGCCCAGATGCAGCAAAACAGGCCCAAACTATGTTACTACCACCACCATGTTTCACAGATGGGATAAGGTTCTTATGCTGGAATGCAGTGTTTTCCTTTCTCCAAACATAACGCTTCTCATTTAAACCAAAAAGTTCTATTTTGGTCTCATCCGTCCACAAAATATTTTTCCAGTAGCCTTCTGGCTTGTCCGCGTGATCTTTACCAAACTGCAGACGAGCAGTAATGTTCTTTTTGGAGAGCAGTGACTTTCTCCTTGCAACCCTGACATGCACACCATTGTTGGTCAGTGTTCTCTTGATGGTGGACTCATGAACATTAACATTAGCCAATGTCAGAGAGGCCTTCAGTTGGTTAGAAGTTACCCTGGGGTCCTTTGTGACCTCACCGACTATTACACGCCTTGCTCTTGGAGTGATCTTTGTTGGTCGACCACTCTTGGGGAGGGTAACAACCGTCTTGAATTTCCTCCATTTGTCCACAATCTGTCTGACTGTGGATTGGTAGAGTCCAAACTCTTTAGAGATGGTTTTGTAACCTTTTCCAGCCTGATGAGCATCAACAGTGCTTTTTCTGAAGTCCTCAGAAATCTTTTTTGTTCGTGTCATGATACACTTCCACAAACATGTGTTGTAAAGATCAGACTTTGATAGATCCCTGTTCTTTAAATAAAACAGGGTGCCCACTCACACCTGATTGTCATCCCATTTCACCTTCAAATTAACTGCTAATCCTAGAGGTTCACATACTTTTGTCACTCAGATATGTAATATTGGATCATTTTCCTCAATAAATAAATGACCAAGTATAATATTTTTGTCTCATTTGTTTAACTGGGTTCTCTTTATCTACTTTTAGGACTTGTGTGAAAATCTGATGTTTTATTTCATATTTATGCAGAAATATAGAAAGTTCTAAAGGGTTCACAAACTTTCAAGCACCACTGTAATATATATATATATATATATATATATATATATATATATATATACACACACACACACACACACACAGTCGAGCCGGAAAGTCTGCACCCCCCTCGCCTTCTCTACATTTTATTACATTACAGACTTATTCTACAATAGAGTAAATTCCATGCCAAATCACCAGATTTTAGAGAAAGTTCCCGACTGACCATCTCAGATTTTGTTCATTTTTTTTTTATTTTAATGTCCTTGTTACTAATAACTGCTGTTCAAAATTTTAGGCCAGTATCTCCACGAGTTTCGGAGACATTAAGCCTTCAAAAAGGGGGCGTGGCCCCATATTTATCATAAAAACAAGTGTTACAAACATCCATAGTTTGATGGCTAATAACTTTTGAACTGTTCACAATAAATTGTTCACATTTTCACACATGATTCTTTGATATAATAAGGCTCTGTACACAGAAGGAGAGCTTTGCATGTGACATATTTGCAGATTTATGGCGTGCTAAATATGGCTTCCTGGAATGCGCATTTGTCCATGGTAGCACTTTGAACAGCTGTCACTGATTTCCTCGATAAACCAAGGCAATACCTAATCCAATCAGCAAAAGTCCTGTATTCATGGTTCTGAATAGGTAGATGTCTTCAATGTCCTCCACAGAAAGAACCGCCAGGCACACGACCCGCCACTTCTCCCACGTGTCCATCGTGTAGCCAGCTGCGAACGTTCTGGCAGGACAGGCTAGTTCCCCCGAACCCAGACTTCTTGTCGAGAAGATTGTGTCAATTGCGTGAAGAGACCAGTTTATCAATTCCATGGTTTTTAGTTTGGAGAGCAGTGCGGAGAGAGTCTCTCAGAAGTACAGACACTAGACAGACGAGACAACAGAAGCAGAAGCAGGAAAGATAAGGGAAGGGAGAGACACAGAATGCGACCGCCTTCCGCGAGAGCATGGAGAAAAAAAAGAAAAAAAAAAGCTGCCTGATTTTGACAAGCTTCCAATCATGAGCCACCTAAGATCCTTGCTCGGATAAAACTGTCTGTTCAGTAAATTTGTATCTGTATTTTTGTGTTTGGTTTATTCCCTGTAGGAGGCAGAGTCTCTGTAGTAACTGCTCAGGAAAGTGGGAACACCGGTTTAAGCTTCTGTGCAGAGCAGAACACTGATGCTGGAACACTCACAGCACCACAACTACCAACGCTTGCTTTACAGTGCAACCTGGAGGACAGCAATTCCCTTAATACCACTATGCAGGGTAAGGACTTGTACAAGGAAAGAAAAGGCAGATCTTCCAAGTGTATGAAGCTATGGTACACAGTGTTAATAGACATTTACAGTATAAGAACACACATTTTTATGTGTTTATAGGGTGTTTCAAAAAAATTTGATATTATTTGAGATGTAAATATCCCAGAAACTACATAGTCTAGGCAAATGAAACTGAACATGCTTAATGTTGAGCAATATAAGATTTATTCCTCAAAATTTGAATAAGAAATTCAAAGGTATGTGGATTCCATGAATGAGTTCACAAATTTTCAATATGTGTGCTGCCTGAGACACAGCCTTCCTCTTTGAACTTTTTATGCCATGTCCAAGTCTGTATTGCACTTGGTGCATTTTTAGAGAATTCTCTCATAAATGCACGCTGCACAGTCTCATTTGATTGTGTTCGAGCGTACTCTAACACACAAAACGCCTTTTCTTTTCCAGTGAATGGCATTTCTATACCTAAAAAGATAAAAACAAAAAACAAACCATAAAATTTTGACCTGTTTCCACACATGCTGTTAAAAGTTGGTCAGTTGAATGATACAGTTAGGTCCATAAATATTTGGACAGAGACATTTTTCTAATTTTGGTTCTGTACATTACCACAATGAATTTTGAACAAAACAATTCAGATGCAGTTGAAGTTCAGACTTTCAGCTTTAATTCAGTGGGTTGAACAAAATGTTTGCATAAAAATGTGAGGAACTAAAGCATTTTTTAAACACAATCCCTTCATTTCAGGGGCTCAAAAGTAACTGGACAAATTAAATAATTGTAAATAAAATGTTCATTTCTAATACTTGGTTGAAAACCCTTTGTTGGCAATGACTGCCTGAAGTCTTGAACTCATGGACATCACCAGACGCTGTGTTTCCTCCTTTTTAATGCTCTGCCAGGCCTTTACTGCAGCGGTTTTCAGTTGTTGTTTGTTTGTGGGCCTTTCTGTCTGAAGTTTAGTCTTTAACAAGTGAAATGCATGCTCAATTGGGTTGAGATCAGGTGACTGACTTGGCCATTCAAGAATATTCCACTTCTTTGCTTTAATAAACTCCTGGGTTGCTTTGGCTTTATGTTTTGGGTCATTGTCCATCTGTATTATGAAACGCCGACCAATCAGTTTGGCTGCATTTGGCTGGATTTGAGCACACAGTATGTCTCTGAATACCTCAGAATTCATCCGGCTGCTTCTGTCCTGTGTCACATCATCAATAAACACTAGTGATCCAGTGCCACTGGCAGCCATGCATGCCCAAGCCATCACACTGCCTCCGCTGTGTTTTACAGATGATGTGGTATGCTTTGGATCATGAGCTGTACCACGCCTTCACCATAGTTTTTTCTTTCCATCATTCTGGTAGAGGTTGATCTTGGTTTCATCTGTCCAAAGAATGTTCTTCCAGAACTGTGCTGGCTTTTTTAGATGTTTTTTAGCTAAGTCCAGTCTAGCCTTTTTATTCTTGAGGCTTATGAGTGGCTTGCACCATGCAGTGAACCCTCTGTATTTACTTTCATGCAGTCTTCTCTTTATGGTAGATTTGGATATTGATACGCCTACCTCCTGGAGAGTGTTGTTCACTTGGTTGGCTGTTGTGAAGGGGTTTCTCTTCACCATGGAAATTATTCTGCGATCATCCACCACTGTTGTCTTCTGTGGGTGTCCAGGTCTTTTTGCATTGATGAGTTAACCAGTTCTTTCTTTCTTTCTTTCTTTCTTTCTTTCTTTCTTTCTTTCTTTCTTTCTTTCTTTCTTTCTTTCTTTCTTTCTCAGGATGTACCAAACTGTAGCTTTTGCCACTCCTAATATTGTAGCAATTTCTCGGATGGGTTTTTTCTGTTTTCGCAGCTTGAGGATGACTTGTTTCACCTGCATGGAGAGCTCCTTTGACCGCATGTTTTCTTCACAGCAAAATCTTCCAAATGCAAGCACCACACCTCAAATCAACTCCAGGCCTTTTATCTGCTTAATTGAGAATGACATAACGAAGTAATTGCCCACACCTGCCCATGAAATAGCCTTTGAGTCAATTGTCCAATTACTTTTGGTCCCTTTAAAAACAGGGTGGCACATGTTAAGGAGCTGAAACTCCTAAACCCTTCATCCAATTTGAATGTGGATACCCTCAAATGAAAGCTGAAAGTCTGGACTTTATGTCCATGTCCATTATATAACTATAACTTGAATATGTTTCAGTAAACAGGTAAAAAAACAGAATTTGTGTCAGTGTCCAAATATATACCGTAAATCCTCTAATATAGGCCGGGGCCTTTATTTCACTCAAGTGCATCTTGGTCCAGGCCATTATTGGAAGGAGGCCAGAATTAGAGGCAGGCCTCTATTTCTATTTGAGCAAAACAGACTACCAGTGGAATGAATAAAAACGAGATTTTGTGTCTATTTGAACCTATAAAATAGGTTCATTTATTGAAAAAGTACAGTTACCATAACGGTATACAGAACATTATCAACAAATACCGGTAATTCAGACATCCTTTCCAGCAGGGTTGAACTGTAAGGTATGCACTAGCGGTGTAATCCCCCCCCCCCCCCCCCCCCAAAAAAAAAAAAACCCTCTTGCGTGCTGCAGTTTCTATGAAGAGTCGATCTATAGGTTTATACACAAAACAACGATAGAACTTTAACTTGAAATTGAACAATAGCCTTCCATGAACACAGGCTGATATTTGAACAACATGTGTGAACTACACACGACAATAAACAATAAACTCTTTATAGCCTCGATTAGAATCTAGTGAACTTGCTCAGCACTACCGCACGCACGACTCTGACACACACTGTAGCGCAACGTGGGGTACATAGACTCGCTGAAAAACTCCTCGGGTATTTTTCTGAGTTTACCGAAAATCAGAGTAGAAGGAGCCACCCACCCTCTGTCTGGTTTGAAGCGGTTCTGTAGGACATTGAGCTTTACAGAGTCCGGTGCACATTTTAAGGCATCTGGTTGAAGTTTACCTATGCCTGATAAATCTGATGTCAGTGATAGCGGGCTGACTCGTGGCTCATTAGTAAAGCTATCTGATGGCTCATTTGTCAGCAAGGTGGAGCAACCATCTACTTCTGATCGTAAGGGACATGGGGAGATGTAGGTGTTCTTATATGAAATTCACTGGATGTACGGCTAGTTTCAAACTCAGAGGTAGATGAAGGCAATTCCCTCAAAGGAACTGAGCTAGCATCCAGCTGCAGCGTACTGCTGCTCGGTTGCGGAGGAGTGGAAGCTGCCGGTGCCGTGTTACTAGCTGATACTGGAGAGGACTGGCAAGCAGATGACACCCCTGGATCACTGCTTTTGGACTTTTTCGTAAAAGTCTGAAACAAGCTCGTTTGTTTCAGGGTTCGTTTACTCATTTTTGACTCGCTTCTCAATAAATTCTCGCACAAGCTCTGACTACTGACGATTGTCTGTCTCCGTTTCTCAAAACTGGAGAGAATCTCAGTGGTGCAAGAAAAGTATATCTGCATTGACCAATGAGCTTTCTTGGTCACGCACACCCCGCCCACTCCTGAAGCACACAAATGCGCCGGCACACAAACGTCTCTCTCTCTCTCTCTCTCTCTCTCTCTCTCTCTCTCTCTCAAATTATGTTGCATTGCCAAAGCATTCAGGTAACAATTATAATTAAAAAAAAAATATCTCTCTCCCCAAGGTACGCCTAGTGCGTACGGCCATACGCCTGGCGGCGCCACTGATCACAATTGTCTTTCAGATCGGAACGATTGTGTAAGGCCACTATGATCTCAGAAACATCGTTGGTTATAGCCCCGGCCTGTATTAGAGTCCGGCCATTATTTACCTCCTCCGACAGCGAGACCGGCCAATATTAGAGTCCCGGCCAGTAATGGAATACAGGCCAGTATTAGAGGATTTACTGTATATGGACCTAACTGTAATTGGCAAAGTTATTAGATTGTGAAATATCAAATTTTTTGAAACACCCTGTGTGTGTGTGTGTGTGTGTGTGTGTGTGTGTGTGTGTGTGTGTGTGTGTGTGTAATATAATTTTTTTTAAATGTATTTTTTCCCTGCATGACATCAGATACCTTTCAGCCTCTTTCTCCTGAGATCACAAACACTGACATGACAGAATATAGCACAACTCTCCAACTTCCACTAAATCCCCCTGTGGAGGACTCCAACTCTAATACAGACACAACTGCCTCTGATTGGCTTGATTGTGGCCTTCCACAACACAGCTCCAGTACAGATGAGCAGTCATCATCTGCGTCTGCAGGCTTTCCTCAGTGGGAATTGACACTGGTAAATTCATAAAGACTAACCTAATAATTTCTCTGTGTATAAGCTGTTCACTGCTTCAACTGGATGCATGTGCATACTGAGGCATCATGTTTTATTTGATGATGAGCCTTTTGAGCATCCTTGAGAAGCCTGAATCCATCTTAGTCAGTTTCAGATACAGTGCAATGTGTTGATCTCACTATTAACTAGGGAGCAATTTCACAGAAATATTGATACGATAACTTTCTTTTAAAATATTACACTTTGGTCCATTCCTCTTCGTGCTCTGAGAACAAATGACACTCAAATTGATTGTTTAATATCCTATGCTTTTGGATATGCACTTGTTTTTGAGGACTAATATCATTTAGTCCTCAAAAACAAGTCTAATATTTAAGAATATTTTAAAAACCTTTTAAATGATACTTGAGACTAATAATCAAGTTTAAAAATATAATAAACATGCTGTTATTTAACAATGAAAATCATGTATTTGTTAATATGGTGATATTTCCAGTTTCAGCGCTTTGTAACAGTTAGTAAGTTTTTCTCTATGGTAAAGTCTTCAAAATGGGCTGTGATTTATGTTAAGAGTTTGATGCTTAGTGCATCTCAGCAGATTTGTTCAAGAGAAACTCTGTTTTAAAGAATGAATTTTTTTCTCATTGCTAAAAACAATTAATTGTAGTAAAGTGGGAATATTTTAATAACTTTGTGTCCTCTATGTAATAATATATTGTTCGCATTACCTTTGCAGGGAAATGACAGCAAATTAAGGAATCTAGAAGACTCTGTCTCACATGAAGGTAAGACCAAGACGACTGAAGTATTTTAAGTCGTCGCTTAAAATTGTGTATTAATGCACATAATTACTTCATCATACTATTGAGTTAAATTGTTAATTGCCACTTTTTAGATTAGATTAGATAAGATTAGATTCAATTTTATTGTCATTGGACATGTCACAGGTACAAGGCAACGAAATGCAGATTGCATCTAACCAGAAGTGCATAGCAGTAAATAAGTGTAATATACAAATATAAATGTACAGAAATTACAGGGTATGGAATGGTATAATGATATAGATATTTACAGTATGCACAAATGTGCAATATGAATGTACTATAGTGTAATGGTATGATATAGATATTTGCAGTATATACAAAATACGGTATGAATAAACAGTAGTGCAAATGGTGATAGTGCAGTGAAGTCAGTTCAAGTCAATTCAGTTTGTTCGGGGGGTGGTGGGGTGTGTGTGTGTGTGTGGGGGGGGGGGGGTTCTGCAGTGAGACAGCTGAAGGAAAAAAAATGTTCTTGAACCTGGTGGTTTTGGGCCGAAGGCTCCTGTAGCACCTTCCAGAATGGCAGGAGAGTGAACAGTTTGTGTGCTGGGTGGCAGGAGTCTTTGTTGATGTCTCAGGAGAGCCATAAACATCGTTTCCTGTAGATGTCCTCAATAGCAGGAAGTGAAGCTCCCACGACATGCTGGGCGATTTTCACCACCCTCTGCAGTGCTTTCCGGTCCGAGACAGAGCAGTTCCCATACTAGACTGTAATACAGTTGGTTAGGGCGCTCTTGATGGTACAGCGGTAGAAGTTCACTAGGATGTCTGAAGAGAGGTGTTTTTTCTTCAGAGTCCTCAAGAAAAACAGATGCTGGTGAGCCTTCTTGACCAGGTTGGAGCAGTTGGTTGTCCAGGTGAGGTCCTGCGAAATGTGGATCCCCAGGAATTTGAAGCTGGTCACACGCTCCACTGCTGCACCGTTGATGTGGATGGGTGTGTGTGTGTGTGTGTGTGTGTGTGTGTGTGTCAGCGTTCCTCCTGAAGTCCACGATGAGCTCCTTGGTCTTATTGGTATTGAGCAGCAGGTTGTTCTCGTTGCACCACACAGCCAGGCGGTCCACCTCCTCCCTGTAGGCTGACTCATCGTTGTCCTTGATGAGGCCTATCACTGTGGTGTCATCTGCAAACTTGATGGTGTTAGTGTAATGTACAGGTCTGCAGTCATGAGTAAAAAGGGAGTAGAGGAACGGGCTCATTACACAGCCTTGTGGTATGCCGGTGTTTAGGATGAGGGTGGAGGAGCAGTGATGGTCTAAATGAACATGTTGGGGCCTGTTGGTTAGAAAATCCAACAACCAGTTGCAGATGGGAGCACTGATGCCCAGATCTGTGAGTTTTAAACCTAATTTACTGGATTTCTAGTCAAGAATAACCTTGGAGCTTTCATTCGATTCATGGGCTTGGTAATTTATTATTTGTCCATCCCAATTGTGTTTGTGTTGACATCAGTCAGTGCAAACATTTCCTGTAGTCCTCCTTGCTTACACCATGGTTAGTCTCACAAGCCAGACCTCAAGCTTTTGCTAGTACTTTTCCTCAATAAACACGGCCACCAAACAACTGCTTTCATCAAAAGAGGTCATTGCAAATGTTCAACCGAAGAATTTTCCCAAAATCTGGCAGAAAACTTGAAAGGTTGTCTTACTTGCTTTCCACTAACTTCAAATAAAAATAACTTGAATAAAGGCATCTAATCAAGTCTTGTGATTATATATATTTTTAAATACATACAGTGACAGTATCCTGCTGAGAGTGTTCACATCTGTTTACCTGCCAGAAACTGATGTAGATACTAACTTATACATGGAAGTGTACATAGCCAGTTAGATTGCAGCCTTCAAGATTCTGGATCTTGTGGCCAGAAAAGTGTACAGTAAATATCAGATGCTCCTTGGGTCGAGCATCCGAGGCTGAGAGTACACCCAAGTTGATCATTATGTGACGGGCTGATAATGCAACTATATTTATTTCCTAAGAAATGACAGCCTAAACATATAGCAAGTGTAGATGTGCTGTCCACATTCACTGGATATGAGCAATCACACAATCTGATTGGCTACTGTACTACTAGGCTCTCAGCACATATCCTGTGAGTAGAGAAAAACAAAATGGCGGAGTGTGTTGCTGAACCAACCGATGAGGAGATGAAGAACTCTACTCAAAAACAACCCCCCCCCAAAAAAAGCAACAAAATATGGAATAAAAGTATTTGATGGTAAGAACGTATCTTTTTTTTTTTTTCAAGAATTCTTATTATAGCATTTTCCACGAATTGCTACTGTCATTTCGCTGGTTTGTTTGCATTCTAAGCAGAAATTATTTTGTCAGACGTTTTGTTTTTATATAGCTTTTATTTATCAAATTTGCAAAAAATAAAAATGCTCTTTCTCAAAATCCAGTGAATGTGGATATAACAAAGCAATTATTCCACTCAATCTCGTCATATAGTGGTGCTTGAAAGTTTGTCAACCCTTTAGAATTTTCTGTATTTCTGCATAAATATGACCTAAAACATCAGATTTTCACACAAGTCCTAAAAGTAGATAAAGAGAACCCAGTTAAACAAATGAGACAAAAATATTATACTTGGTCATTTATTGAGGAAATTTATTGAGGAAAATGATCCAATATTACATATCAGACTGGCAAAAGTATGTGAACCTTTGTTTTCAGTATCTGGTGTGACCCCCTTGTGCAGCAGTAACTGCAACCAAACATTTCTTGTAACTGTTGATCAGTCCTGTGCACCGGCTTGGAGGAATTTTAGCCCATTCCTCCGTACAGAACAGCTTCAACTCTGGGATGTTGATGGGTTTCCTCACATGAAGTGCTCGCTTCAGGTCCTTCCACAACATTTCAACTGGATTAAGGTCAGGACTTCGACTTGGCCATTCCAAAACATTAACTTTATTCTTCTTTAACCATTCTTTGGTAGAATGGCTTGTGTGCTTAGGGTCGTTATCTTGCTGCATGACCTGCCTTCTCTTGAGATTCAGTTCACGGACAAATGTCCTAACATTTTCCTTTAGAATTCGCTGGTATAATTCAGAATTCATTGTTCCATCAATGATGGCGAGCCGTCCTGGCCCAGATGCAGCAAAACAGGCCCAAACTATGTTACTACCACCACCATGTTTCACAGATGGGATAAGGTTCTTATGCTGGAATGCAGTATTTTCCTTTCTCCAAACATAACGCTTCTCATTTAAACCAAAAAGTTCTATTTTGGTCTCATCCATCCACAAAACATTTTTCCAATAGCCTTCTGGCTTGTCCACGTGATCTTTAGCAAACTCCAGATGAGCAGCAATGTTCTTTTTGGAGAGCAGTGGCTTTCTCCTTGCAACCCTGACATGCACACCATTGTTGTTCAGTGTTCTCCTGATGGTGGACTTGTGAACATTAACATTAGCCAATGTGTGAGAGAGGCCTTCAGTTGGTTAGAAGTTACCCTGGGGTCCTTTGTGACCTCGCCGACTGTTACATGCCTTGCTCTTGGAGTGATCTTTGTTGGTCCACCGCTCCTGGGGAGGGTAACAATGGTCTTGAATTTCCTCCATTTGTACACAATCTGTCTGACTCTGGATTGGTGGAGTCCAAACTCTTTAGAGATGGTTTTGTAACCTTTTCCTGCCTGATGAGCATCAACAATGCTTTTTCTGAGGTTCTCAAAATCTCCTTTGTTCATGCTATGATACACTTCCACAAACGCTTGTTGTGAAGATCAGACTTTGATAGATCCCTGTTCTTTAAATAAAACAGGGTGCCCACTCACACCTGATTGTCATCCCATTGATTGCAAACACCTGACTCAAATTTCACTTTCAAATTAACTGCTAATCCTAGAGGTTCACATACTTTTGCCACTCACAAATATGTAATATTGGATCATTTTCCTCAATAAATAAATGACGAAGTATAATAGTTTTGTCTCATTTGTTTAACTGGGTTCTTTATCTACTTTTAGGACTTGTGTGAAAATCTGATGATGTTTTAGGTCATATTTATGCAGAAATATAGAAAATCAGGCTTGCTCATTGGGGATAGATTAGGGTTAAAATTAGCTCATGTTTTAAGTCATTCAAATTCTGTAAAGCTGCTTTGTGACAATGTTTAAATTGTTAAAAGCACTATACAAATAAACTTGACTTGAAAATTCTAAAGGGTTCACAAACTTTCAAGCACCACTGTACATGGCTTATAGCCAACTGGGTGCTATGCGCCTCGTCGGCTGTCAGCTCATGTATGACTTGATTTTGTGGAATAACTGTTAATTGTGCTTTAAAAATAAATAACATTTGGTATTCAGTAGTTTTCCTTTCCCTGTCAAAGACGCAGCTGACTTTTGTTCTATAAATATTCTTATAAGATGCAGATGTGAAATTGTCAGAGCTGCAATGTTTTTATGTCCAAAAATGTAGATTTTAATAGAATAAAATGTTTGTGATGTTTTATTTGAACTGAATAAAATGTTTTGTGAATATACAGAAAATATAATATTACAGAAGAATACACAGAAAATAAAACTGTGGTGTTTTATTTGAACTGAAGAAAAAAATTCTCTTGAGATCTATACAATTGCTGCTTGTACAGTATAGTTATGTTGCTCTGCATGAGCACTGCTGTGTATTTAAAAATAAACACAAGCAAAAAAAAAAAAAACCCAATGGACTTACATTGCAACACTATGTGACCAGCCATTGAACCATACATAAAACATGCACATCACTTCAGTTCTTTCTGGAGTACAGTTTACTGAAGCATAAGGGCCCGGTCCCACAACACGAATAGCTATACCTATGCCTGAATTTGATTCCAGTCTGGAGCAGTCACACCACAGCTATAATCCCGACTGTAATATCGGTTGGTCTTGCCACTCAGGTAAATAAATGCATGCAACTTAGGAACAGTCATGGAAGTTTTTGCCGAAGTAGTAGAACATTATTCCAGGTTGTGCTGTACAGCTTGGATTTCAAAACAACCCATGTACATACTCCGGTGGTTGACAAAATTATGGATAGGTCATGGACTACGGAAATATAATAAAAAAAGGATATAAAATACGGAGTGGTTACGGATTTTAATACAGCTGCAGCACAAATGCTAATAATTTACGGATTGGTCACGGACGTTTCAGTATATTACAGATTGGTTACCGATTTTATACGGATAATTCATCACGGATAAAAAAATTAAGAAGTCTAAAACAATTAAATGTTTGGACTGCCGAAGTTCATAATTAAAATATCTTACCTGCATGTGTGTTTACTTTATGAATTTACTATTGATATTTCACGGAAAGTCACATATCCGTGAATAAAAGATCCATACTTTTTTTTTTTTCTCCTCTCCCTTGAATCCATATTGTTGCATTTCATGATGCAACAAGGATGTACAAAGATGCCTGGGGAAAATAGCACATGCTCAGACAACGTCACATGTAAACAATTACCTGATTGGTCAGATGTTTTATCAGCTCAGGTCCAGGTCTGGAAAAATCACTCCAGAAGCAATCTTATAGACCTTTTTCAGTCACGTGACCTTCGTAAACGCAACCGCCATTTTGGACATGTAGTGGACTTCGGCTCGAATCGGTTTGAATGCGAGGAAGGCGACAAACATAAAAGAAAAAGGAGCGAGATGCAGAAAACTGTATTTACTAGTTTACTGTAATTATGATCTGGCAGCTATTTACACCGGATCCAGTATAAATAGCTGCCGGAGCCAACGTCCGAGCTTGCCGGAGCGCGCTCCGGCCGGCCGCGAGCTAGCGCGCTCCGGAACCTCGGACGTTGGCTCCGGCAGCTATTTATACTGGATCCGGTGTAAATAGCTGCCAGATCATAATTACAGTAAACTAGAATGGAATGTTAACAGCAGTGTAATGCCTTTTCTGGCTAATTTTATTCGTCTTACCTCCAACAAAGTGGTCACTACACAAGCGTTGGTATGCTGCTATCCATCTTCTCCGTCGGTCAGCATCTACCGGGATCCGATAAAATGATAACCCTTGCCTTGTTTGTTGACGGTTACTACATCCAGGTGCACAACAATATAGTGGCATGATGGAAGTCTTGCTGAAAATAAACACTTTCTTTGCTGCCGTTCCTCAATGTTGGCTGTGGTAAACTACTGGTAGTACATGTCCAAAATGGCGGCCGCGTTTGTCGTGACGTCACGTGAAAAGGGTCCATAGGTATCATTATCGGTCTGATGTGACCACCAACCACATAAACTGCAGGGGACTGATTTATTTATAGTTATCGTTATAATTGTAGTTACAAGTATTGTGGGACCAGGCCTTAAGCTACTTAAGTTATCAAAGTACAGATGACTGAAGTATAAGTTAGAGTACAAGTTACCAAAGTACAAGTTACTGTAGTATGTTACTGAAGTTACCAAAGTACACTTAAAGCATGCATGACACTTCAGTTCTTTCCAAAATATAAGCTACAGTACTACAAGTTTTTGAAGTACCCAAATTACTGAAGTACCAGTTACCAAAGAACTAGTTATCTGAGTATAAGTTACAGTCTGAGTTACCAAAGTACAGGTTACTGACGTAAACATTACTGTAATTTAAGTTACCAAATTTAACAAAGTATGAATTATTGAAGTACAGGTTATCGGAGTACAAGTTACAGAATGTGAGTTTCCAAAGTACAAGTTACTTTACCATGTATTGAACAACTTTTTAATGTTTTTAACATTTTAGAGGCCAGTAAAAAGTACTGGGTAAATTATTCATTGCTAAAGTAGTAAAATGCTGAAAGTGTTGGACTGCAGCATTAATGAGCTGTGTCCAGCTGTGTTGACTGATATGATGAAGATTAAAGATCACTGATTCCTGAAACGGAAACATTGAGACCAGTGTTCATATCTGCACCATTTTTACAAGTACAAACTGCACTCACTCTATGCTGTATAGGTGGAAAAAGATACTGAGACACACTTCTCTTTCAGTAGAAGTGTCCAGACTGCAGAATGTTGGTGAGGCGATGATCAGCACACTTCCACAACGAAGCTTTGACAAGACAGAGATGTCCCAATCTACTGATGGGTAAATTTCTATTAGTCCTAATTCTAGTAAACTTTGCAAATCAGAATTTAATATGATTCATTAATTTGATCATGGTTTTATGGAATTAGAATTATTTAGTACTCAGTAGAGGATGTCCTCACTGTGCCCTTTATATAGGTCATGCAGTCAGTTGGAGGAAGTGAAGCACAGGAGGGAGCTACACAGCTGCCAACATGCTAATGCTAAGAGCCGAGAAAAAGTAAGAGAGTTCAGAATGGTAAGGAATGACTACCGTATATGAATTTTTAACACTCACTATAGGGACATACTGTACTGAATATATAAACACACTGTTCTGACTATAGAGTCTGGAGTGCAACATTCAGAATTGTACATTTAGCTGTGTGCGCGCACGCACATTTCATTGTTGATGTTAATCATTTTTTCTTAAACTTGTATCCCTCTTTCCAACAGAAAACCTTGGAGAAACTAAGGGCTAAATAAATATGATCCTTATTGCTGTATATTTTGTTTGATAAACATTTTAAACGTATCTTTGTGCTTTGTTTTGTGGAAACTTTCTTTCTTTTTTGTAATTATGTACTTTTAACTTGTATATTAAAAGACTTTCCAAAATTGTGGACTGTCTGTCACACTCGTTCATTCATCCAGGAATCCAAAGCCTATTCCAGGAGCACACTCCGGATGGGATGTTGGTCCATCTTAGAGCAGCATATACACACATTCACATCTTAGGGGTATTTAGACACATGCCACTCGTCTGTAAGAACAAATTGGATTAAATATTATATATTATACATACAGGACACTTTTTCAATGGAATAAAAACATGTATTCTATTCACTTCTAGTGGATTTCATTCATTCGGTTTGATAGCATGCAATATTGTTAGCATATTGCTTATCCTATGTGTATGGAGAATGGAGTGCACGCTACCCAATGGAGAATGAGCGTTGAATATGGTTTACGATATTGCATGGTTGTCAAGATAGCATGACATCACATGTGGGAGACATAAAAAGTCACGCTAGCAAGCAGCTGGGACAATTTGTAAACACACATGGCCGCCATGTTTGCTTTGTTAAATACGGAAGATTTTGAGAGAATTTTGAAAGAGAAAGATGCATGGAACACCCAAAAGGAATGTGTATTATAATAATAATATTGGCTGGCTTTTTTGTGGTATATCTGATATATTCCATTCAGCTAGCATGATATTGAACGAGTCGAAGATGACCTGCACATGGAATATGTCTGATATACCACTCAATGCCAGCCAATATTATTTAAATGACTTATTTAGGCGGCATGGTGGTGTAGTGGTTAGCGCTGTCGCCTCACAGCAAGAAGGTCCGGGTTAAAGCCCCGTGGCCGGCGAGGGCGTTTCTGTGCGGACTTTGCATGTTCTCCCCGTGTCCGCGTGGGTTTCCTCCGGGTGCTCCGGTTTCCCCCACAACCCAAAGACATGCAGGTTAGGTTAACTGGTGACTCTAAATTGACCGTAGGTGTGAGTATGAATGGTTGTCTGTGTCTATGTGTCAGCCCTGTAATGACCTGGCGACTTGTCCAGGGTGTACCCCGCCTTTCGCCCGTAGTCAGCTGGGATAGGCTCCAGCTTGCCTGCGACCCTGTAGAACAGGATAAAGTGGCTAGAGATAATGAGATGACTGATTTATATTTTCTGTTCTGCTTGAGAGTGAACTGTAAGCCTCACATGTCTTAGAAGCTCCATTTTTGTAGGTGTGCCAATTTCAGTTAGGCTTCCATTTAGGTTCTCAGGATAGCTGTTATGGAATAATGGAGATAACATTTTAAGTTCATGATCTTCTTTTGACTCCAGATTGGAAGTGTGTTTAAAAAAGCTTTAACTAAGGTTAGTTTGCCACTAAAAGTCCCTTCAGAATGATCCAAATGGTGTTATATAACCTATTATATACAAGCTTCTATTTTCTAATGTTTGGAGCAGTAAGAAAGGCTAGTAGGCTCCCACACAGGCCAGTCATTATTTTTGGGTAAGGAATGGAAGAGAATTAATACTGCGTGTAATATAATATAATACTGCATTTATAATTAGCTCTATACCTTGATGCCAACCACATGCATTTACCTCACTGCTGTTTAAGCCCAATGTATGTTTTCTAAGCTAGCTTTCCTTAACAAACTGCTCCATCTTGGCAGCCTCTGATCTCTCACTTTCCAAGACACTTTAAATCCAAGACTCTTTGGAAAGTTATGACCCAACATATGTACGTAGGAATAATAAGCATTATATTTCAGTCTTATTCCCAGAAGTATCCACTTGATGCCTGCCGTGGATTGTGGCTATGTTTCTGTTTTGGTACTGAAACTTGGACGTAGGTGTGTTATTTGAGACTTGATAATTATGCTTTAATGGACAGAACATTACTTTTTTTTTTTTTTAAAGCACCAAATGAAAATTCTTCAGAGATTAAAAGTGCTATATGGTGCAACAAGGTTCTTTTTAAACTCCTTGTTATTCTCCCTTATATACTGCCACTTAAATGTCATTTGCAGGCACAATTTTGGTTTTGATTTTGAGTCTGATGATGAACAATTGCATCTGTCAGTTCAACCTGATTCAGCAGCACAGCTACACGAAATTCTCCAATGTGCGTCAAAAGAGCCTGGCATAAAGGGAGTAGAATTGAGATGTACACACAAATTTACTTCTAGCAGGGATGAGAATTTTCTGCCGATCGGCGGATTTCCGACTTTTTCAGACCAAAATGATCATTTTTGAGATTGATGTAAATCCATTGAGAAATTTTCGGGGGGGTATGGTTAATGATCTGTGGTCACCTTATAACGTCTTGATTCTTGGTGGGCTCCGGGTTAACACACTCGAGTCTTTCGAGATGTCGTAATTAACATTCACTTTAGCGACAATGTTCGGGAAATCCCATTGCATGCAGTGTATAAGCACAAGTGCGCATGCTCTCCACGCGTGGCTTGCAATTGCTGTTCACCGACCGTACACACTGACGATATGCATTTGTAACATCGGAAAGACCCATGTATTCAGGCAGGATATTTTAGCATATCGACAATGGCAAAAGTCCTAGATAAGAAAGAAGAGGATCAAGCGAGGGAGATTGATAAAGGTGCAGGAATAAAGAACTCTTTTCGATGGGCTTGGTTAGAAAGAACACTGAATGTCGAGATCGACAAGCAGACTGTCACAATGAAGCTCGGTAATCACGTATGGAAACTAGACGTCCCAGGAAAAGTACTTTGCTCATTGTGTTCCGACATGATAAACAACGCTAGTAGAGGGGCAAGGACTATCGAACTTCACATACAGACCAAAAAACACAAAGGTAGGTCGAAAATGATTTTGCCTGTTCAATGATTCATTATATTTATAATGTATATCGCACAAATCATATAAGTGTGTATCTTTTTATAAATGGGGTTAGCTTATCTAATGTAGCATGTTGGGGAGAATCAGAGTATTATATCTATATTTCTGATAAAATTTTAGGTATGATACCATGTATAACTCTCCTACTTATTGCTCATTTCATGGGGGGGGGGGGGGGGGGGGGGGGGAATTGCTGGCATGTGCCGCAGGAAGGTCTGCCCAAATTTTTTAGGCTGAGAGGAACTTATAGTTTTTGATTTAAAAAAATTTCCAGTATGTAATGCCAATTGTACATGCCTGTTCTTTAATTCAAAATCACCTTCTTGATCTTCAAATTGACCATATGGTATATGTATTACATTACACAACATCCTGTCCAGATAAAACCTAGTTAGTACACACAACAGTTGAAAGGGAAGTGATAAGTGATGTTGAATGTTGCCTGCTTAATATGCAAGACCACCTGCTACCATGATAACATCAGAAGAAAGCTTAAGAGAATTATATGATAAACTTTTTTCTGGTTTGCACTTCATTTTAAAGGATTAGAGTATTCAAAGACATGAATAGCAAAAATGCAGAAATATAATACTGTAGAGCTCGTTTATATTAAAGGGTGCATTGATTTTTTTTTTTAAATCATCAAATGTGAATTGATTAAAAACAAGTCTCTTGTACCGTATTAATCATTTTCACCTGGTAGTCCACCAAAAAGGGGAATTTATTTCCAAATAAATTGCAACTTTTTGCTGATAAAATTAATGGTTTTGGGGTAAAAAAAAAAAATAGCCAAAAATCATTAGCTCCTGGGCCCCCACCGGGGCTCTGCCCCTGGGCCCCGCTGGGAGCCTGCGGCCCCCAATCCACCCGGCGTTTTTCAGACTTTTTAAATATTTTTCATTCTCATCCCTGTTCTAGGGATACTTTAGGGCATCCCTACAAGGGGTTAGTCTTTCAGATATCTGTGTAGCTGCATCATGGACATCAATCTGCACATTTGCAAGATTTTATAGAGTTAATGTGGTCTCTCACAACCCAGTGGCAACAGCCTTTCTTCCTACAACTTCACAGCTCTCTTAAAGGGGCAAGTAGGTGTTCCTCGTGGCCTTGTTGGTATTAGTCATCCAGGTGCTTAAAGCACCGTCTCGGGTGGTTAGTAGAAATGAAATAGAACGATGGGTTATGTATGTAATCATGGTTCTATGAATTTCGAATGATCGCCAGAGCTTGGCAGTCACTTGAAATAATTGTGAGAAGATTGCCAAGAGTTCACTTCCTGGATAAACATGCCTTTAGTGTTGGGGCAAGGGGCATACATCACCCAGGTCACAGGTGACTTTGTTGATACAAACACTCGACATACACATGATGGACATCCAGGTGCTTAAAGCACTGCCTCTGGCGGTCATCCGAAATTCATAGAACCGTGGTTACATACATAACCATCGTTTTATTTCTAGTTGCCTGGCAACAATCAGGAAAAAGTGTGTTACTCTAAGAGTGTTACACTGGGGAGAGCTGGATATTAGGTTAGAATTGGCAAACGACCTATATGGAGAGATAATTGGGGGGGGGGGGGGATAACGAAATAAACAAACCTTTTTAACTTTCAAAATCTATTTTACCCCTCGTGTGTGTTCATATCAGTGACTATTTAAACTGCCCTGAATCAGATATATATCTGTTCCTCAGGGAAATTGTTTGATTTATCCAGGCCTATGTTGGTGTTGAATAGCTGTATCTCTAGGACCTACTCTGGATAAAATGGACTTCTGCAATTACCTGTACCTGTATGCAGGGCCGTCGACAGGGGGGGGGGCAACCGGGTATTTTGTCCCGGGCCCAGGCATGAGGGGGGGGCCCAGAACTGGTCCCTCATGAAGATGCCATTAATCATTCTGTTTCATTTCAAAATGTGTTGATTTGGGGGAGAAAAATGTGCTATATTTGCATTCAATGAATGATTTCTGGTTCTTTTGCCTTTATTGTCTTCGAAAATAGATTCAAGAACCCATCTACCACCCCTAATGCAGAAATGGTTTGGTCTTTGATTAAGGTGCCAAATAACACGGCACTATTCCATCATAACGCTTCGACAATAAGCGTGCGAGCCCGTTTGCCAACATGCACAAGTCAGGAGCAAAGAAAAGAGAAAAAGAGATGAAGAAGCCAAGAGCCTCAGGGGCTCACTGCATAGATATTTTAGAAAAGATTTAGATGATGCAGCAGGTGGTGAAGGCAGTGGGGCAGCTGAGCCAGGTAAGAACACAGATAACTTTTTTCCAGCCCCGTAATGTAACCCCAGCACGCGCGACGCGCCATTCATAATTATAAAGTAGGGGATAGCAGGGTACACTGAGTGAACACTGAAATGCACAGGGCATTGAATTATTTCATAAACATATCGGTTTAATAACACTGTGTTGCATATATCTCAATGAAGCAAAGAATAGCACATTGGCCCGCAATCATATCCAAATGTTTTAGGCACGCTTGCTGAGCTAGACTCCGGTTAGCTGAAAGCCCGTGGAACGCTGCCTCTTGTTAATTAAACCTTATTTTGTTGGAAATCATCCCGTGTAGATACGACGGCATGTGAAATTGCCAGCTAGATAGAGTTTAATGTAACGAATGGGCTATAAATGGGGTGTTTTGAGGTTAGTCTGTTGCAAAACATTAAACTTTCGCTTAGACTGGATACTCTTCAAACAATTCCCTTGCTCAAGTGAAAAATGATAGGCCTGTATGAAAAGCGCAATTAATGAAAGTAGCCTAATAAGCCCTAAATGAATAAAACAACCTCTGTTTTATTGTTGTTGCTTACACGTTAAGATTTTGAAATCTTCTCGGTCCAGTTCTATATCCAGGGAACGTTGTAATCCTTTTGGTTTATCCGTAATAAACGTGTCAGCCCCCAGGTCAGATAGGCTAATGTTACGTGGTTGGGAGGGTGTCAATTTTTTTTGTAACATTTTAAATCGAGTACGGAAAGGACGTTTATGAAAAACAAGACAAAAAAATACACTGAAAAACTCACTGTACACATCACTAGTGGCACACACGGACTGGCCATCGGGAGTAGCGGGAGTTTTCCCGGTGGGCCGGTGGTTCAGCGTGGGCCGGCGGAGAAAAAAAAAAAAAAACAGTTGCGCGCTGGCCTTTAATATGATAAGCAATGTTAACAGTTTCTTTAAGAAACTGTTAACATTGCTTATTACAGTTGCGCGCTGGCCTTTAATATGATAAGCAATGTTAACAGTTTCTTAAAGAAACTGTTAACATTGCTTATCATATTAAAGGCCAGCGCGCAACTGTTTTTTTTTTTCTCCGCCGGCCCACGCTGAACCACCGGCCCACCGGGAAAACTCCCACTACTCCCGATGGCCAGTCCGTGTGTGACTAGTGGTGATGCTTCTATATTAAGATTTTGGGAAAGCCATAACTCCATTCTCATTGAGGCCCAGTTCCATCCCGTAAACAATCATTTTGGTTTATCAACTACCTGCGCTCAAACATGTCACAGGAGAGGCTCAATGGGCTGGCTATGCTCTCTATAGAGCGCGAACTTGCAAAGAAGCTGGACTTCAATGACCTTATTGACGACTTTGCCACAGCAAAAGTCCGGCGCATTGCATTTCGCACCTGAATAGTTGCAGACTAAGGAAATGTTCAAACTGTAAAATATGTTGAAATGTTGAAATAAAATGGTTGACTGTTATAATGGGCTTGGAATACCTGTTATTTAAGGGTTGGAGTGAATGGAGACTGTGAAAAGAGGGGTTGGGTGTGGGTGGTTGCTGTGTGGCGATGTGCGTGCGCGCGCGCGTGTGTGTGGGGGGGCCCACTCAGATTATTTTGTCCCGGGCCCAGCCAAAGCTGTCAACGGCCCTGCCTGTATGGACTGATCTGAAGGATTTATTCAGCGCTTTAGTGTATTTATCGATGATGTTCTGCAGACTGTTACTTTACTGCAATGCAAGGAGTTTGTTGTCTTGGGAAAACTTAAAGCACCCAAGCTGCTGGAGCAGATGAGATAGGTTCCAGACCTTCCAGGACATTCATTACTGAACAAAGAAGAATCTGAAGGGGAGAGAGAGAGAGAGAGAGAGAAAAAAATACAATGAGAGTGGGGAAAAAAGTAAATTTTCTTACACAAGTCAAAGAATAAACTCAATCCATAACCGCTTATCCTGTGTAGGGTCACAGACAAGCTGGAGCTTATCCCAACTGACTATGGGCAAGAGGCAGGGTACACCCTGGACAAGGACTGATGCATAGAGACAAACAACTATTCATACCTACAGTCAATTTGGAGCCACCAATTAGCCTAACCTGCATGTCTTTGTGAGAAACCGGAGCACCTGGAGGAAACCCACACAGAAATGGGGAGCACATGAAACTCCACACAGAAAGGCCCCTGTCAGCCACTGGGCTTGAACCCAGAACCTTCTTGCTGTGAGGCGAAAGCGCTAACCACTACACCACCATGCCACGTCTTAGAAAAACCTTTGGGTATAAAATATACTTGAACTCCTACCCAGCAAATATTTAACGACATGAAACACAAAGATTATCAGTATGCGTAGTCACTTTCTTTCATGCAAAACAAAGCAGTACTATACCGATATGCACAATCAAAATGAAAACCTGTTCCAGAGCACTGAGGACTTCAGACTGGGCCAAAAGTTTACTTTCTACCATCACAATGACACAGAAAGTCTGATAACATAGGCTTGGCCTTGTGGCTTTGTATGTGCTTGAATGGCTCAGCCAGTGGACTTGAACTTAATTTCATTTCAAGAGTTACATGAAAATAGCAAGAGGTTCTGCAGAGAGGAATGAGAGAAAATCCCCAAATCCATGCATGTCCAGATTGTAGCACTGTACCCAAAACGCTGTTATAGTATTTTTTCCAGATTGATGAGAGAAAAAAAAAACCTAACATGAAGGAAAATGTGAATATTTCATTTTATTTATATATTTATTTTTAAACATGCCTAGAGAATACAGTGGTGCTTGAAAGTTTGTGAACCCTTTAGAATTTTCTATATTTCTGCATAAATATGACGTAAAACAACATATTTTCACACAAGTCCTAAAAGAAGATAAAGAGAACCCAGTTAAACAAATGAGACAAAAATATTATACTTGGTTTCATTTTATTTATATATTTATTTTTAAACATGCCTAGAGAATACAGTGGTGCTTGAAAGTTTGTGAACCCTTTAGAATTTTCTATATTTCTGCATAAATATGACGTAAAACAACATATTTTCACACAAGTCCTAAAAGAAGATAAAGAGAACCCAGTTAAACAAATGAGACAAAAATATTATACTTGGTCATTTATTTATTGAGGAAAATGATCCAATATTACATGAGTGGCAAAAGAGTATGTGAACCTCTAGGATTAGCAGTTAATTTGAAGGTAAAATTAGAGTCAAATGTTTTCAATCAATGGGATGATAATCAAGTGTGAGTGGGCACCCTATTTTATTTAAAGAACAGGGATCTATCAAAGTCTGATCTTCACAACATGTTTGTGGAAGTGTATCATGGCACAAACAAAGGAGACTTCTGAGGACCTCAGAAAAAGCGTTGTTGATGCTCATCAGGCTGGAAAAGGTTACAAAATCATCTCTAAACAGCTTGGACTCCACCAATCCACAGTCAGACAGATTGTGTACAAATGGAGGAAATTCAAGACCATTGTTACCCTCCCCAGGAGTGGTGGACCAACAAAGATCACTCCAAGAGCAAGGCATGTAATAGTTGGCGAGGTCACAAAGAACCCCAGGGTAACTTCTTAGCAACTGAAGGCCTCTCTCACATTGGCTAATGTTCATGAGTCCACCATCAGGAGAACACTGAACAACAATGGTGTACATGGCAGGGCTGCAAGGAGAAAATCACTGCTCTCCAAAAAGAACATTATTGCTCGTCTGCAGTTTGGTAAAGATCACGTGGACAAGCCAGAAGGCTATTGGAAAAATGTTTTGTGGACGGATGAGACCAAAATAGAACTTTTTGGTTTAAATGAGAAGCATTATGTTTGGAGAAAGTAAAACACTGCATTCCAGCATAAGAACCTTATTCCATCTGTGAAACATGGTGGTGGTAGTATCATGATTTGGGCCTGTTTTGCTGTATTTGACCAGGACAGCTTGCCATCATTGATGGAAATAATGAATTCTGAATTATACCAGCTAATTCTTTTTTTTGGGGCTTTTTTCACCTTTATTGGATAGGACAGTGTAGAGACAGGAAATAAGCAGGAGAGAGACAGGGAGGGATCAGGAAATGACCTCGGGTCGGAATTGAACCCGGGTCCCTGGATTTATGGTGTGGCACCTTATCCACCTGAGCCACAACACCCCCATACCAGCAAATTCTAAAGGAAAATGTCAGGACATCTGTCTATGAACTGAATCTCAAGAGAAGGTGGGTCATGCAGCAAGACAACGACCCTAAGCACACACGTCATTCTACCAAAGAATGGTTAAAGAAAAATAAAGTTAATGTTTTGGAATGGCCAAGTCAAAGTCCTGACCCTGATCCAATCGAAATGTTGTGGAAGGACCTGAAGCGAGCAGTTCATGTGAGGAAACCCACCAACATCCCAGAGTTGAAGCTGTTCTGTACAGAGGAATGGGCTAAAATTCCTCCAAGCTGGTGTGCAGGACTGATCAATAGTTACCAGAAATGTTTAGTTGCAGTTATTGCTGCACAAGGGGGTCACACCTGATACTGAAAGCAAAGGTTCACCTACTTTTGCCACTCACAGATATGTAATGTTGGATCATTTTCCTTTTTAAATAAATACCCAAGTATATTTTTGTCTCATTTGTTTAACTGGGTTCTCTTTATCTACTTTTAGGACTTGTGTGAAAATCTGATGATGTTTTAGGTCATATTTATGCAGAAATATAGAAAATTCTTAAGAGTTCACAAACTTTCAAGCACCACTGTATAAAAGCCTACAGCCAGGTGTGTCATCAGACTTAAAAAAAAAGAAAAGAAAAGAAAATGGAGGCCAGACAGGGAATGTATGGTAATGGAGGCCAGACAGGGAAAGTATGTGCCTAGAGGTAAATCTTCAAAAAAAAAAAATTACAAAACAGGAAAGTCTTCATGCTGGCTGTGGTTTCTACATAACATACTGTAATTGTTAACATGAACTTACTTACGGTATGTGTTGGTTACACATAAATTCTAACAACAAATAGATAAAACCTATGAGTTATCATTTTTGAATAAATTAAAAAGATTAACCACTGGTGTAAGAAGAATAAAATACTTCAGGACATGCTCTTATTGGAACGAAACCAAAGGTAGTAATGGTAACTTTGCTTCACATTAGCCCACATCAAACCACCCCATAATTAGTTATTTTCCTGTAACTACATCGCGCCCCAAGTTTTAGTCCTTTCTTAATACTACTTGTAATAGATAGATCCAATAAAGATTTGTAAAATTAGGATTATGTTATGCCAAAATTATTAGTTGTATGGGAGATGTTTAGGACAGTATGTGTTAAAATAGGCTCTGGTCTCCACTGTAGAATTGCACAGACAATATTTACTCCATTCTGTCAATTAATGCTAAGTTCATGCATAAACATGGCTGCTATTTTTGTGTATTGTCATTGATGCCTTTTTATGCAAGTGATCATGTCAGTGTACCAGGAGATGGCAGTGGTTACTAGTAAATAAAGCTTTTCCACTCTGCCTTGGGTCTCACAGTGATATGCTAATACAGTTGCAGTCAGATGTTTACATACACTCATCATGGATATGAGTCATAGCAATATTATGCTTCAGTGATTTCTTTGAACTGTTATTTTACTGTGAAAGAATGATTGTGCAACACACATCTTTAATAGAAAAAGTGCATAATGGTTACTTTATTTTGGGTTTTCTGAAATCAGCAAAGGATCAAAATTATACATATAGCACACCTAATATGTGGTTAAATGTCCCTTAGCAAGTTTCACCTTGACCAGATGCTTTTGGTAGCCATCAGCAAGCTTCTGGCAGAATGCTGGTTGGATATTTGTCCACTCTTCTTGGCAGAATTAGTAGAGTTCAGTTAAAATTGTATGTTTCCTGGCACAGACCTGACTTTTAAGCACAGTCCACATATTTTTGATAGGGTTGAGGTCAGGACTTTTTTTCAGCTTAATGTTAGCCTGCTTTATCCTCCACAACCAGCTTTGATGTGTATCTGGGGTCACTATCCTGTTGGAACACCCAATTGTGTCCAGGTTTCTGATGGTTTGAGGTTATGCTGAAAAAAATCTGAGATAGTCCACCTCCTTCTTCATTATTCCATCTACTTTATGCAGTGCACCAATTCCACTGGCAGCAAAACAGCTCCAGAGCATGATGCTACCACCACCACCACCATACTACCACAGTTGGTACAGTGTTTCTCTTTACCTCTGGTCATTGTGGCCAAACAATTCAATGTTTAAGTCTGACCATAAAACTTTCCTTCAGAAGGCTTTTTCTTTGTCCCTGTGGGCTGCTGCAAACTTTAAGGTTGAAGGTGTAGATTTTGGAGCAGGGGCTTCTTTGGCAGCCTCTCAATCCATGGTGATGTAAAACTCGCTTGACTGTAGACAGTGTTCCAGCAGCTTCCAGTTCATGCCAGGCCTGTGCCTTGGTGGTTCCTGATCATCCAAACCAATTTCCTCTCAACTGAGGGTGACAGTTTGGGTCTTCTTCCAGCAAAGTAGCTTGGCAAAATGGCAAAACTTCCCAATAACTTGTGCTTACATACAGTTGTTTGAACTGATGATCTTGGAATCTGCAGTTGTTTAGCAATAACTCCAGGAGACATTCCTGAGTGTGTAAATCTATGATCCTCTTTCTCAGATCTGCACTGAGCTCCTTGGACTTTCCCATTGTACTGTATGTTGATCAAACCAGTGAGTGTCAAAAAAAAACCAACCTTTTTATGTTGTACACAGAGAAGATACCAGCTGTAGTTAATCATGATCACTAGCAGCAACTTAAGAGTCCTTGGCAAGTTAAAAGATATTTTGGAACTTTCAGCACCACTGAATTAATAATCTAAGTGTGTGTATGTAAATTTTTGACCCTGTATGTATAATTTTGACCCTGATTTCAGAAAACCCAAGTCAAACTAAAACCTGTGCACCAAATTCTTGCTTTTGTACAATCATTCTGCCACAGAAAAAGAACAGTTCACTGAAACAAATCACTGAAAGCCCAATATTGCCATGACATTCATGACCATCATAACTTCATTGTCTATGCATGTTTGTGTATGTAAACTTCTACCCGCAACTGTTCTCATACATTCTCTTTATATCCACTTCCAGTCAGGCTACTTCAGTAATTAACTTCACACATTTCCTTATATGTATTACATTGTGTTTGTCAAAATAACAGTGTACTGCAATACATTAACAAGTTATTGTCCAAAGGGAATTTTATGGCTCAAAAAGTGTTTTGAATGCAATTTGATTATTCTGATTATTCAGGAACTAAAGAACTTTTTCACAACAACAGATTTTAACAATGTGTGTGTGTGTGTGAGAGAGAGAGAGACTGATGACAGTACAGAACATGTACACAATGATAACCTGCCACTGCACATTTCTCTCTATCTTCGTCATAGCTTGTAGTCTTTCACTTATTATAAAATGAGATGCCATTCATGTGCATGATGGTGTTATAGGTGTAGATTTGTCCCCAAATGACAGACTGAGAAACAGGGTTTTCCAGTGAACAGGTTCCCAGCTTCATCATCCATTTTGTGCGAAGCAGGCACGCACTAGGGGGAAATTGGATGTCAACTGTTTGTCACATTAATGGGAAATGTGCGATTGTGACAGACAGAAACTTGCTGTGCTGTGCTTCAATGCCTCCCTCTACATGCCAGAAGGGGAGGGGAGGGGCAAAAATAAAAGTCTAAAGGAAAAATGTTCCTGAGGAGTCTGAAAGAGTCCATAAGAGGGGACCCCCTCCCACACACACACACAGAGTGTCAAACATGCACAAAAATGTATTTACTAATATTTTTCAACCCTATAACATTCATACCACCCTGTTACCTGAACACATACACTCCCCTACAATATAGTTGGAGCATTCCACAAGTAACATGTTCCTAAAAATCACAGGTAGAAGAAAAGTACATTCTCTCATTCTTTTTTATTTACTTTCAATGATGATTTTGATATTGATTGACGAGGTCACCTTGGAAGTACACACCTCTTTCTCAAATTACAGCCTGAAAGGCAAATTATTAATTAAAAAAACAATAATTTTAAGTTTTTTTAAGTAACTAGTATGGATTCTAGTTAGCCATATTTTGTCTCCTCTCATCTCATCATCTCTAGCCGCTTTATCCTGTTCTACAGGGTCGCAGGCAAGTTGGAGCCTATCCCAGCTGACTACGGGCGAAAGGCAGGGTACACCCTGGACAAGTCGCCAGGTCATCACAGGGCTGACACATAGACAACCATTCACACTCACACCTATGGTCAATTTAGAGTCACCAGTTAACCTAACTTGCATGCCTTTGGACTGTGGGGGAAACCGGAGCACCCAGAGGAAACCCACGCGGACACGGGGAGAACATGCAAACTCCGCACAGAAGGGCCCTCGCCAGCCATGGGGCTTGAACCCAGACCTTCTTGCTGTGAGGCGACAGTGCTAACCACTACACCACCATGCTGCCCTGCCATATTTTGTGTATTTGTTAATTCTGTGCTAAAAAGCAAAATAAACTGAGACACCGAGACAACCTATCAGTAATCACTAGGGTCATGTCACGCCCATAGACTGTATAAAATCAGGTTCAATGATTTCTCCACAGCATTAACACAATCAGTTGATGGCAGAATGGAAGGAGACAGTTATTCTGGGGAATGCACACACCCATGGCCATACCTAGAACCCATGTTTCAGTTTTCTGAAAGGATTAAAGATTCGTTTCGTTTTAAATGTTTGCTTTGTTTGCTGAAAACAAACCACATCACAGCCTACAAAAACTCGCCATCCAACCTGCGGAAGCATATTGAGGTCTGTAAACGTTTTATTCCAAGAGAAAGCTTGCAACGAAGTTGTCTGTGCTATTAGAGCTAGCAATAACATTGCAATAGCTGTGCAGTCTGGTTAGTCAAATGACTTTCTATGGATTTGCCCGCCAAGTTGCCATAGCCTTGTCCACGGCTAACGTTTACACATAGCTAGTTAACTTGGACACTGTTAGTTAGCATGTAAAAACTAACAATGTTACACTAACATGAATAACATTAACTTATCAAATCAAATCAAGTTTATTTGTATAGCGCTTTTAACAATAAACACTGTCGCAAAGCAGATTTACAGAATTTGAACGACTTAAAACATGAGCTAATTTTATCCCTAATCTATCCCCAATGAGCAAGCCTGTGGTGACGGTGGCAAGGAAAAACTCCCTCAGACAACATGAGGAAGAAACCTCGAGAGGAACCAGACTCAAAAGGGAACCCATCCTCATTTGGGCAACAACAGACAGCCTGACTATAATATTAACAGTTTTAACAGGTATAACCCTCAACTGTCCTCATGGGGCCATCCTTCACAGGAGCGGTGCGATAAAACTCCGACCAGACACAGGGCACCAGGATGGATCAAGCAGGTCCGAGGGGCAGAAGAGGCCAGCATCTCAATCCCAGGATCAACATGTAACTCAGAGGGACAGATTTGGGGGGGGGGGAGAGAGAGAGAAAGAAAACACAGGTTGTTAGGTATGGCCTAAAAATGACAAGTATTAAATCTGTGTGGTAGGCTCGCAGAGACGAGAGTCTTTACATCAGGCATAACACACAACAATGGCATGTTAATATGGTAAAAAATATATCATGACCTGCTCTGGCTGGATGCTTGATTGGGTGATGGGAGCACACTCCTCAGCAATGATGAGATACAGATGGGACCCTTAGGGCTGGCCAAGACAATTCAGTTACATTTCACCGGGTCTAGGACATGCGACAGAATGTCTGACGGCCGATTCCCTGCAGGCTACGATAGCCAGTCGAGGTCTCCACCCTCTCCACCAAAAGATTTCCTGTTGACTCCATGTAACTCAGAGGGACAGATTTGGGGTGGGGGGGAGGGAAAGAAAACACAGGTTGTTAGGTATGCCCAATGTCACCTGAATAAGTAGGAGCAGTATACATATTGCACCGAGTACAAGCAGGGACTCTGGCAACTAACTATGACAGCATAACTAAAAGGAGAGAGCCAGAAGGTAACACAGGCATGAGGGAGCCCCGGGACATAAAGCAGCCAGCCACTACACCGTCAACAAACTCGAGTGAGCAAGCGAGTGGGGACTGACAGCATCCATACATCCCAGTTTACCAAAACACTATGTCTGAGGACCCTCCAGATCTACTCCTTTACCTCATAAACACCATTAACAAAAGGCTTGACTAAACAGATATGTTTTCAGCCTAGACTTAAATGCTGAGACTGTGTCTGATTCCCGAACATTACTTGGAAGGCTGTTCCATAACTGTGGGGCTTTGTAAGAAAAGGCTCTGCCCCTTCACTATAGACCCCTTTCACATGACATCACCACGCCGCGAGATTTTGTTAGGCGCCATATTGGAAGACCAAGTACATGCACTCACAATATAAAACAAAGTACGAGCGAGAGTAAAGTGACACGATGGATGATAATTCTGGTTATGTGAGTACATTACCAGTTGCAGAAAGGGCACGGTATGTGGAGAAACTGGCTGTGATTGATGGGTTTGACCCATATGATAAGACTCGGGGCAAGGGAGAATGGAAACATAAGGAGGACCAGACACCAATTCTGCCATCTGTTTGCTACCCAGACACTGTAAACTATTTGTTGTTTACACCCAGTGCCTACACTCAGTGTTCGAACTATGCCGATATTTTCGGGGGGCCCCTTTTTTTCCCTTGGGGGTGTGTGTGCTTGCACTTGTCTCGGAGCGCGGATCTCCAAACACATGAGAAGCCTATCTTATGCACATATCACGCAGACTCTACACCTCCACACACGCATCGCGTCTGAAGTCATAACTCATCAGGGGAAATCGTGTCCGCATTGGCATGTTCAAAAAACAACCTCACGTCAACAATGATACCACACACAAGGAAAAAAAACCCCAGTCAGGCTACTCAACAACCAACCTGGCAGCAGCGAGCAAGCCCCAAACCATCCTAAATTATTATTATTATTATTAAATTGTAGAAGTCTGGGAGGCTTGCTCCTCATACAGTTATCAACTTGGGGCCACTTTAGCATGTTTTAAATCTGAATTTCTTGCGTTTGCTTACCTCAAAGTGTCCGCAGATCATGCACAGACTTATCCATTATATCCACAGTTTTTTGCCAAGTCTCACACAGGTTTCTTTCAAGTCTACTGTTGGGCCAATAAATCAAAAATAAAACAGCTCAGATTTGTTTGTTTAAGTCGTTTGCCACTCCACTTTATTCTCGTGGGTTCACATACCGCTGCCGTTATTATCCCCTTATCACGAGTTTGTTGGTCTTCCAAAATGGCGCAGGGTCTGTTTACTTCTGGTTTCGGGTGACGTCAGTGAAAGGGGTCTATATGAGGTACCAGCAGATAGCCTGCACCTTTTGATCTAAGTAGGCGTGGAGGGTCATAGAGGAGCAGAAGTTCACTCAGGTACTGTGGTGCGAGACCATTTAGTGCTTTAAAGGTCAATAGTAGTATTTTATAATCAATATGAAATTTGATTGGGAGCCAATGCAGTGTGGATAAGACAGGCGTAATGTGGTCATATTTTCTAGTTCTAGTAAGGACTCTTGCTGCTGCATTTTGAACTAACTGGAGCTTGTTTATGCACTTATTGGAACATCCAGACAGTAAAGCATTACAATAATCCAACCTGGAGGTAATGAAAGCATGGACTAGTTTTTCTGCATCATGCAATGACATTAAATTTCTTATCTTTTCAATATTTCTGAGATGAAAGAAAGCTATCCGGGTGATGTTATCAATGTGAGTTTCGAATGAAAGACTGGGGTCAATAATCACTCCGAGGTCTTTTACTGCTGCACGTGAAGAAACAGAAAGGCCATCCAGAGTCACTGTGTAATCAGAAAACTTACTTCTAGCTGCATGTGGTCCTAGCACAAGTACTTCAGTCTTGTCAGAGTTAAGCAGAAGGAAATTAATAAGCATCCAGTGTCTAATGTCCTTTACACATTCCTCAATTTTATTAAGCTGGTGTCTCTCATCAGGTTTTGCAGAGACATACAACTGTGTATCATCAGCATAACAGTGGAAACTAATACAATGTTTACGAATAATATCGCCCAGAGGTAACATACTGTATATAGAGAAAAAAGCAGTGGACCCAAGACAGAACCCTATCTGAACTTATCTGAAGTCCTTTCAGAAATATCTCATCTCATTATCTCTAGCCGCTTTATCCTTCTACAGGGTCGCAGGCAAGCTGGAGCCTATCCCAGCTGGCTACGGGCGAAAGGCGGGGTACACCCTGGACTAGTTGCCAGGTCATCACAGGGCTGATACATAGACACAGGCAACCATTCACGCCTACAGTCAATTTAGAGTCACCAGTTAACCTAACCTGCATGTCTTTGGACTGTGGGGGAAACCGGAGCACCCGGAGGAAACCCACGCGGACACGGGGAGAACATGCAAACTCCACACAGAAAGGCCCTTGCTAGCCACGGGGCTCGAACCCAGAACCTTCTTGCTGTGAGGCGACAGCGCTAACCACTACACCACCATGCCGCCCCCTTTCAGAAATATGTTTTAGCATAATCTTGCCAAATAAACAGAATGTAGAAATCTTTCTTTTCTAGTAGCATTAGCTACCCAATATGATTTCGAGTTTGAAAAGAGTTTGCTAGCATGTCAGGTGGAGTTTCACTGACTAGCTAGCTTAACATTAAACCACCATGACGGCACAGCATATGTTCATTTTGTGAATTCACGTTTCTGTCTTTGGTAACGGCATTAGGTGTTGTAAGCTTTGTGGCAATAATACAATGATGTGTTGACAGAAAATGTACTGTTAATACTTAAGTATTTTTAAAAGCAAGTACTTCAGTACTTTAACTTCAGTAAAAATTTGACTGTACAACTTTCACTTGTATCGGAGTAACATTTGACCAGTGTTATCTGTACTTTGACTTAAGTAATGAAGTTGGGTACTTTGTCCACGTCTGCAGTTTTCACACATTTAAGAGCAAAATCCATCCTTTAAGCAAAGAAAGCTTGTAAAAAAAAGTTATTGTTGTCTGAGATGGGCTAACACATTTTGTCTTGTTAAATGCATGTTTTTTAGATTGAATTTTGAAAAATAATGTAAAAAAATAATGCTTAATCTTTAAAGAATTGCAGGGAATAAATTGAAAGCTTGTAAGCTACCTATCTTTCTGGCTAGTTAATGTTCAGTAGCTATGAACATTTTGGATCTCTAGCTTGTTTGTTGACAGTTTTTCCTCCATCTCACCTTTTTTCTTTTTTTTGTACAAGAGCTTCTTCTCACCATCACTATCAATCTTTGTACTTGAACCCTTGCAATTAGTCTATGGAAAATCAGTATAAAAAGCAAATATTTACTCTTAACCACTAAGCCATTAAGACATTGTCGTCTCAGCTCAATTTTTTTTTCAATTCAATTTATTTGTATAGGGCTTTTAACAGGCGGCACGGTGGTGTAGTGGTTAGCGCTGTCGCCTCACAGCAAGAAGGTCCTGGGTTCGAGCCCCGGGGCCGGCGAGGGCCTTTCTGTGTGGAGTTTGCATGTTCTCCCCGTGTCCGCGTGGGTTTCCTCCGGGTGCTCCGGTTTCCCCCACAGTCCAAAGACATGCAGGTTAGGTTAACTGGTGACTCTAAATTGACCGTAGGTGTGAATGTGAGTGTGAATGGTTGTCTGTGTCTATGTGTCAGCCCTGTGATGACCTGGCGACTTGTCCAGGGTGTACCCCGCCTTTCGCCCGTAGTCAGCTGGGATAGGCTCCAGCTTGCCTGCGACCCTGTAGAAGGATAAAGCGGCTAGAGATAATGAGATGAGGGCTTTTAACAATAGACATTATTGCAAAGCAGCTTTACAGAAAAATAAAGATTTTAAACATACTGTATGAATGAATACATACTGTATCATACGAATCCCTAATGAGCAAGTCTGAGGCAATGGTGGCAAAGAAAAGCTCCCCGAGGCAATATGAGGAAGAAACCAGACTCAAAAGGGAACCTATCCTCATTTGGGTGATAACAGCATGATTATAAATAACTCACTTCTATAAGTGTGTCTTATAAGGTCAAAAAATGCAATTGTGCAACTGGGAAATTCATTATAATTTTAACAGGAAGTCTATTTTGTTGACATTATCAATTGTTCACTGATGGAGACTTGAGTGCAAGACTGTACATGACAACTGCAGTCCTAAAGTTATGATGGCAATTGTAGTCCAAAGCTATTGTAGCAAATCTATTTGTATTAAGTGTCTAGAGCCATCTTCTAAGCGTATATATAGGCTGTAGATATGGGGCCATCCTCTCAAGGAGTGAAGCAATGAAAACTTTAACCAGAAGTAGGGTATCAGAATGAATCGGGCAGGTCTGGAATGCAGGAGAAGTCAGCATCATTAGTATCTCAGGAGTGACATGCGTAACTTGAGTGAGTGAGAGACAGAGAAAGAGAGAAATTGTTAGGTATGAACATTGCCAACTAATGGTTAAGAACAGTGTACATCGTGCGCTGAGTGCAAGCAGGGACTCCGGCAAGACTAACTATGAGAGCATAACTAAAAGGGACAGCCAGAAGGTAACACAGACATGAGGGAGCTCAGGGACATAAAGCGGCCAGCCACTCCATTGTCAACAAACTTGAGTGAACGCCTGAGAGAGAGTGTGTTCTCCATCAGTGAACAGTTGATAATGTCAACAAAATAGACTTCCTGTTAAAACTATAATGAATTTCCCAGTTTCACAATTGCATTTTTTTTGTGTGTGTGTTGACAGCATCCATACATCCCAGTTTCCACTCTATGCCTGAGGACCCTCCAGATCTACTCCTTTACCTAATTAAAAAGCTATTAACAAAAGATTTGACTAAAAAGGTATGTTTTCAGCCTAGACTTAAACACTGAGACTGTGTCTGAGTCCTGAACACTACTTGGAAGGCTGTTCCATAATAATCGGGCTTTGTAAGAGAAAGATCTGCCCCTTGCTGTAGACTTTACTATCCTTGACTTGCAAGTGACCTCAAAGCAAAATAGAAACCCGGATGTTGGCCATGTCGGTGGATATACAAATGCGGGGTCAAGTGACATTCCATACAATACAGTGACGCATGCACAACTCTCTTTGTTTTTCCACGGCTTTAAGCAGTCTTTTAGCTATGTTATATCTTTGTGCTGTATATGGCTGCGGTCACAGCAGTACTTGTGACCGTGCCATGTTCCAATTTTTTCGAATTCCTTCTGTGATTTGGTAAGAGGGCAAGGAAACTCTGAGGCTTAGTACAGAGAGGAGACGAGCATGGCTGAACAACATTGGCAGGGCTGATCTAATTGAGGCTAAAACCAAAACAGCTCGTGTTTGCAGTATTCATTTTATCTCAGGTGAGATTCAAAAGCTTTCTCAATAATATCATGGAAGAATTTTATTTCATGTTGCTAGAATTTTGCTATAAAATTAGTATTCTCTTGTCATGGTTCACTCGGTCGTTGTTATAATTTTAACACATGTATCACCATTTTGCTTCTAGGAGCACCAGCAAAATTATACAATAGAAACAATCCAGACTGGGCACCCACTCAGAAAATGAGCTATGTTTTGTCTGAGGTCAGACGTGATTGTTTGGCAGCAAAACCAGATAGAACATGATATCTGGGTACTCGATGGTTGGTAGAAGCATCTTATCTTCAGAAAAGTCTGGCTTTTTTAAATAATATGGGTCAAAACCACACATATCTATCTTTTCTTGGTATCAAATCTTCGCTCGACCATTCAAATCGTGGTAACACTAAGAAAAGTCAGCATTGTTTACAGACACACTTTCAGCGGCTGCCATCCTAATTGCTTTGTATATCCACCATCATGGCAGACGCTAATGACAGCATATTTTGATCACGTGGTTGCAAGTCATTTATATGACGTACCAACAGATAGCCTGCACCTTTTGATCTACAGTGGTGCTTGAAAGTTTGTAAACCCTTTAGAATTTTCTATATTTCTGCATAAATATGACCTAAAACAACATCAGATTTTCACACAAGTCCTAAAAGTAGATAAAGAGAACCCAGTTAAACAAATGAGATAAAAATATTATACTTGGTCATTTATTTATTGAGGAAAATGATCCAATATTACAAATCTGTGAGTGGCAAAAGTATGTGAACCTCTAGGATTAGCAGTTAATTTGAAAGTGAAATTAGAGTCAGGTGTTTTCAATCAGTGGGATGACAATCAGGTGTGAATGGGCACCCTGTTTTATTTAAAGAACAGGGATCTACCAAAGTCTGATCTTCACAACACATGTTTGTGGAAGTGTATCATGGCACAAACAAAGGAGATTTCTGAGGACCTCAGAAAAAGCATTGTTGATGCTCATCAGGCTGGAAAAGGTTACAAAACCATCTCTAAAAGGTTTGGACTCCACCAATCCACAGTCAGACAGACTGTGTACAAATGGAGGAAATTCAAGACGGTTGTTACCCTCCCCAGGAGTGGTGGATCAACAAAGATCATTCCAAGAGCAAGGCATGTAATAGTCGGTGAGGTCACAAAGAACCCCAGGGTAACTTCTAAGCAACTGAAGGCCTCTCTCACATTGGCCAATGTTAATGGTCATGAGTCCACCATCAGGAGAACACTGAACAACAATGGTGAGCATGGCAGGGTTGCAAGGAGAAAGCCACTACTCTCCAAAAAGGACACTGCTGCTCATCTGCAGTTTGCTAAAGATCACACTGACAAGCCAGAAGGCTATTGGAAAAATGTTTTGTGGACAGACGAGATCAAAATAGAATGTTTTGGTTTAAATGAGAAGCGTTATGTTTGGAGAAAGTAAAACACTGCATTCCAGCATAAGAACCTTATCCCATCTGTGAAACATGGTGGTGGTATCATGGTTTGGGCCTGTTTTGCTGCATCTGGGCCAAGACAGCTTGCCATCATTGATGGAACAATGAATTCTGAATTATACCAGTGAATTCTAAAGGAAAATGTTAGGACATCTGTCCATGAACTGAATCTCAAGAGAAGGTGGGTCATGCAGCAAGACAACAACCCTAAGCACACAAGTCGTTCTACCAAAGAATGGTTAAAGAAGAATAAAGTTAATGTTTGTTAGGACTGGGGACTGTCTTAGCCTCTAGAGGCCGCTGTTATTTCTTTATCTTGTCATGTTTGTTTTGGCCTCTAGAGGCTGCCACTGTTTCTGTGTTTTGTGTTTGTTTTCATGTGCCTTTTACCCCACCTGTTCTTCATTTTCTGCCCTGCCTAGTTTCCTAATTAACCTGTGTATATATACTTCCTCAGTTTAGCCCCTTGTCATGGTGTCTTTGTGCTGCTTATGGCTAGTAACCTCTGTCTCGTGTACCTTGCTTATGTCCTTGTGTTTTTTGGTATTTTGCTTTCTTTTTGGACTTTGTACCTTTTGGATCTTCTGAGCGTTTGCATTTTTGCCTTTTCTTTTCTGATTTTTGGACTTTGAACTTTTGGATGTTTTTTATTTTTCCTTTTATCTTCTGAGCGTTTGGATTTTACTTTTGTTATTTTTTGCTTTGGATTTTGGATCTTCTGAGCGTTGTAAATAAACTGTTTTTGAACTCTACTTTCGCCTCACTCCTCTGCACTTGAGTCATTCCCCTGGTGGCCTAGTGGGGGTTTGCTGGATTACTACACCAGCGACCCGGGTTTGATTCCCAGCAAAACCCTAAATGAAAGACTCCATCATGACTGACTCAGCAGAGGCTGCTTCAACTGTCTACCTGGCCAACCTTCAGGTAATTATGGCAGCTTTAACACGCTTCGGAGCGACCATGGACACTCATGGATGAATGCTTGCAAGCCAACGTGAGGCCCTTGCTCGCCACGAGGTACTGCTTCAGCAAATTGGGAAAACCCTGGCACAGCTGACTCCTATGTCCGCATCTCCCCCTCCTGATCCTGCTCCACCATCTGCTCCTGCTCCAGTGCCTCTGGCCACGCTGCCTCCATCACCTCGTGAGCCCTGCCTTCCTGTGCCACAGAGGTATGGTGGCAAGCACGGTGAGTGCTGGGAGTTCCTTACCCAGTGCCAACTCACTTTTGAGCTCCAGCCTTCCACCTACACTACGGATCGCCGCAAGATTGCATATGTGATAACCTTGTTAACTGATAAGGCACGAGCTTGGGCAACAGCTGTCTGGCAAAGACAGGGACCCGAGTGTTCTGACTTCAAGCTGTTTACGGAGGAGATGCTTCGGGTCTTCGATCAGGCAGACATCAGTAAAGATGCAGCTGGGAAGCTCATGTCCGTCCGACAGGAGGGAAGCATTGCAGACTACGCCATCTCGTTCCGGACGCTCGCAGCAGTCAGTGGGTGGAATGAGACGGCCCTGGTTTCAGCCTTCCACCATGGTCTGTCTGATCCCATCAAAGACGGTCTGGCCTCTATCGGATGCCCAAGTGACCTCAAAACCCTGATCTCACATGCCATTCGTCTTGACAACAGGATTAGAGAGCGCCGCCGAGTCCTGAGCTTCCCCGGTCTCACTGCCTCAACCTGGAGCCCATCTACCTCCTCCAGTGACTGTCTGGAGCCCATGCAAGTGGGCCGTACCTGTCTCTCTGCATCTGAGAGGGAGCGCAGAAGGAGGGACAAGTGCTGCATCTACTGTGGCAAGCCTGGCCACTTCCAAGCATCATGTCCCGAGCTCTCGGGAAAAGGATCGCCCCCTCCAGCTGAGGGAGGGTTGTGACAGGGCCTACTCTCCTGAACTTCCTGGCCAAGGAGTCTACATCCCAGTCTCCATCTCCTGGGGTGAGTCCGTCCACTCTTGCCAGGCCTTGCTAGACTCCAGGCGGCTGGAAACTTTATGGATGTCCACTTCGCCCAAACAATCAATGTCCCGACTGCACCTCTTGAAGTCCTGCTGTCTGTGTCTGCCCTGGATGGCCAAGCTTTAGGTGATGGAATAGTCACCCAAGTTACTTCTCCAGTCTTTCTCCAGTCTCAAGGTCACAAAGAGGAAATATCCCTGCACCTTATTCATTCGCCAGAGTTCCCAGTGATTCTAGGCCTTCCTTGGCTTACCTGCCACAACCCGCGCATAGACTGGGTAACAAGCCAGGTTGTGGAATGGGGCCCTGCATGCCATGCCTCTTGTTTGCTCTCTACCTCTCCTGTGTCTCCTGCCGAGCTTCCTGATCTCACCGAGTTATCTCAAGTTCCCACAGAGTACTGGGACCTTAAAGAAGTCTTCAGCAAGAGTAGGGTCACCGTTCTTCCTCCGCACTGTGCCTACGACTGTGCCATCGACTTGCTCCCTGGGACTACCCCTCCTCAGGGCAGACTGTTCTCCCTCTCTCAGCCAGAATGCAAGGCCATGGAGGAATACATCAAGGACGCCCTGGTCTCTGGGTTCATTTGACCCTCCACCTCACCTGCTGGTGCCGGCTTCTTCTTTGTCGGCAAGAAGGATGGGGGGCTCCGACCATGTATTGGCTACAGGGGCCTGAACAAGATCACTGTGCACAACCGCTATCCCCTTCCGCTGATGTCCACAGCATTCGACCTGCTCCAAGGCGCCACCGTCTTCACCAAGTTGGACTTACGGAACGCATACCACCTCATCCGTATCCGACAGGGAGACAAGTGGAAGACTGCCTTTAACACCCCATCAGGGCACTACGAGTACCAGGTGATGCCCTTCGGACTCACCAATGCACCAGCTGTTTTTCAGGCCCTTATCAACGACGTCTTGAGGGACATGATCAATCAGTACGTTTTCGTCTACCTCGACGACATCCTAATCTTTTCCAAGACCATGCAGGAGCACCGCCACCATGTCTGCCAGGTTCTCCAAAGGCTGCTACAGAACAATCTGTTTGCTAAGGCCCAGAAATGTGAGTTTCATGTTCCCGAGGTCTCCTTTCTGGGTTTTATTGTATGGACAGGCCAACTCCAGATGGATCCAGCCAAGACCCTGGCCGTCCAGGACTGGCCCACCCCCAAGTCTGTCAAAGAGGTTCAGCGGTTCTTAGGATTTGCTAACTTCTACCGCAAGTTTGTCAGGAACTTCAGTTCTGTAGCAGCGCCCATATCGGACCTCACCAAAAGGACAGGTGGATCATATGTCTGGTCTCCTCAGGCGGAAAAGGCATTCAAAGACCTCAAGCACCGCTTCTGCATGGCACCCATTCTGGTCCTCCCAGACCCTTCGCAACCCTTCATCGTCGAGGTGGACGCCTCGGACAGCGGTATCGGCGCGGTCCTCTCTCAACGCTCGGAAGGAAGGTTGCACCCCTGCGCATACTTCTCCCACCGCCTGAGTCCTGTGGAGTCCCGGTATGACGTGGGGGATCGAGAACTGCTAGCAGTTAAACTGGCCCTTGAGGAGTGGAGGCACTGGCTGGAGGGAGCGCAACATCCATTTCTGGTCTGGATGGACCACAAGAACCTGGAGTACCTCCAGCAAGCCAAGAGACTCAATCCACGACAGGCTAGGTGGGCCTTGCTTTTCAGTCGGTTCGACTTCACCCTATCATACCACCCCGGCTCTAAGAACACCAAACCTGATGCGCTTTCCAGGCTGTTCGCTCCCACCAACAGGGAGAGTGAAATTGGGCCTATTATTCCTGTGTCCCGGATTGTGGCCCCTGTCTGCTGGGGTGTTAAGGAGGCCATCCGACGAGCCCAACGCCAGGACCCCGGTCCTGGGACGGGGCCACCGGGCCTCTTGTACGTCCCACGTCAAGCCCGGGCCAAGGTCCTCCAGTGGGGTCACTCGTCCCCTCTCACCGCCCACCCGGGAGCTCGGAGGACCCTGGACTTCTTGAAAAGACGCTTCTGGTAGCCAAGCATGGAGAAGGAAGTAAGGTCATTCGTTCTGTCTTGTGATGTGTGCACCAGAAGCAAGAACCCACGTCAGCATCCCCAGGGCCTCCTGCATCCTCTGCCTATTCCCCGGCGTCCCTGGTCCCATGTGGTGGTCAACTTCATCACGGGCCTTCCAGACTCTCAAGGTAACATGGTCATTTTAGTCATAGTCGACAGATTCTCCAAGGCCTGCCGCTTTATACCGCTGTGCAAGCTCTCTTCTGCCCTTGAAACAGCCAAACTAATATTTACTCATGTCTTCCGAGTCCTTGGTCTCCCACAGGACATCGTCTCAGACCGGGGGCCCCAGTTCTCCTCCCGAGTGTGGCGGGGGTTCTGCAAGCTCATCGGGGCCACCGCCAGCCTCTCCTCTGGGTTCCACCCCCAGTCCAATGGCCAGACGGAGAGGCTCAACCAGGACCTGGAAACCACCCTGTGAGGCCTGGTGATGGATAACCCAACATCATGGAGCACCTGGCTGCCATGGGTGGAGTACGCCCACAACACTCTGCAGTCGTCGGCCACCAGGTTGTCGCCGTTCCAGTGCCAATTCGGGTTCCAGCCACCTTTGTTCCCAGAACAGGAGGAGGACGCTGGGGTGCCCTCGGTCAACCAGTATGTGAGATGGTGTCGCAAGACCTGGAACAAGGTCAGGAGGACCCTCATCCAGACTTCCAGGGCCAACCAGACTCAGGCCAACCACCATAGAAGGCCTGCCCACATTTTCCGCCCTGGGCAGTGGGTTTGGCTGTCTGCCAAGGACCTGCCGCTGCGGGTGGAGAACCGCAAGCTTGCTCCTCACTACGTTGGCCCCTTCAAGGTTGTGCGCAGGGTGAACCCTGTCACCTACCGGCTCCAGTTGCCCCGGACTCTTAGGATCAACCCCACATTTCATGTATCCCTGTTACAGCCCTGTTCGAGACTGTGTCTGTTCCCCGAGCTCAACAAAAAGGTAGAAATTTTCAGAGAGTTTGTTCCAGTAACCTAATCAATATAAAATTAGATCAGACTGACTGTACAGCTGCTGCCAGCACCTTTGATCTAAAGGTGGGGCTATTAAATATTAGATCTCTTACATCTAAAGCGCTAATGGTTAATGAACTCATTACTGATCAGGAGTTTAATGTACTGTGTTTAACAGAAACATGGATTAAGCCAAATGAATATATAGCATTAAATGAAGCGAGTCCTCCTGGATACAGTTATATACACCAGCCTCGTCTAACTGGCAGAGGAGGAGGCGTCGCGGTTATTTATAACGATTATCTAGGTGTAACACACAAATCTGGTTATAAATTTAATACATTTGAAGTTCTTCATACTCATATAATGTATGTAGCCTCGAAAAATAAGTCTACCCAGTTAATTCCATTGCTTATTATTTACAGGCCCCCGGGGCCATATTCTGAGTTTCTTTCTGAATTTGCAGATTTTATCTCAGATCTGGTTATTTCCTTAGACAAAGCTTTAGTTGTCGGAGATTTTAATATTCACTTTGATAACCCAGAAGACCCTTTAAAAACAGCGTTTGTGTCCATCTTAGATTCAGTCGGGATTAAGCAGAATGTCATAGGACCGACCCATAATGGTGGTCACACCCTTGATCTAATACTAACATTCAGATTAAACGTAGACAATATAGTCATACTTCCACAGTCTGATGTTATCTCAGATCATTGTCTCATCTCATTCAAAATATGTCTGAGTAATAATATATGCACCTCACCACGCTACTGTATTAAACGTACTTTCACGTCAACTACTGCACAGAGCTTTATAAATGATCTCCCAGAGCTGTCAACTTTGATTGGGTCACTGTCAGCCCCTGCAGAACTCGATCAGGCAACTGAATGCTTAGAGTCAACATTCCGCCATACTTTAGATAATGTAGCTCCTCTAAAAAGGAAAATGGTCAGAGACAAAAAATTAGCACCCTGGTATAATGATGACACTCGCACATTAAAACAGACCACTCGAAAATTGGAACGTAAATGGCGTCAAACAAAATTGGTAGTGTTCAAATTGGCGTGGAAGGAGAGCTTCCTGAAGTATAAAAAAGCTCTTAGTGCTGCGAGATCAACATATCTCTCCTCCCTAATAGAAGATAACAAAAATAATCCTAGATTCCTATTTAATACTGTAGCAGAATTAACCAGGAATAAGTCCACTATCAACACATGCACACCTGCAGTATGTAGTAGCAACGACTTCATTAATTTTTTTAATGACAAAATTGAGAATATCCGACAAAAAATTCAAACTACTAATTTAAGGTTAGACAATGAAAGTGACCTTGTAGTTAACAATATAACTGTATCAGATCATCAGTTAGAATGTTTTACTCCCCTAAAAGAAACTGAATTACTCTCATTAATCTCTACATCAAAAGCCTCAACTTGTGTACTAGATCCCTTACCGACACGTCTATTCAAACAGATAATGCCTGGAGTAATTGAACCGCTTCTAAAAATAATAAATTCTTCTCTTACGATTGGCTATGTACCCAAATCCTTTAAACTAGCAGTTATCAAACCCCTGATTAAAAAACCTGACCTTGATCCCTGTCAGCTGTCCAATTATCGGCCAATATCAAACCTCCCCTTTATCTCCAAGATCCTTGAAAAAGCTGTGGCACAGCAGTTATGCTCATATTTACATAGGAATAACATCCATGAAATGTATCAGTCAGGATTTAGACCTCATCATAGCACAGAGACAGCACTGGTTAAAGTAGTAAACGACCTACTGTTGGCGTCTGATCAGGGCTGTGTCTCGCTACTTGTGTTGCTTGACCTTAGTGCAGCATTTGATACCATTGATCATTCCATTCTCCTGGATAGACTAGAAAATGTTGTGGGAGTTAAGGGAATGGCCCTCTCCTGGCTCAGGTCTTATCTAACTGATCGTTATCAGTATGTCGATATAAATGGTGATATTTCTAGACGTACCGAGGTAAAGTTTGGTGTTCCACAAGGTTCTGTCTTGGGTCCACTGCTTTTTTCTCTATATATGTTACCTCTGGGCGATATTATTCGTAAACATTGTATTAGTTTCCACTGTTATGCTGATGACACACAGTTGTATGTTTCTGCAAAACCTGATGAGAGACACCAGCTTAATAAAATTGAGGAATGTGTTAAGGACATTAGACACTGGATGCTTATAAATTTCCTTCTGCTTAACTCTGACAAGACTGAAGTACTTGTGCTAGGACCACATACAGCTAGAAGTAAGTTTTCTGATTACACAGTAACTCTGGATGGCCTTTCTGTTTCTTCACGTGCAGCAGTAAAAGACCTCGGAGTGATTATTGACCCCAGTCTTTCATTCGAAACTCACATTGATAACATCACCCGGATAGCTTTCTTTCATCTCAGAAATATTGCAAAGATAAGAAATTTAATGTCATTGCATGATGCAGAAAAACTAGTCCATGCTTTCGTTACCTCCAGGTTGGATTATTGTAATGCCTTACTGTCTGGATGTTCCAATAAGTGCATAAACAAGCTCCAGTTAGTTCAAAATGCCGCAGCAAGAGTCCTTACTAGAACTAGAAAATATGACCACATCATGCCTGTCTTATCCACACTGCATTGGCTCCCAATCAAATTTCGTATTGATTATAAAATACTACTATTGACCTTTAAAGCACTAAATGGTCTCGCACCACAGTACCTGAGTGAACTTCTGCTCCTCTATGACCCGCCACGCCTACTTAGATCAAAAGGTGCAGGCTATCTGCTGGTACCTCGTATAGTGAAGGCTACATCAGGGGGCAGAGCCTTTTCTTACAAAGCCCCACTGTTATGGAACAGCCTTCCAAGTAATGTTCGGGAATCAGACACAGTCTCAGCATTTAAGTCTAGGCTGAAAACATATCTGTTTAGTCAAGCCTTTTGTTAATGGTGTTTGAGGTAAAGGAGTAGATCTGGAGGGTCCTCAGACATAGAGTGTTTTGGTAAACTGGGATGTATGGATGCTGTCAGTCCCCACTCGCTTGCTCACTCGAGTTTGTTGACGGTGCAGTGGCTGGCTGCTTTATGTCCCGGGGCTCCCTCATGCCTGTGTTACCTTCTGGCTCTCTCCTTTTAGTTATGCTGTCATAGTTAGTTGCCGGAGTCCCTGCTTGTACTCGGTGCAATATGTATACTGTTCCTACTTATTCAGGTGACATTGGGCATACCTAACCACCTGTGTTTTCTTTCTCTCCCCCCCCCCACCCCAAATCTGTCCCTCTGAGTTACATGGAGTCAACAGGAAATCTTTTGGTGGAGACGGTGGGGACCTCGACTGGCTATCGTAGCCTGCAGGGAATCGGCCGTCAGACATTCTGTCGCATGTCCCAGACCCGGTTAAATGTAACTGAATTGTCTTGGCCAGGCCTAACGGTCCCATCTGCATCTCATCATTGCTGAGGAGTGTGCTCCCATCACCCAATCAAGCATCCAGCCAGAGCAGGATTGAGATGCTGGCCTCTTCTGCCCCTCGGACCTGCTTGATCCATCCTGGTGCCCTGTGTCTGGTCGGAGTTTTATCGCCCCACTCCTGTGAAGGACGGCCCCATGAGGACAGTTGAGGGTTATACCTGTTAAAACTGTTAATATTATAGTCAGGCTGTCTGTTGTTGCCCAAATGAGGATGGGTTCCCTTTTGAGTCTGGTTCCTCTCGAGGTTTCTTCCTCATGTCGTCTGAGGGAGTTTTTCCTTGCCACCGTCGCCACAGGCTTGCTCATTGGGGATAGATTAGGGATAAAATTAGCTCATGTTTTAAGTCGTTCAAATTCTGTAAAGCTGCTTTGCGACAATGTTTATTGTTAAAAGCGCTGTACAAATAAACTTGATGATTTGACAGCCCATACTGTTGTCCTCATATGCCCCTGCCCCTAGGAATCCCCCGCCCTCCGCATCCTCCAGGGTCAGACCGTGTTCACTGTGCGCCGCCTGCTCGACTCCCGCCGGGTCCGCGGTGGGCTACAATATCTAGTGGACTTGGAGGGCTATGGCCCTGAGGAGCGCTGTTGGGTCCCTGCTCGGGACATATTAGACAAAGAACTTTGTTGGGACTTCCATTCGGCCCATCCAGATTGCCCTGGGAACGTCAGGAGACGATCCTTGGGGGGGGTCCTGTTAGGACTGGGGACTGTCTTGGCCTCTAGAGGCCGCTGTTATTTCTTTATCTTGTCATGTTTGTTTTGGCCTCTAGAGGCCACCACTGTTTGTGTTTTGTGTTTGTTTTCATGTGCCTTTTACCCCACCTGTTCTTCATTTTCTGCCTCACCTAGTTTCCTAATTAACCTGTGTATATATACTTCCTCAGTTTAGCCCCTTGTCACGGAGTCTTTGTGCTGCTTATGGCTAGTAACCTCTGTCTCGTGTACCTTGCTTATGTCCTTGTGTTTTTTGGTATTTTGCTTTCTTTTTGGACTTTGTACCTTTTGGATCTTCTGAGCGTTTGCATTTTTGCCTTTTTCTTTTCTGATTTTTAGACTTTGAACTTTTGGATGTTTTTTATTTTTCCTTTTATCTTCTGAGCGTTTGGATTTTACTTTTGTTATTTTTTGCTTTGGATTTTGGATCTTCTGAGCGTTGTAAATAAACTGTTTTTGAACTCTACTTTCACCTCACTCCTCTGCGCTTGAGTCATTCCCCTGGTGGCCTAGTGGGGGTTTGCTGGATTACTACACCAGTGACCTGGGTTTGATTCCCAGCAAAACCCTAACAATGTTTTGGTATGGCAAAGTCCTGACCTTAATCCAATCGAAATGTTGTGGAAGGACCTGAAGCGAGCAGTTCATGTGAGGAAACCCACCAACATCCCAGAGTTGAAGCTGTTCTGTACAGAGGAATGGGCTAAAATTCCTCCAAGCCGGTGTGCAGGACTGATCAATAGTTACCGGAAATGTTTAGTTGCAGTTATTGCTGCACAAGGGGGTCACACCAGATACTGAAAGCAAAGGTTCACATACTTTTGCCATTCACAGATATGCAATATTGCCTCATTTTCCTCAATAAATAAATGACCAAGTGTAATATCTTTGTTTAATTTATTTAACTGGGTTCTCTTTATCTACTTTTAGGACTTGTGTGAAAATCTGATTATGTTTTAGGTCATATTTATGCAGAAATATAGAAAATTCTAAAGGGTTCACAAACTTTCAAGCACCACTGTAAGTAGGTGTGGCAGGTCATAAAAGACCAGAAGTTCACTCAGGTACTCTGGTGCAAGACCATTCAGTGTTTTATAGGTCAGTAGTAGTATTTTATAATCAACGCAAATTTGATTGGGAGCTGATGCAGTGTGTATAAGATAGGGGTGATGTGGTCATATCTTCTGATTCTAGTAAAAACTCTTACTGCTGCATTTTGAACTAACTGGAGCTTGTTTATGCACCTACTGGAACATCCGGACAGTAAGGCATTTACAATAATCCAACCTAGAGGTAACAAAAGCATGAACTAGGTTTTCTGCATTGTGTACCCTGGTGAAAAATACATGTACTTTATTGTATTTAAAGTATATTCATATTTTCAATAGTATATTGAAAATTTACTTACACAAATTGTACTTTTTGTAAATATATAAAAAGCATACTAACATCACGCTTTCATGCTAACACTTTTAACACACTTTAAAATAATTATACTATATTACACTTTATAGAAATATATTATACTAAAATATACTTTAAGTGAAAGTTATGTGTAATTTAGCACATAAAAGTACACTAAATACACTTCAAGTTGCACTTTTCTACAATTTAATTACAATTAAAATATATTTAGTACAAAGTTAGTTGTTCCAAAACAGCATGCCTCAAGTTAACTAATCATAAACACACTTGAAGTATATTGATGATTAGTATGGCTTTAAGTACACAAAAGTATGCTAAATTTTAGTACACTTAGCACATTTATTTTTCACCAGGGTAGTGACATAGTTTCTATCTTAGCAAGCCTATCCAAATAATATTATCTACATGAGATTCAAATGAAAGACTGGAGTCAATAATCGCCCCAATGTCTTTTACTGCTGCACATGAAGAAACAAAAAGGCCATCCAAGGTTACTATGTAATCAGAAAACCTACTTCTAGCTGCATGTGGTCCTAGTACAAGTACTTCTGTCTTGTCAGAGTTACATAGGAGGAAATTAATAAGCATCCAGTGTCTACTATCCTTTACACATTCCTCAATTTTATTAAGCTGGTGTCTCTCATCTGGTTTTGCAGAAGCATACAGTGGAAGCTAATACCATGCTTACGAATAATATCACCCATATATAAAGAAAAAAAAGCAGTGGACATCAGACAGAACCTTGTGGAACACCAAACTTTACCTTGGTATGCATAGAAAAATCACCATTTACATCAATAAACTGATAGCAATCAGTTAAATAAGACCTGAGCCAGGAGAGGGCCGTTCCCTTAACTCCAATGACATTTTCTAGTCTATCCAGGAGAATGGTACGATCAGTGGTAATTGGCCTATAATTGGACAGCTGACAGGGTTTGAAGTCAGGTTTTTTAATCAGGGGTTTGATAACTGCTAGTTTAAAGGATTTGTGTACATAGCCAATTCTAAAGGAAGAATTTATTATTTTTAGAAGAGGTTTGATTTTTCTATGCATCTGTTTGAAGAGTCATGTAGGAAATAGATCTAGTGCACAAGTTGAAGATTTTGATGTGAAAATTAGTATGGTCTCTTATAAAACTTTCTAATTGCTGATCTAATATAGATACATTTGTTATCTACAGGGTTGCTTATCAAATTTTCTGGCTTTAAATTAATAGTTTGATTTTTTTTTTTTTGCCTGATATTTTCAATCTGCCATTGAAAAAAATCATGAAGTCATTGCTACTACATATTACAGGTGTGCATGTTTCCATGGTGGTCTTATTCCTCTTTAATTTTGCTACAGTATTAAATAAGAATTTAGCATGATTTTTGTTATCTTCTATTAGGGTGGAAAGATACAATGATCTAGCAGCACTAAGAGCTTTTATATACTTCAAGAGGCTCACATTCATGTGAATTGGCAAGGTGCATATATTATTGCCAAGACATATTTTGAATGAGATGAGATAATGATCTGAGGTAGCTTCAGACTGTGGAACATGGGCGATTGCTCCAAGACAACGAGGGAGGCTCAGCCTCCTCTAAAAATGACGAACATCGTGTAGGATGAATTGCACTAGGCTTATGTTATAGCTGACCTTATAACATTGCTATTTCAGATCCAGAATCATAGAAATATATGTGCTCAACCCAACTACAGTGCGAAATCATTCCGTTATAACTTTCCCCAGTTCGCCTAATGCGCGCATGAGTTTTTCCCCCTCGTGACAGCGCGATGCAGCCCAGCCTCAGTGGACTTCAATGGCATTTGGGAGCTATGCGCTTTTCAATCTCAAAATGCAAGACGGTTATTGGACAAATACTGTGAAAACGCCTGCCCACGGAGTCTCACGGACTCCCAGCCTCAGTGCACTTCAATGGCATTTGGGAGCTATGCGCTTTTCAATCTCAAAATGCAAGACGGTTATTGGACAAATACTGCGAAAATGCCCGCCCACGGACTCCGAGCCTCACAGTGGGAGGGACATGGCAGTTTCCGTGAGGAGACTGGTGATTGGTGAAAACGGACGGATATTTTCTTTGATTGACAGCTCGTTTCAAATATAGACAGGCAGCGGTGAAATTCAGTTCAGTTCCATGCAGATTCGCAAGTGCTGTGGTGTATTGTAAGAGATCAGCTTACATTTCGATTTCATTCATTACATACGGTTCCTACCAGCTTTTTTAGTTTGTATATATTTTCATTGTAAATAAAGTGTAAATATAGTGTTGTCAAGTTTGCTATCTTAGTTCCAGAAATTTCGTTTATTTGAGTGACTGAACTTGAACTTGAGGGGGCTAGTCAGCTAGCAAGAAAGCTGCACACGGATGCCAAGCATTGCTGATTTAATTTTGGCGAAGCCATTTGCCAGTCTTCCTTTCGAGGAAAAAATTAAAATTAAAGAGCAGGGTAGACCAACGCCTCAAATTGACTTGGTGAAAAAGGTAGGGAATAATACTCGTTCCTTTCAGCTCTCCTGGTACGAGAAAATGAATTGGCTAACAGCAAGTGACCCACATCAACAGTAAATAGGCTACTTTAGTAATATGTCATGGATGGACCAAAAATATAGAATCTATTTAAAATGTTTATGCTGAGTATATTATATTGGAATATATATTTTTCTGGATATGAATTAAACACAGCTACAATTTTGAAAACATTTTTAAACAAAAACACAGCCAAGAACATTTCACACTACAGACCTGGATTAAAAGTGAAGGGTTATCAAAATTGTCAATAAAACATTTCTCAGTCAAAATAAGTAAAAAAAAAAGTATAGGGAAAGTCTCATTGAATGAAATGTGTGGCACCCAGCTCTATGTTTGGCTCCCCAAGGTCAGTGCTTGTGCCTATTCCAGAACACTCTGCTGTTACTGCTGAGGTTCCTGGCAAAGAGCTGCTTTCAATAATGATCAATTTTTAAACAACATGCCACAATTTTAAAATATAAAATGTTAAAATATACCCCCCAACACCACCATCATGTATATTGGACAGTAGGCTAATGGGCCAAAAGAACCTGTTATTTCACAGTTTGTGACCCTGCCAACAATCAGCCAGATCAGAGGCAAGAGTATGGGCAAAATTTATGTATTTTTTCTTTTTTCTTTTAAAATCTGGAAATATCGTAACTGACCAGCCTCCCCGTTTGAAAGACTACCAGCCGCCACTGCTGTGGAAGTATGACTATATTTTCTATATTTAATTCAAATGTTAGTATTAGATCAGCAGTGTGACCATCATTATGAGTAGGTCCTATGATGTTCTGATTAACCCCTACTAAATCTAGAATGGACACGAATGCTGTTTTCAGAGGATCTTCCAAGTTATCAAGGTGAATATTTAAGTCTTCAACTTGTCTAAAGAAATAACCAGGTCTGAAATGAAATCTGCAAATTCAGAAACAAATTCCAGTTTCATAGGTGTATACATTATTTTCATTTCATTTTCAAATTCTGATGAAACATCTTGCACTCAACACACTGAACAAGCTGAATGTTTGCCATGATAAGCGATTTACGTACCTTACTTGAAGCTTTATTGATATTAAGGCAGATCTGATGTGGATGGCCTCTGCTTGCTGTTTTTGGATAGGAAAAAGGGGTTTTTCAAGAAAAATGAAAATGTGGTAGAAGGGAAAGTGAAAAATACAACAAAAATAAACTATAGTGGAAAATTATACCAAATGATGGCTAGTTACTTTTATAGAATTCATTTTTTAGAGAAGATCAATGCTTTATTTAGGCAAACACTCACATTTAAGCATCATACTATAAGTCTCCAGTCAACACTTTATCCTGATCAGGGTTGTAGTAGATCCAGAAATTTATCCCAGGAATACTGAGTGTGAGGTGGGAGAATAATATTCTGAAACTCTGAGCAAACAGTAACCCAAACTCAGGACTGAACCAAAGACCCTTGGAGCTGTGAGGCAGCAACAAAATGAAAGATCCACTAATTTTACTGATGTATTTAGGTTTGTCACAGTGAGCCTGGTTAATGAAAATTAATAAATGAATGGTTCAGTTCGTATTTTACATATTAAATTGAATTGTATATATAAATATAATTATATGTCATCAGTACAGTAGATGAAATGAGAGTCATATGGTTAAGGCAAGAGAAAACAGATGGGCCTCACTTGTGCCTGCCTCACCAATGGCCTGTGTGTGTGTGTGTGTGTGTGTGTTAGGTCATCAGGGTTCCGCTAGTTCCACCTCCGCTTTGGACCAGATGGTACCATGAAGGAGGGTGGACCCATGTGGCTGGTGACATCACTATGGAGACCGGTTTTGAGAACAACATTCATTCAACATGGCTTCTTCCTCAAGAGGGCAGTCTAAATTCATACTCAGAAATGAAAGCCTGATCAATCTGGATATATCTAGAAATACACGATAAAGGAATGGACTCTAACATTTTGGCACTTTCTATTCCAGCTGACTTTCAGTCACAAATCAGGTTACTAATTCTCAGCAAATACTCTAAAAGAAAGGATGGTATAGCTATCATTTAAAGGTATATTAGTGGCATATAAGGTAGAAAGATTTTCCAGAACTGAAATAGGTTTATATCTTGCATGTATCTCAGTCAGAAGTAAATTTCTCTCATTTTAAATTCACCCAAAAGTGAAAAGGGAGAAAAGCACATTTAACGATTTTATTTCAGTTCAATGAACGATGACCCAAATATCTCTACATGTGTAATCTTATGCAGAAAAAAAACCTGAGAAATTCTAAAGATAATAATTACAATGGGAAATGTGTTCTCACTTTGATGATCAGCTTCATCCACATCAGTCTGTTTTTTCACCTGAGGTAAAAGTCATTCACTGTGCTTAAGCACAAGCCGTCTCACATCATCATCATCTCTTCACTCTAATGATCTCTTCATGCTAATATCATACAGAAAGTATCATTCTTTCATTCAGTCAATTCTGTTCTGTTCCTTTATTTTTAGCTCATTTTAACATTTTCAACCTTTTCTTCGGCTCCTGTCATCCATGCAGTGTGTATAGGCACTCTTCTCTGTTTTGATGATGATGTGATGGGACATTTTGACAGCCCGTGTCTAATTACAAGCTGAACTGTTAATTTTGTTATGACACTTAGGCAAGATTAGAAAGCAGCCTAAATTAAAAAAAAAACTTTCAATGTAGTTTTGGTAAAATATACACTATTTATTATATGATTTAAGGTGGAGATGCTAGCAGAAAAAAAATATTTCTTTTGATCATTTTTGGCCGTTTTCCAGAATTCAACAATACATTTTTCTCTTCCCACTTTGGTGGTGGTGCATTAGGAAATTTAGCTGTAGACAGAAAAAAGGAATTAGCATTTTCCCTGGAAAAAGGATTACACATTCACTTACAGATGCATTCCAGCACTTTCTGTTCTTCCTCCCCCCATATAAGCTTATTTCTTATTCTCTGTTTTACAGTAGCTCCTCTAAGCTCAGCGTCTAAATTGCCCCTTTCACAACAGAGATTTCCAGGAGTCTCACATTCCCCTGAATGCTAAAATGACAACACATTTAACAAACCTGAGGTCCATTTAATTGTCATTGTCACCTCTCTAGCAAAAACATCTTTTGTTGCAAATTTAACACCTTTGCTCATAACACATGATATGATAATGAAGTAATTTAATACAAGTTGACAAATTCTCTTAATTGTAAATATCTTCAGCAAATGAGTAAAAGTGCATGTTAAATCAGGACTCAGGTGTCTCATGACTAAAGGATGTCAAAAGGCACCAGGTGGATCAGGTGGTGAGGTTGGACACAAATGTCTGTCTGGCAGATGTGTGCAAGCACAAGGACGTGTTGTGTGTATCGTAGTGCTGTACTCAAGACCACCTAAAATGAGATCAAGTCATGAGCAAGACCAAAGTGTATCAAGACCAAAACTTTGAGGAGTTGAGTTCAAGCCAAGACTAAGACCAAGGCAGGGCGAGACCAAGTCAAGATGAGGACCAGACCAGTGTGTGTGAAGATGGGTGGGGAGGGGTGATTGCTGTTAACAGTAATGAAAATTTTGAATTAGCAATGAGTCATGTTATTGGCCCCATTTGAAGCAGGAAATTTTACATCTAATTACAGTAACGATGTTAACAAATAAATCAGAAAATACACAGGCAATTTAGTGAAATCCTTACAGCTGTGGTCTTGAACAGTCTTGAAATAAAATACAGAGTCCTCTATCTCAGAGACCGAGACAAGACAGAGTAAAAATACAGTCGATTCCGAGACAAGACTGAGACCTTCAAAAAGTGGTCTTAAGAACTGTCTCAAGTACTATACCAAGAGCATATCAGCCCTTGTATATATGTCCATTTGTTCATTCATCTTCAGTAAATACGTTATCCTGATCAGGGTCACAATGGATCCTGGGAATGCTGGACATGAGGTCAGAATCTACCCTAGATGCAGTGCCAATCCATTGCAGAACACAACACAGACATTCATTCACATCTACTAACAATTTAGCATAGCCAAGCTACCTACTGCCTCAGGATTGAACCAAGGACCCCGGAAATGTGAAGCAGCAAAGCTACCTGCTATGCCACCATACTTTGTAAATGTGAAATACATATTTATTGTACTGCATTGTTGTTTCCTTTTCTTCTTCTTCTAGATTTGTAAACTGTGTGGTTATAACAATGAGAGATGTAGCACTCAATTCCTTGACTTGAAGTTCTCTCTTGGCTTAGACAAACTTGTCTATGAATTGTAACTTGACTTGCTTTGAGTACCTGTAGAATCATGTCATCAACCATAAAAGAGCAGTTTACATTTTTTAGACCCCTCTGTTGCCTGTAATTAGAATTGCAAAGAAAACACTACCTTATGATTTGCCTGTTAGGGGAATAGCTTTGCTTTATCCTGGGCAGAGATTAAATAAAGCTTGAACCAATCAAATTAGCCTGGTTGGATGTGTGGCCGTATTGTGATTTACATTTTCTTCCCAAGCTATGGAATTTTGTTTGTTCTCCCCGTATGGGTTTTTCAGTTTCCTCCCACCTCCCCTTTCCCATATATATATATATATATATATATATATATATATATATATATATATATATATATATATATATATGTGTGTGTGTGTATATATATTAAAAAAATGTATTTTATATATATATATATATATATATATATATATATATATATATGGGGCGGCACGGTGGTGTAGTGGTTAGCGCTGTCGCCTCACAGCAAGAAGGTCCTGGGTTCGATCCCCGTGGCCGGCGAGGGCCTTTCTGTGTGGAGTTTGCATGTTCTCCCCGTGTCCGCGTGGGTTTCCTCCGGGTGCTCCGGTTTCCCCCACAGTCCAAAGACATGCAGGTTAGGTTAACTGGTGACTCTAAATTGACCGTAGGTGTGAATGTGAGTGTGAATGGTTGTCTGTGTCTATGTGTCAGCCCTGTGATGACCTGGCGACTTGTCCAGGGTGTACCCCGCCTTTCGCCCGTAGTCAGCTGGGATAGGCTCCAGCTTGCCTGCGACCCTGTAGAAGGATAAAGCGGCTAGAGATAATGAGATGATATATATATATATATATATATATATATATATATGTGTGTGTGTGCGCGCGCATGTGTATGTGCATGGTTCTCATGGTGTATCCCAGATAGGCTCTGGAATAAAGTTGCTACTGAATGTGAATGAATAATTCAAATGAGATCATTACAGGTGTTAGAAATTCGAAACAAGAGCATTTCTGAAATTATGTGACTAGAACATACTGCATTTATCCATTTATGGACTTCAAGTTCAACATGGATGTGAAAGTGAAATTTAGCCAACTTTAAGACTTATCCAGTTGTTTCATGAGTCCTATACATGTGATATAAAATATACAGTATAAATACACAATATATTACATTATACAATATTATAAAATACAGTGATTATTGAAGATGAATATTATGCAATATGTACCTCAGACATGCTTCACTGATACACACAGATGGCACAAATATTCAGTGTTGTCACAGACACCTGCCACTGTAGCTTGGATTATGGTAATCAGCGCCAATAGTCTGCATGAAAACCAGCATGAGTTTGATTATGCAATATTTCAAAATACCAACAGTTTCAATGGTACGATGATTGACTGAGTCATGAAAACTGATCATGTTGGCATGAAGCACCTCTGGTGAGTTCAGACCTGCCAACCCCAAAGAGTTATAATGAATGGAACAAACTTGTAGTACATTTTTTATAGTGTGTTTTCATAAAAATCTACATCTGGATTTCTGTAAAGCTGCTTTGATTTAGTATCTGTTGTTAAAATTGGTATTCAAATAAAATTGAATTTATTTTAGAAAAAACAATGATCTGGAAATAGAAGGGCAATCTCCTCAGGAAGCTGGCTTTCTCTTCCATAAAATAAAGAGACATGGAAGTAACATCACTAGTCACAGCACTACTTTGTTGTTGTTATTATTTTTGTTGTTTTTGCACAATACAAATGTAGGCATATTCTAACAGTGTCCTTATTCAACAACTTCATATTTGGGGAATCTATAATGATCAAACTCTAAAAAGGAGTATGGAGAATGTTGTGATATCACGAGAGGCTGGCTGGCTCTTGGCGGGACCCTTCAATCAGTGCAAGGACACAAAGGTTAAAATAAATCAAGATTTTTAATGTTATGCCAGGAAATTAAACAGAAAAGGTAACTCAAAGTCCAATGTTCAAACGAAGATGGATTCCCAAAAGTCAAACTCAAGCAATGTCTCTGGCTTTAGAACAACAAAATTATAGGCAGGTTTCCTTCAGTCCAATATCCCCGTTCTCAGAACAAACAAAACCTTCTGCCTTACTTTGAGTCTAGTCAACAATCCCTGTAGTCTTTAGCCCAGTGGCAGCCCAGTAGCAGGCATTCATAACACAGGTAAGTCCTTCAGTGCAAAATCCTTCAGGTAAGAATTCCAGATAAGCTTTTCAACAAATACTTCGCCCAGCAGGTTCCACTCAGCAACGGGAGTCCATGAACCTCTCTCCTCCACATTCACACTGGGAGTTTTGAGCTCTCACAAAGCCCTCTTACTCATTAGGCCCTTATTGGCCACCAGATGGAGTTATAGCTGCCAGAAGTTGGAGCCATCTGCGTGTGACATAGCGCCCCTCGACGACGCAGCCTCTCGGGATATCACACATCCCCCCCCTCGGGACCGACGTCCTCGTCGGGCTGAAGGTTGCGAAGAGGGCATCTCGCTGGGACAGGGCGTCCGCATTGCCATGGCGCCTGCCAGCCCTGTGAACAACAGAGAAGTTAAACGCTTGCAAGCTTAAAAACTATCTGGTAACCCTACTGTTTGTCTCCTTGTTCTTGGCCATCCACTGCAGAGGGGCGTGGTTGGAGATCACCGTGAAACGCCGGCCCAGGAGGTAATATCGCAGGGATTCCAGGGCCCAGGTAATGGCGAGACACTCTTTTTCAACCGTTGAATAGTTTTTCTCTCTGGGGAGTAGTTTTCAGCTTAGATATGGGATGCTCCTCACCTTCATGTACTTGCGCGAGTACAGCCCCCAGCCCCACCTCTGAAGCATCTGTTTGCACCACGAACTCCCTCTTGAAGTCTGGTGCCACTAGAACGGGACTGGAACAGAGGGCCTGCTTCAGGTTGATGAAGGCTGCCTCCGCCGCGGGATTCCACTTTGCCATCCTTGAGTGCCGTTTGGTTGTCAGATCTGTCAGGGTGCAGCAATGGAGGCAAAATTGGCAATAAAACTCCGGTAGTAGCCGGCTAGGCCCAAAAACAACCTCACCTGCTTCTTGGTGAGGGGTTGCGGCCAGTCCTGCATGGCCCGCAGCTTCGCCTCCTGGGGCTTGACTAGTCCCCGGCCAACGGTGTACCCCAGGTAATTGGTTTCACTGAAGGCCAGTCTGCATTTTTTCGGGTAGACGGCCCTCATTCTCTCCTTCATGGCCCCGACATGCTCGATCAGGGTCCACTGTCTGCAGGGTTGCTCCTCCCAAGCCTCCTTGGCAATGTCCAGCAGCCCTCTGGGTCTGTAAGAAAGCAACCGTTCAAAAGGTGAAAAGCCAGTAGAAGATTGGGGTACCTTTCTTACTGCAAACAGCAGGTAGGGCAGCAGCTGGTCCCAGTTCCTCCCATCCTCTTCAACCGCCTTCCTCAGCATGGACTTCAGAGTCCTGTTAAACCGTTCGACCAACCCGTCTGTCTGGGGGTGGTAGACAGATGTTCGCAACTGTTTGATTTTCAACAGGGCACACAGTTCCTTCATCACCCTGGACATGAATGGAGTGCCTTGGTCCGTCAAGATTTCCTTTGGAATCCCCAGACTGGTGGAGAGGAGGAACAGCTCCTTGGCTATCTGTTTGGAGGTAGCCTTCCTCAGGGGGATGGCCTCAGGGTACCGGGTCGCATAGTCTAGGATGACCAGAATGTACTGATGCCCCCCTGGAGCTTTTTGGCAAAGGCCCAACTATATCCAGTCCAATTCTCTCAAAAGGAGTTTCAATAATTGGTAAGGGGATGAGCATGGGAGTTTAGGCGCGACTTACTTGCATTCTGGGTAACTACGACAGTAATTCTCCATTTCCTTGTGCACTCCCGGCCAGAAGAAATGCCGTAAGATCCTTTCTTTTGTCTTCTCTACACCTAGGTGGGCCCCCAGTGGATGTGTGTGTGCCAGATTGAGCACAGTCGCCCGGTGGGGCTGTGGTACAAGGAGCTGTTCATGCACTTCATCATTCTTCTTCACCACCTGATACAGTAGGCCCTGTATAATTGCAAAATGGAGGTATGTAGGGCTTGCTCTACCCCCTAACAGCACACCCTCTAGCACCTGCACATTTCTTAAGGCATTTGCAAGGGTGGGATCCTGCAACTGGGCAGTACCATACTGGCCTGTGAGAGAGGGAAGCTCCTCGATGCCTGGGGCACCTTCCTCTTTGGAGCTCGGAGAGCTTTCGGGGGCCCCATTCTCTTCTCCGGTCTCCGGGCCAGTCTCTGTGTCAGCCTGGGTGCCTGTCATCCCTGCAAGGGCAAAAGCGGGGATGCGGGCTTGTGCGGGTTGCACTTGTGTGGTTGCAGGATGAGTCTTACCTCTCTGACTGCGGGGTACCCAGGCTGGCCTCTGCTGGGTCTCTCTCCACAGCAGGTGGAAGGTTGGGCAATCTCGCCCAATCAGAACAGGAACAGGGAGGGAATCAACCACTCCCACCCTTGTGTGTATAGTCCCCCTGGTGGTGGTTATTTTTAGTTCAGTGGTGGGGTACTCTTTGGTGTCCCCATGGACGCAGGAAACTGGGAGAACTTTGTCAGTGGTCAGACACGATGGATCCACCAGGTCCTTACGCACCAAGGTGACCCGACTACCCAAATCTAACAATGCCTCGACATCATGGCAATTCATAGTCACTGGGCAGATGGGGGGGGGGGGGTCGATCTGGGAACCCGTCTGCAGCCCTGACGAGTGATGCAAACAGCTGGGCGGATGGTGAGCTGGAGGACCCTGCAGTGGGCAGATGCTTGTCCACTGGTTTCCCACACTGCCAAGACATGTGTCCCCTGCCCCCACACCGGAAGCATTGTCAGGTGTCACAATCATGGGGAATCCTAACTGGACCCGGCTGGCTTCTGGTTCCCCCTGGAGCATAGCCAGGTCCTGCTGTGGCTGGGCTGGACCCCTTGGGTTTTTTGGGGTGGCCTCCCCCTGTCAGCAGTGGGGGCGCAGTCCTGGGGTCCTTGCTGGAAGCACGGAGCATTTCTGTTGTGGCCTGGTACTTTTCCACAGCTTCAACCGTCAGTTCAGCTGTGGTTAGGGCTTGTTGGCTGATGAAGTGCTTTGCCTCATATGGCAGGGCTCGAATGTAGTGATCCACGACAATGGCCTCCACTACTGCAGCCGCTGTGGTTTTCTCAGGTTCCAGCCATCGCCTCGCGATTCTGGAAAGTTCGTGCATCTGCGCACGGGGAGCCTGGTCTGCTTGGAAGGTCCAGCTGTGGAAGCGTTGAGCCATACCGAACTTGGTGAGCCCATGTCTGCTGAGGATCTCGGTCTTCAGAGCATCATAGTTCATAGTCTTGTCCGGGGGTAGGTCTCAGACAGCGTTCAACGATTCTCCCGTTAAAAATGGGGCTAACAGTCCAACCCACTGTGCCTTGGGCCATCCTTCCCTAGTGGCCGTGGCTTCAAAGGTGTGCAAGTATGCCTCAACATCATCTGTAACCCCCATTTTGGTGATAAAATCACTTGCCTTTATTGGGCCAACGCTCCGAACAGCCATCTTCTTCTGTAGCTGCAACTCCTCTGCCTTCAGTTGGTTGGCTTTCACTTGTTCCTCCAGGAGGGCCACGCTCACCTGCATTTGGGCTTGCTGGCTGGCGATAAGGGCCTTCAAAATTTCCTCCATCTTGTTATGCAGAGGGCCTATGGTTAGCTGGGAAAATTGAGCAGTCAAATGTTCAGTGTCCTCCTCATACCTGCATTATTATTGATGATTGAAATGCCTGCATTCTCCACCATATGTGATATCACGAGAGGCTGGCTGGCTCTTGGCGGGACCCTTCAATCAATGCAAGGACACAAAGGTTAAAATAAATCAAGATTTTTAATGTTATGCCAGGAAATTAAACAGAAAAGGTAACTCAAAGTCCAATGTTCAAATGAAGATGGATTCCCAAAAGTCAAACTCAAGCAATGTCTCTGGCTTTAGAACAACAAAATTATAGGCAGGTTTCCTTCAGTCCAATATCCCGTTCTCAGAACAAACAAAACCTTCTGCCTTACTTTGAGTCCAGTCAACAATCCCTGTAGTCTTTAGCCCAGTGGCAGCCCAGTAGCAGGCATTCATAACACAGGTAAGTCCTTCAGTGCAAAATCCTTCAGGTAAGAATTCCAGATAAGCTTTTCAACAAATACTTCGCCCAGCAGGTTCCACTCAGCAATGGGAATCCAGGAACCTCTCTTCTCTCTCCTCCACATTCACATTGGGAATTTTGAGCTCTCACAAAGCCCTCTTACTCATTAGGCCCTTATTGGCCACAGGTGTGTTGCCGTGTTGGGTGCTGAGGGTGAAGTTCCCAACTCCACCACCAGATGGAGTTACAGCTGCCAGAAGTTGGAGCCATCTGCGTGTGACATAGCGCCCCTCGACGACGCAGCCTCTCGGGATATCACAATGTGTAAACTTGAACATAACATTATAACAGCCTGAAAAGTGCCTAAGTACAATACTAGTTAACAATTTGAACACACTTCTCATTCATTACTATGAATGAGTAAGTGTGTCCAGATTTTTGACTGGTACTGTACTTCAGTAATGAAATAATCAAAACAATATCAGCGTCATCAATAAGTCAAAGTCCCTCCCATGTCAGGACCTGATCTTCCCAGGCAGCTTCCACTCCCAGTACTAACCAGATACTTCTCACAATGGGTGGCACCAATCTCTGTTTCCATAGCCCTCAGCCTCTCACCTATTAAATAGCTAGGGTTACAGTGGGGGGGTGGTGGTCTTCTGGTAACCGTGAAAGTTTGACTCCCTACTTGCACATGTAGGGAGTAGCATGCAGTGTGCCTCACAAGATGGCAAGTACCATCACAAGATGGCGAGTACCATTTTGATAATGGTCTTTGGTATGGCCCAACCGCGAGTAGAACTCACAATCTCCCAGGTGAGGGACGGATACTAGGCCAGCTTGCGGTCATCAAGGAGTACAGCATGTATTATTGATACACAATTGTGAATATGGGAACCTTGTACTAAAATACATATAACAAGGTTTAGTATCAAGGTATAATTTTTAAATGTGTGAGTGAATATAAGAAAGTATTTCTCTCCATACACTATTAGAGAAAACATCCAGTGTGTAAATAAAGTAGACATTGTTTAATCGATCAGTAGGAATGACTGGACTGCGTACTTATAATACTTTAAATTTTTGGACCTTCTTTCCAGTGATTTCAGTGAAATTTATTTCCTTTGATATGGGGCTCTGAAATTTACAGCATCTAATGGAAAACCATGTGGGAGACAAGGAAGAATTTCATGATTGTGATATTATTTCTATCCATGCAATATTTACAACACCTAGATTGTTTTAAGAAGGTTCTGGGTTCGAGCCCAGCAGTTGACAGGGGCCTTTCTGTGTGGAGTTTGCATGTTCTCCCTGTGCCTGTGTGGGTTTCCTCCAGGTGCTCCGGTTTCCCCCACAGTCCAAAGACATGCAGGTTAAACTAATTGGTGACTGTAAATTGTCCATAGGTACACGCGTGTGTGAATGGTTGAGAGGAGAAAACCTCTATAATAATCCAGTAGAAGGCAACAGGAAGCCACTCCTGTAATGTTCCCTAGAGACTTGATGGCTGAAGCCGTCAGAGCGGCCACATCACTGTAGTGATATGCCAAAATGGATGGATGGAGACTGTTTTAAGGGTGACACAGTGGTGCAGAGTTGCCTCACAGCAAGAAGGTTCTGGGTTTGAACCTCACGGCCAACAGCAGTCTTTCTGTGTGGAGCTTGCATGTTCTCATGTCTGTGGGTTTCCTCCAGGCGCTCAGGTTTCCCCCACAGTTCAAAGACATGCAGTTAGGTTAACTGGCTACTCTAAATTGCCCATAGGTATGAATGGTGTTTGTGTTGCTGTTTGTCAAGTTGTGATGTTGAAATGTATGTTGTTTCCATGCTATATGTGATGGTGAGCCAAAGATTGTCCACCAAGGTGGAAAATTAACATTTATTCTATAGAATGCATTTCTTTAGTTTTTTATTACTAATCTGGAACAGTGTATGAGGTATTTATTTACATGCCTCCAGGCAACACAACAGGAAATTATTATTTTGACAGGAATTTTTTTATTATTAAATGCTAATTTTGTGGACCCTGATCCACATAATGTATACACAGTGTTAGGCAAGTTACTTCAAAACTGTTTTGCATTATTTATTGTTACTGTCATTTTAAAGTAATTAGTTACATTACAATATTACTGTATTTAAAATGTAAGGCATTACACTACTATTGCATTACTTTTAAGTTACTCTCACCAAAATAACTGGAAGTATGGATTTGGCAATCTAAATGTAGCTCAAGACGCTCAATTAGCTCATCACACATCCAGTGGAAGGTGATGTGGTATCTGACTGAGTTAGGCTTATGGTTAAAAACACTAGAATATAATAGCCACAGTGATGGCTCATGGCACAATACAAGGAGCAATCATCGCAAGAACAGACGAAAGGTGAAAGTCTGGCAAATTGTGACAGAAATACTGCAACTTGAGGCCTATTCATATTAACATTAATTGAACTGTATTGTAATGTCTAAAGATATGACAGGATACAAAATTAGCATTTCTATGCCTTTATTGTTTTCAAGTTTACAGCATTAAGCATAGTTTATGCTTCATAAAAAAAAAAAAAAGATTAGCCCTAAGGGATGTGACTCCATCATTTCAGAAATTTAACAAAAATGAACATATTATGGCAAATCGTAGCCTACAATAAAACTGGCCTGAAAAAAAAAAAACCCACAAGCCTTTTAAATCACAGCTAGACAATGACTATTAGCTATATGAGGCTACCCAATCACATTTCAAAAAACAGAATTAGAAATAACAAAATCAAAGTGCTTTTAATGATATTGAAGTGCTTAGGCATATTAGCCCTCGAAGGAAAGGCAGCTCAATCACTTTAGTCTGACTTCCGACCACAAACAAACAAACAAACAAACAAACAAACAAACAAAAAACTCAGTTATACAGGACAAAAATGTAAACAAACTGTCAGCATATCTTCAACAACATACTCCACCACAAGTCTCCTAACCTCCTGAGGCTGAAGTAGCATCTCAGAGCGGCAGAACATTAATTTTGGCTGCTTTGTGATTTTATCGCCACTCTCATCCTCCGCTTGCTTCCTTGCTAACTTCATGTTACTATGGCACCTCTGTAAATGTTTAGTTAAATTACTGGTGCTATTTCGGGGAGTGGGCAGTTCTTTAGGTTTAGCACACAAACTGCATTTGACTACGATGTTCTTCACATCCTTATTTTTCACAAACTTAAAGTAATGGGCGTATGCCCATCTGGAGAATGTGCTATCCGATGTTAGATCAGCTGCAGGTTCTCTCCTGTCTGACTAGCCTAAAGGAAAAGTGAAACATTTTGCGCGGACGTTTCACCTCTGCTGATCTCGCGTGATTTTGGCGAATTTGTATGAAGGAAAAAAAAAAAAGCCCACCACTTCATTCCAGGTTAAAAATGCAGTGTAACGCACGTTACTGACATTTGTACCGAGTAAAATATTACCAAATTTTTTTCTGTAATGCCTTACATTACCGCGTTACCGCAAAAAGCAATGCATTACAGTAATTCGTTACTTTTGTAACGCGTTACTCCCAACACTGTGTATACATGATGATAAAATATATTGAATAATGGATTTAATGGTGTTCCCTGGGATATTCAAAGTTTGGGATATTTTTTATGACCCAACCCTGATCTATACTTCACAACTTTGTCTCTGACCTGTTTGGAGGCTCCTTGGTTTTCATGTTGCTTGCTTAGTAGTGTTGCAGAGTCAGGGTCCTTCCAGAACAGGTTGATTTCAACAGACATCATGTGACAGATCATGTGACACTTTGATTGCACACAGGTGGATCTTAATCAACTAATTATGTGACTTATGAAGTGAATTGGTTGGACCAGCTCTTATTTAGGGGTTTCATACGAAAGGGGGTGAACACTCCAGATTTCTGTTTTTGAGCAATTCCAGCGTTATGGACGTGACACTTGAACTCAAAATGGCAACAAATGACCCAGTGCATGTTTTATTGTCTCCCAGTATTTAAACAGGTGTTGCATATTTTAAGGCTGTACCATACTGGAGAAGTGATAGAACAAGAACAATTCCCATAGTACATCTAGGGCATGCCAGAAAATGCCAATAAAAGATGTGTTATGGATGTGACAGAAAAAGTATCACTTTTGTTGGGTGACTGTACATTTTTATCAAACTCTGTGAAATTGTAAACCTAATGTCAAAATGGAGATATCCATTTGATAGAGGGGTCCAAGGTGAATATTAAAAAATCTTTGTTTAAAATATTTTGTATTTCATGCAGAGTTTCGGAAGGAAAAGTCAGCGTTATGGATGTGACGAAATTCCGTTATGGATGTGACGCGTCTGAAATAGACATGGCATATGTTTAGAAAATCAGCAATTTAACCACCACAACCCTTTGAAAAACTCTCTAAATATCAGCTAAAACTATCAAAGTTCTTAAATAATATTTAGGATGGCTATTGTTTTGCTGTTTTGTGGATTTTAGCATACATTTCTGTGGCTTGTGGCAATAATATAGAATTGTACATGATCAAAGTTGATTTTAGCTTGGGGTTTACATTATAAGAAAGAAAGACTGACAGTGACATATTAGGTTGGTTACAAATTGGTTCAACTTATTCACATCTGTAAAATACAGGCCTAGGTGATATCTCTGGGAGTGGTTTTGATGTATTACATGTTGCTTTATTTTTGCATGGTGAGGTTGACATTTACATGGAATTGCCCTTTTTCATCTTAATTATTGTTTGTGTCATAATAAAAAAAATGTGCATCTTTAAAGTGGTAGGCATGTTTGTGTAAATCAAACAAAATTCTCTCATGTATATCTCATGCAATATTAATTGTAACTTTACACATTTAGAATTACAATGTTCATGAACAGATTAAGTTTTGTAATAGTTGGCAAACTAATTGCTGTGGTATAAGAAGATTTTTCAAATCATCAAATTTGATCTGCCATCACATTGTTGATTATGTTCCTATAACAGCATGCCCCATTTTGTTTTATTCCCTACTTAATACTTACACACATATTCAATCAAATATCTAATCATCATGTCATTAATTTAGTCATTTTCCAAAAAAAGTCCATCCATCCATTATCTGTAACCGCTTATCCTGTGCAGGGGTCGCAGGTGAGCTGGAGCTTGTCCCAGCTGACTATGGGTGAGAGGCGGGGTACACCCTAGACAAGTCGTCAAATCAATTCTTAACTTGCACATTGCTTTAATTTGCACAGTACCTCATATAAATACAATCAAGAGTAATTTTTTATCTTCCAATCTGCACAGCATCTTACAAAAGTGCCAACTAAGACTTTTATTGTATAAGGAAACCTTTCTCTGTTTCATGTCATTTTAAATCCACCTTAAAATTAATCTTTCTGAAATGTGGCTATAACTTGTGTGAATTCTTGGGAATTTGAAAGACCATTTTGGTTTGGCTCATCTATTAGCTGGATTATGAACTAGGATTCAATTCTTTATTTGTATACTTTATTAGCATATCCATGATCTGAGTTAAAATACTGTCTAAAGAATTAAAAAAGAAGTTTATGTAAAATCTTCCATATTTCAGAACTCTATCATTCTATTATCACAGTGTTATGAAATATTATTCAGTACAGATTCATACAGCAATTATAACATGCAAACAGTGAGATTAAAGAAATAAAAAGAGCAGGGCTTCTTGTACTGTAGCTTTAAAGTTACAGTAGGATGTTGAATAATGTAGAGATGATAGGGATAAAGAGAAGAAGCACAGAGAGAAGTACAACCCCAATTCCAAAAAAGTTGGGACGCTGTGTTAACTGTAAATAAAAACAGAATACGATAATTTGTAAATCATGGAAACCCGATATTTCATTGAAAATTGTACAAAGACAACATATCAAATGTTGAAACTGAGAAATTTTATTGTTATTTGAAAAATTTATGCTCATTTTGAATTTGATGTCAGCAACATGTTTAAAAAAAGTTGGGACAGAGGCATGTTTACCACTGTGTTGCATCATCTCTACTTTTAACAACACTCTAAACGTTTGGGAACTGAGGAGACCAATTGCTGTAGTTTTGAAAGAGAAATGCTGTCCCATTCTTGCACGATATACAATTTCAGTTGCTCAACTGTTCTTGTCTCCTTTGTCGTATTTTGCGCTTCATAATGTGCCAAATGTTTTAAATAGGAGACAGGTCTGGACTGCAGGCAGGCCAGTTTAGCACCCAGACTCTTACTACAGAGTCATGCAGTTTTAATATGTGCAGAAAGTGGTTTGGCATTGTCTTTGTGAAAGAAGGAAGGCCTTCCCTGAAAAAGATTTTGTCTGGATGGCAGCATATTGCTCTGAAACGTGTATATACCATTCAGCATTAATGATGCCTTCCCAGATGTACAAGCTACCCATGTCATATGCACTAATGCACCCTCATACCATCACAGATGCTGGCTTTGGAACTGTGCACTGATAACAAACTGGATGGTTCCTCTCCTCTTTAGCCTGGAGGTCGTGGTGTCCATGATTTCTAAAAAGAATTTCTAGTTCTGATTCATCAGACCTCAGGACAATTTTCCACTTTGCCTCAGTCCATCATAAAAGAGCTCAGGCCCAGAGAAAGTGGCAGTGTTTCTGAATATTGTTTATATCTGGTTTTAACTTGCATTTGTGGATGCAGTAATGAGCTGTTTTCACAGACAATGGTTTTCTGAAGTGTTCCTGAGCCCATACAGTGATTTCCACGACAGACACATGTCTGCTTTTAATGCAGTGTCACCTGAGGGCCTGAAGATCACAGGCATCCAATGTCAGTTTTCAGCCTTGTCTCTTGTATACAGAGATTTCTCCAGATTCTCTGAATCTTTTAATGATATTATGTACCATAGATGGTGTGACTGGGCGGCATCGTGGTGTAGTGGTTAGTGCTGTCGCCTCACAGCAAGAAGGTCCAGGTTCGAGCCCCGTGGCCGGCAAGGGCCTTTCTGTGCGGAGTTTGCATGTTCTCCCCATGTCCGCGTGGGTTTCCTCCGGGTGCTCCGGTTTCCCCCACAGTCCAAAGACATGCAGGTTAGGTTAACTGGTGACTCTAAATTGATCGTAGGTGTGAATGTGAATGGTTGTCTGTGTCTATGTGTCAGCCCTGTGATGACCTGGCGACTTGTCCAGGGTGTACCCCGCCTTTCGCCCATAGTCAGCTGGGATAGGCTCCAGCTTGCCTGCAACCCTGTAGAACAGGATAAAGTGGCTAGAGATAAAGAGATGAGAATGAGATGATGTGACCCCCAAATTCTTTGCAATTTTACATTGAGGAACGTTATTCTTAAATTGTTGCACTGTTTGCCCACACAGTATTTCACAGAGCAGTGAACCCCTCCCCATTTTTACTTCTGAGAGACTCCGCCTCTCTGGGATGCTCTTTTTATACCCAATCATGTGACTGGCCTGTTGCCAATTAACCAAATTAGTTTTTTTTTTAACATTACACAAATTTTCCAGTCTTTTGATACCCTGTCCCAACTCTTTTGAAACGTGTTGCTGACATCAAATTCAAAATAGGCATAAATTTTTCAAAAAAAACAATAACATTTCTCAGTTTCAACATTTGATATGTTGTCTTTGTACTATTTTCAATGAACTATAGGGTTTTTATGATTTGCAAATTATCGCATTCTGTGTTTATTTACAGTTTAGACAGCATCCCAACTTTTTTGGAACTGGGGTTGTAGACATGTTGAAAATAAAGGATCAAAAGATAAGACTGGGCTGTCTCAGGGAGAAAACTTCAGCTAAACACTTCAGTTCATGTGTCTCTCTCTCTCTCTCTCTCTCTCTCTCCCCAATCATGTTGTTATGGAAGAAAGCAAGAAAAAGAATTGAGGATAAATAACACCAGAATGCTTCTGGGAAGCCATCCTTCTACTCAATACATCCATAATTCTCTCCAAACAGTGATAAAAGCAGAATGATATATAGCGCAGAGGGCACTGTATCTGTCACGGTGTGCATCTCTGGCTTCACAATTGGGTAATTTAATGGATGTGACTGAAGGCATATAATACTACTAATATAGTAGTAGCACACAATATATGAATTATATAAATTAAAAGCAAAGGCAGAATAAGAGAAAGAAAGAAAATCCAGCTTTCTGTCAGGTTAATTCATGACAATGTCTATTGTTAAAAGCACTATACAAATAAAATAGAATGGAACTGAATTGAAAGAATTGATTTGGCTTTTCAATATACAAACATTATGCCAAGTATGACAAATTTAATGTTTCAAAAGAAAGTATTAAAGCAGAGGCTACATACTGTATCTTTTATTTAGTAGGCAGTTTAATGTCTTCCTTATATAAGGGCATGTCTAGCCCAGTTCCTATTAGCTCTGGAAAAGCAATAGTATTTTCTTTGGTAAAAGAGGTGTGGTGAACCTTCAAAATGTTACTAAGGGTTAGATGGCTGATGTGCAACAATTGTTGGTAGATTAAAGTTGCTTAACTCAAGAGAAAACATGATCTAAACAGAGATCACCAACCAATTCCACACTTCAAAAGAACGATCTAGTATATGGAGATTTTATAGATATGATTTGAATGAATAGGGGAATTTAAGGAAATGGAGGGGGGCAAGTAGCAAACCTTCATGTGGTGCCCCCGTTAATCCCTCGCGGGAGACCAATTGCTACACAACGTGCTTACTGCAATAGCTAGGGGTGGTAAAAGGATAAACCCTCGGCCTCGAAGATGTCAAGGCTGAAGATTACCAACTTTAACTCAGAAGGTCTTTCACTGACGAAGGCCAAATTATTGACTGGACTGAATGCCGGTATTTTGTGCATTCAAGAAACTCACAAGGACGCCGTGCCACATAAAATCCCCAGCGTGGAACTAGCGATCTATCATCCAAGTCCTGTACATGGCAGCGCAGTTTATGTGCGTGATAAGTCCATAGCCACTAAATCCAATGACTTGTCTGCTCACAGCATTGAAATACTGACTGTGGAAACCAAAGACATCAAGGTGGTTTCCATATACAAACCTCCACCGACTCCTTTCATTTGGCCATAGGAATGTGACCTAACTGATAAAGTCTGCCTAGTAATAGGGGACTTCAACAGCCACAACACCCGATGGGGCTACTATGATACCAACTCAGACGGTGAGGCAGTTGAAGAATGGGCATTAAATAATGACATGACTTTACTACACAAGGCGAAAGACAAACCTTTTATGAGCGGGTGCTGGCGACGTGGATACAATCCAGATCTGGTGTTTGTGCCCTCTAGACTTGCACAAAACTTTGAGAAAATGGTTGAAAACCCGATACCAAGGTCACAACACAGGCCAATTAACACTAAACCTGTAATTCGACCTGTAAAATCAAGGAACCCTATTCCTAGATTTAACTTCTGCAAGGCAAATTGGGAGAACTTCAACAAGGAACTCGACGATAATATACAGTCGTTGGAACCTCATCCCAACAACTACGACCAGTTCCAATCCCTTATTTGGGAAACTTCAAAGAAGCATATCCCAAGAGGATGCCACAAGTCCTACATCCGTTGTTTAAGTGAAGACAGCAAAGATCTCTATGAGGAGTATGCAAAAGCATATGAAGCCAACCCATTTGCAGAGGAAACAATAGCAATGGGAGAGTCTGTGCTGCTATGAGGAGTATGCAAAAGCATATGAAGCCAACCCATTTGCAGAGGAAACAATAGCAATGGGAGAGTCTGTGCTGGCTTCAGTCTCGGAAGGATGTAGAGAAAGGTGGAAGGAACTCATCACCAATGTTGACATGACTCAGAACAGCAAGAAAGCCTGGCCCACGATTAAGAAACTGAACTCTGACAAGAACCCACAAGCAAGGTTAACTGCCATGACACCCAATGCAGCTGCAAAACAGTTACTTTTGAATGGCAAACCTCTGAATAAAGAAAGAGGTCATCTGAAGATGAAAGAAGAGATGGAGAAGGTGATGCTAGAAAGTGAGGATGCGTTCGTAAATTTCACCATCACTGAACTCGACGACACCATCAAACTTCTGAAACCTGGGAAAGCTGCTGGCCTTGACGGTATCACGACCAAAGTCATAAGTCATTTTGGCACCAAAGTCAAAGCCTGGCTGCTACAAATGTTCAACAACTGTGCCATCACCCTCACAATCCCTAAGATCTGGCAGAAAGCGAAGGTGGTCACCCTACTGAAATCCAACAAGGACCCCTGCCACGCCAAAAAACTATTGACTTGTATCATTGCTGTGCATACTTTAAGTTATACGAGAGAATGATACTTGCACATATAGGACCTACAATAGATGAGCTACTATCTCCCGACCAAGGTGGCTTCAGGCCAGGAAGGTCCTGCTGTGGACAGGTTCTGAACATTACCCAATTCATTGAAAATGGTTTCGAAACCGGGCAGGTCACAGGCGCAGTTTTCGTTGACCTGACCGCTGCCTATGACACTGTCAATCACAGACTGCTCTTACTAAAACTGCCTAAAATGGTCCAGAACTCCAGCATCGTTAGGGTAATTAAGTCGTTACTCGAAAACCGACGGTTCTTCGTTGAGATGGATGGGAAAAGGAGCTGCTGGCACTCACAGACAAATGGTCTCCCTCAAGGTTCGGTGCTTGCACCAACCCTGTTTAACATCTACACTAACGACCTCCCCCATTTCAAAAATTCAACAGTTTATATATGCTGATGACCTAGGACTCACCACCCAACACAAGTCTTTCAATGTCATCGAGCGAAGACTTACGGCTGCCCTAAATAGTCTTTCAGACTACTATGAAACCAACTTCTTAAATGCAAACCCTGGCAAAACTCAAGTCTGCGCGTTCCATCTGAACAACCATCAGGTCCAACGACAGCTGAACATCACTTGGAATGGTAAGAAACTGGTCAACAACAAATTCCCAGTTTACCTTGGAGTAACCTTAGACAGAACTCTATCTTACAGAGAGGATGTAAGAAAAAAACTCAAGGAGAAGATTGCTTCTAGAAACAATCTCCTCAACAACCTAAAAACTCTCAACTGGAAGGCTGACACCAACACCTTGCGATCTACTGCTCTGGCATTATGCTTCTCTACAGCAGAATACTGCTCTCCAGTATGGGAAAGGTCATGCCATGCTGGAAAAGTGGATGCTGAGCTTAATACCTCTTGCTGTATTATAACAGGAGTGCTGAAACCTACACCCCTATCAGCACTATACTGGCTAGTAGGTATTGTACCACCTTCCATCCGATGAGAAGCTCACTCCAGAACCCAGAAGTTTTTACAAGAGCAAGACCCAAGACATCCTCTACACCATTACCAAGATATAAGGAGAAGACTCAAGTCCAGAAAGAGCTTCATGGTTGTACGGAATCTAAACCCTAAGGACTCTGCCAAATACCGACTAGACCGTTGGAAAGCTTCCAACACTCTACCACCAAATGAAGCTCTTCAGAGTCCTTGTGAGTCCCTACATCATGATACTCACCTGCCCAGAAGGGAATGGGTTGCCCTGAATAGAACCAGGAGCAGAGTAGGTAGACCTAAAGACAACCTACTGAAATGGGTACAGGTGAACTCAGCCGAGTGTCGATGTGGTCATCCTAACCAAACTATGGGACACGTTTTCCAAGAGTGCAAACTGGGTCCAAATGTCACCAATCAAGACCTATATGATGCTAGCCAAGAAGCCCTGATCTGGCTGCAGTACTGGCATGACAAGATATGATGATGGAAATCCAACTACAACCCTGATTCCAAAAAAGTTGGGACAAAGTACTGTGAAAGCAGTGAGCTGTCCAACTCACTCATGACAGGGTGGTCGCCTAACAAATAAAGAAGCACAACTAGGGCATACAGTACAAATAAGGAGGCACAACTTTATTTACAATGCTCAAACCAAAAAGCACAATAACAAAGAAACATTTCAAAATACAAACAAAAATCAACATGAGGGTTGCAAACCAATAACTAAAGATACAACAAGCAAAATAGTAACTATTACCACAAGCACAATTTCTCATCAACCTCTCTCCTAAACTCCCACACCTAGACTGAAAAAAACTGGTGTTTAAATACAAACAGCCTGATGGGTAAATTGAATGATTGAATCATTAGATAACAGGAAAATTGGTTGAGACCATTACAACATGCAAAAGGTGAGATAAGAACATTACACGACTCCCTACATCCATATCAAAATACATACATACAATGTTAACATTTTAACATACATACATTCATACACAGACTAAAATACATTTCTTACTAAACCATCATTACTACACAAAATACCATATGTAACCCCACACATTATATTTTAACCCCCCCCCAGTTAATCAATGTCTCTGATTGGCTGAATGAGAAATAAAGTCTTTGGCTAGCCATAGCTCGTGTTCCCCGCCGGGAACACAAAATTTGGGAACCAAAAAGTGTATGCAAATGTTTGCATGTGCAACGTGTGAACAGATGGGGCAGGATGGATTATGGAGCGATATCGGCGGGTACCTCACCGAACGCTGCGCTGGCTGGTCACTCAGGTGAGTACGGAAAGTTTTTGAAATGTTGACGTAACACAGGACTCCAAACGTGGTTGCCGGCTCCGTGAGTGAAAGTCCAATCTTCGTGTGTGCATGTGTGTGTATGCAGGTGTCTGTGTGTATGCCTGTCAGAAAACAGTATCCGCTTAAAGGGGGAGAGAATCTAACGCATCTGTGAAAAGGGAGGGCTGCCCTTTCACAAGTACAAATTGTAAATAAAAACGGAATGCAATGATGTAGAAGTTTCAAAATTCCATATTTTATTCAGAATAGAACATAGATGACATATCAAATGTTTAAACTGAGAAAATGTATCATTTAAAGAGAAAAATTAGGTGATTTTTAAATTTCATGACAACAACACATCTCAAAAAAGTTGTGACAAGGCCATGTTTACCACTGTGAGACATCCCCTTTTCTCTTTACAACAGTCTGTAAACGTCTGGGGACTGAGGAGACAAGTTGCTCAAGTTTAGGGATAGGAATGTTAACCCATTCTTGTCTAATGTAGGATTCTAGTTGCACAACTGCCTTAGGTTTTTTTTGTCGTATCTTCCATTTTATGATGCGCCAAATGTTTTCTATGGGTGAAAGATCTGGACTGCAGGCTGGCCAGTTCAGTACTCGGACCCTTCTTCTACGCAGCCATGATGCTATAATTGATGCAGTATGTGGTTTGGCATTGTCATGTTGGAAAATGCAAGGTCTTCCCTGAAAGGGACGTCATCTGGATGGGAGCATATGTTGCTGTAGAACCTGGATATACCTTTCAGCATTGATGGTGTCTTTCCAGATGTGTAAGCTGCCCATGACACATGCACTAATGCAACCCCACACCATCAGAGATGCAGGCTTCTGAACTGAGCGTTGATAACAACTTGGGTCGTCCTTCTCCTCTTTAGTCCGAATGACACGGCGTCCCTGATTTCCATAAAGAACTTCAAATTTTGATTCGTCTGACCACAGAACAGTTTTCCACTTTGCCACAGTCCATTTTAAAATGAGCCTTGGCCCAGAGAAGACATCTGCGCTTCTGGATCATGTTTAGATATGGCTTCTTCTTTGAACTATAGAGTTTTAGCTGGCAACAGTGGATGGCACGGTGAATTGTGTTCACAGATAATATTCTCTGGAAGTATTCCTGAGCCCATTTTGTGATTTCCAACACAGAAGCATGCCTGTATGTGATGCAGTGCCGTCTAAGGGCCCGAAGATCACGGGCACCCAGTATGGTTTTCCGGTCTTGACCCTTACGCAGAGATTCTTCCAGATTCTCTGAATCTTTTGATGATATTATGCACTGTAGATGATGATATGTTCAAACTCTTTGCAATTCTACACTGTCGAACTCCTTTCTGATATTGCTCCACTGTTTGTCGGCGCAGAATTAGGGGGATTGGTGATCCCCTTCCCATCTTTACTTCTGAGAGCCGCTGCCACTCCAAGATGCTCTTTTTATACCCAGTCATGTTAATGACCTATTGCCAATTGACCTAATGAGTTGCAATTTGGTACTCCAGCTGTTCCTTTTTTGTACCTTTAACTTTTCCAGCCTCTTATTGCCCCTGTCCCAACTTTTTTGAGATGTGTTGCTGTCATGAAATTTAAAATGAGCCAATATTTGGCATGAAATTTCAAAATGTCTCACTTTCGACATTTGATATGTTGTCTTTTTTCTATTGTGAATACAATATCAGTTTTTTGAAATTTGTAAATTATTGCATTCTATTTTTATTTACAATTTGTACTTTGTCCCAACTTTTTTGGAATCGGGGTTGTACTTTACCTTCTCAACTGTATCCAGATCTCTAGAGGTGATTCGATTTTAAACACAAGAAGCTAAGAGTTATACTACAGTACTTTGCTTTCAAATAGGAGGGCCTAAATATTATGGAGATCAAGTGTGCATCTGTCCAAGAACCATCCATCCATCCATTATCTGTAGCCACTTATCCTGTACAGGGTCGCAGGCAAGCTGGAGCCTATCATCCAGGAACATTTCTTGAGCCAATCTCAGATGGGCATTTATAATAGATGGCTAAAGTGAGGCTTGGACTTAGGCATATGGGCATTTTACCATTCTATATATAGAAAGAAATAATACTGTTTAGCTTTCAAAAGTAAACATTTGCTGATAGATAAACTCAGGAAAAATCAAGGAAAATTGCTTTATCTCTTGGTTTCTGGAGCAAAGATTCCAAAACCAGGTACTCATGCAGCTTGCTTGCAGTTAAAAATCCTTTATTTTGAGGGCTGAAAGCATGCATAAATCTGATACACCAACATGTATCAGTTCAATCAACCGATATGCATTGATCAATCACCCCCATATGTGTTTTAGACCCCATTTGCTGTTATAATAACTCTTCAGGGAAGGCTAGATTTTGGAGTGTGGCTCCAATTTGGATTTGCCTATTCAGCCACAAGACCATTAATGATGTCAGGCACTGATGCTAAATGAGAAGGCCTGGTGTCCAGTCAGTGCTCCAATCCATCCCAAAGGTGTTCAAGTTAAGTCAAGTTTATTTGTATAACACTTTTAACAGACATTGTCATAAAGCAGCTTTACAGAAAAATAAAGACTTTCAACATATGAGCTAATTTTATCCCTAATAAATTTATTTATCCCTGATGAGCAAGCCTGAGGTGAGAGTGGCAAGGAAAACCCACCTCAGATGATATGAGGAAAAAACCTTGAGAGGAACCAGACTTAAAAGGGAACCCATCCTGATCTGGGTGATAAGAGATAATTTGATTGTAAATAATAATAATAATAATAATAATAATAATGTCAGCTGGGATAGGCTCTAGCTTGCCTGCGACCCTGTAGAACAGGATAAAGTGGCTAGAGATAATGAGATGAGATAATAATAATAATAATAATAATAATAATAATAATAATAGTCAGCTGGGATTAGGGTTGGGCGGTATTACGGTAAGAAGGTATCCCGAGGTATCCAAAAGTACCAACGGTATCGGTCTCATTACCGTCATTTTAAAAAAATATATAATATCTAAATAAATATGGAGTACATGAGGTCATAATATAAAATAATAAATTGAAGATCATCCCGAATAACTGTGTGATCGTATTTTCACTAATTCTATCAATTTCCTAAAGAAGTTCTCATCGCGTGCAGGGTTGTTTATGTCGTTACCATGGCAACCCTGCGTGACATTTGGAGTCTGACAGAAAGCTTCGCAAGAGACTAAGAGTGGGGGTGTCATGGCTCAGATGGCTAAGGCGCCGTACCATAAATCCGGGGACCCGGGTTCGATTCCGACCCGAGGTTATTTCCTGATCCCGTCTCTCTCTCCCCCGCTCATTTCCTGTCTCTCTATACTGTCCTATCTAAAAAAAAAAAAGAGACTGAGACCGCGGTTGAAAGATGGCAAGTCAAGATAACAAGTTAGTGGCAAAAAAAAATACAACATCGGCAGTGTGGCAGTATTTTGGTTTCAAACCAAACGAAAAATCTAATATGTCCCCTAAGGCACACCATAGTCTGGGGTACTCCACTTCCACGAGATCTCTCCAATGAGTTGTGTTTTGAGTAGGTTACATGAGTAACAACAAGGTAAAATAATATAACGTATGACATTTGGGATGTGGGTAATAAACGTTTGAAATGTCATCTACTGAAGAAACGGAAGAAAACATCGTAGCGTAAACTGTTAGGTTTCTGGTGGGAATTAGCAATGCGCTTGCTATCTTTGTTGGGTGTGTTAAACCGTATGTATTTAAGTGGAATAATTGTAAGGAGTTATGTGATCAAGACAACGTTTTAAGCAAGGTAAGGCCATTTGATTATTAATTTCCCCACCATGGCATGACGTGGGCCCATATGATTTTGCCTTGTGCAGCTATCGCGCATTTGAATTAGGTTCGCCTCATTTGCGCTGAAGAATATGGTTTATCGCGCAGTCTAAACGGACTTGGGTGTTGGTTGATTCTTTTTCTTTTTTTTATTTCCCATGCTTGAAAGGGTATGATCCTGCTCATCGTGTACTTTTTTTTGATGGAGTAGGTGAAATAGTGCTGCAAATGGCGTTTCAACGCAGACATGTGTAAACGACAGTTGAATGCTATTTTCAAGATGAAGGAAGAGTTGCGTGATGCTTTGAAATATCTCTTAATCCATTCATCAATGCACAAAATTTGCTTTGCTGCTTAATCCATACCACAATGCACACAATTCGCTATGCTGCTTTTAAATAGTACATTTGAGGCATAGGCGCACGTTACACAGTAGGCCGAAACAAAATATTATTTTTTTCTCGGTAATACCGTATACCCCGGGAAAACACAGAGACAGTTTAAAGGTATCAAAATTTGGATACCGCCCAACCCTAGCTGGGATAGGCTCCAGCTTGCCTGCGACCCTGTAGAACAGGATAAAGTGGCTAGAGATAATGAGATGAGATAATAATAATAATTTCAATTTATACAGCGCCTTTCTCAAAACCCAAGGTCGCTTTAGGGAACAAAAAAAAAAGTCCACCAAATAGAGGCCAGGATGTCATTCCAATGGTGTAGCAGCCACAGTCCCACCAAAATGCGCATGAAAACAGGTCCCACACCGCCAGCACAGCCGCCATGATGCCGCCGGGCAACATCACTTGGAACACCACGCCATGGATCTACAAAGTGAGCACAGAAGCACGGCCATGCAGAACACTGGTAGGTCCCAAACCGCCTGCACACCCGCCATGATGCCAGCATCATGGAACACCATGCCAAGCACTAAAGCACAGAGTGCTGGACAACCACGATGTTAAAATGAGCAACGAGCTCACTGCAGTCCATAGCTAGGAGCACAGGCATCACCCACAGCGAACCAAGGCCTGGAAGGAACCGATGCCCAAAACTGGTTCTGGAGCTACACCACCAATGACGGACAAAAACAAACACCAAACTACACAAACACACACACACACACAAAAAGAGAAAATAAAATAAAAAGCTCTGGTGAGAAGTGGCAGCCAGAATGCGCACAATGCACTCGCAACTGGAAACCAAAATAACTTGCTTCTATAACTGTGTCCTATATTTATTGGCCTCCTTCAGTCTCGAAGACTATATGGACTACACACTTTTGAGTGGCTTATTAAGCCGATTTTGGCATGACAGTCTCTGCCACAGTTAGGGCATAGAAACTGTGTTGAAGGCAAAGGTAGCTGGGTGTGCTTCTTTCTCAGCTGTCTTTTCTCATCAACTCTTTGTCTAGAGGAAGACTCAAAATAGTCCTATATACTCACAAACAATTGTGCAACCAGGAAATTCATTATAGTTTTAACATGAATTCTATTTTGTTGAAGTTATCACCTGTTCACTGATGGAGATTTGAGAACAAGAATGTTCATGACAACTGCAGTCCTAAAGTTATCATTACAATTGTAGTCTGTTACAGTCCTGTCCAGTCCATCCATGCCTTAGATTGTGGGACTTCCATGCCAGCTCCAGGCCGGATCCAGGACAGGAATTCAGTCCTGCCTTGCTGAAGGCCATTTCCTGAAGCGGCACTCCCACACCTGCTACCACTCCTCTCCCATCAGCCAGGGCTTTTTAAGAACTGTTTGGAGCTACTCCATTTGCCAACCTTTATAGAAAAGGGGATTCAGTACAGAGAAGTAAGGAGAGGTGAAGAGCTAGAATATGTAACCGTGGAAATATGGTTAAGAGAGGGAAAGATGAATATTATCAACTTTTACAACCCATGCAGGGCATTGCAGATGGAACAGTTAGAAGAGATGTGGAAGGATCTTAGTGGGAAGACAGTGTAGTGTGGCGATTTTAATGCTCACAGTACGCTATGGGGGGACAGAGAGGATGGGAATGGAAGGGTGATAGAAAAATTTATTGAGGAAAAGGAGTTGGTCTGTTTGAATGATGGATTAGGCACAAGGGTGGATGTAGCAAGAGGGACGGAATCAGCCATTGATCTCACCTTTGTAACTACGGATATAGCAGACAGGTGTGAGTGGGAAGCAAGGAGAGATGAGACAGTGGGAAGTGACCATTACCCAATCACAACCCAGGTGGGGGTGGGAGTAGGGAAAGAACAGGAGGTAAGAGAGGAGAGATGGATTTTAGAAAAGGCGGATTGGGATAAGTTTAGACAGAGTAGCGAGGAGCCACTACTAAGGGTTGATGAAAATCTAAATGTGGAGAGTTTTAGTACAGAGGTCAGCTGCAGCATAGTCTGTGCTGCTGGGGTTGCAATACCAAAATCAAAACCTAAGGCTCCCATGAGAATTGTACCATGGTGGAATGAGGAGTGTAGAGAAGCCATAAAAGACAGAAACAGAGCGTTTAGACTCCTTAAGAGAACGCATAACTATCAGAACCTTATTGACTACAAGCGGCAGCTAGCTGTAGTAAGGAAAACTGTGAGAAAGGCAAAGACAGAATGCTGGAGGAAATTTTGCAATTCTATTGGAAGGACTACCTCAGTAGAGAGAGTATGGGGTATGATCAAAAAGATGAAAGGAAATGGAAGGGCGTATGAGTACCCAGTGTTGACTGATGGTGAGAGGACCATAACTGACAGTAAGGAGAAGGCAGAAGTTATGGCAAAGACGTTGGTGAAAGTGCACAGCACAGACAACCTAAGACAAGAAGAGAAAAGAAGTAGAGAAGAAACTCTCAGACAATATGAGTTTGACACACAGGCAGGTGAAGAGGAGGAAGTGCTAAACAGAGCTTTCTCAAGATCTGAGCTTAATAGTGCCCTGAGGAAACTAGGGAAAATGGCACCAGGCAAAGACCAAATCTGCTACAGCATGCTCAAAAACTTATCAGAAAAAGGACGAGGGGTACTTCTAAAGTTGTTCAATAAAGTGTGGGAAGCAGGGAAGATCCCAACCAAGTGGAAGAAGGCTGTGATCATTCCAATTAAAAAACCAGGAAAAGATCCCAAGCAGCCTACAAGCTATAGGCCCATAGCTCTGACGTCACATATGGGTAAAACCATGGAGAGAATGGTAAACGATAGACTCAGCTACTGGGTGGAGACCAAGGGAAGGCTAGAAAGCTACCAAAGTGGGTTCAGAAAAGGAAGAGGGACAATGGACCCAGTGTTATGTCTGGAAGATGAAATAAGGAAGGCACAGATCAATAAGGAGTCTGTAGCTGCAGTGTTTTTGGACATAGAGAAGGCTTATGACATGCTTTGGAAGGAGGGGTTGCTGATACAGTTAAACCAGATGGGGATCAAGGGGCAAATGTTTCAATGGGTGAAATCATTTCTCTCAGAAAGGTCCATAGTTGTGAGGATAAATGGAAACCTGAGTGAGTGTTACCCTGTGGAAAATGGAACACCGCAGGGTAGCATAATTAGCCCGTTATTGTTTTCTACCATGATTAATAGCATGTTCAAGGACATAAAAAACCTAGTAGGTGTTGCGTTGTTTGCTGATGATGGGGCAATCTGGAAAAGAGGAAGGAATATACAGTATATAACTAAGAAATTGCAACAGGCACTTGATATAGTGCAGGAGTGGGCAATCAAATGGGGCTTTAGGATTTCAGAGGACAAAACAAAATCCATATTATTTACAAAAAAGAGGACAAGTGGGGAATTTAAGTTGAGGCTGGCTGGCAAAGACGTGGAAAGGGTTGAAGCCTTCAAATACCTGGGGCTGTGGTATGACCGGCAACTTACGTGGAATATTCACATTGACAAGATGGTGGACAAATGCAAAAGGGTGCTCAATGTAATGAGGTGCCTGTGTGGAGTGGACTGGGGAGCATCCAGAGCAGCGCTAAGCAGCATTTACACAGGACTGATAAGATCAGTGTTTGATTATGGCTGCATGGCGTATAGGTCAGCTGCGAAGACATCGCTTAGGCGATTAGATGTCGTCCACAACCAAGCCCTTAGGATTTGCTGTGGGGCGAAAAGACAACACCAGTAGCCGCGCTACAAGTTGAGATGGGGGAGATGCCCCTCCATCTGAGGAGAGACCAACTAGCACTGGTGTACTGGGCAAATTTGAGGGGGCATAGTGAAACACACATGGCACAATCAGTGTTGATGCATAGCCAAGAAAGGGAGAGAGAGGCTAAGAGCTTTGGATGGACCATTGGGCAAAAGGTGGACGAGATGGAGCTCAGCACAGTTTGTGTATCCCCCATAGTGGTGCTCCCTGCAGTACCACCATGGATATATGATGACCTTAAGGTAGACCTATGGTTGCTTGAGAAGAGACAAGAGGATGAAATAGATAGCAGCATAGTTATGTGGTACATGAGGGAAACATACACAGAGTCACTACAAATCTACACTGATGCATCAAAGAAGGATGAAAAGGTGGGGGTGGCCTATGCCATCCCAAGGGAAAAAGTGGATGTGGCAAAAAGAATCAGTAACAGCTTGGCAGTGTATACAGCTGAATTGATGGCAATATGGTTGGCGCTACAGTGGGTGGAGGATAACAGGCCACAGAGGGTTGTGATTGCGTCTGACTCAAGCTCAGCACTCATGAGCTTAAAAAATGTACAGTCTGAGTCAAGGCAAGACATCATTTTTGAAATTGTACATATGGGAAATAACTTGAGGAAGGCTGGGGTTGAAATCACATTTCTATGGGTACCAGCACACACAGGTGTCAAAGGAAATGAGTTGGCTGACACACTTGCCAAGGAGGCCTTAAAAAAGGAAGAAACTGACATTGAAGTGCTATATAGTAAGGCTGAGGTTAAAAGTATTGTCAAGGCCAGGACAAGAAGTAAGTGGCAGAGCATGTGGAATGCTGGGGACACTGGAAGGCAGTACTATGCCATTCAAAACCAAGTGGGAAGAGCCAGGAGCACAAGCAGGGAGAAAAAGGTGGAGGATGTGTTCTCCAGAATGCGTTTTGGACACACAGCACTTAACAGCACACTATACAGGATTAAGAAACATGATGATGGAACCTGTGAGTGCAGTGACAGCCAGGAGACTGTAGAACATGTTCTTGTATACTGTCCAAAATACAGTGCTGACAGGGAGGTGCTTATTGAGGTATTTCACTCACGTGACCAAGTCATGTGACACTGCCATTTTGGACGGCACGGCTCGAATCAGTTTGAATGCAAGGAAGGCGACAAACAAAAAACATAAAAGAAAAAGGAGCGAGATGCAGAAAACACCTTCACTATCCAGCGACATAGGACATTTACAGGGTGAGCAGAGGGAGAGGTATTTGCAAAAATTGAGGTTAGCAGGCTTAGAGAACGATGTTTACCTGCTTCCACCAGGATTGTTCACTGACAGCTAAGATTTGTTCACATTTTCATTTACTTTCGGTCCTCAGGATAAACGAAATGTTATTAAATGTCATTGAAATAACTTCTTAGTCTGTTGAGACATGGCCCATTATAAGTTTTTCCTTTACTGTATTTACTAGTTTACTGAGCGCGCTCCGGGGCGGGCTGGCTGGCTGGCTGGCTAGCTAGTGCTCCGGGGCTAGCTAGCGCTCCGGGGCCAGCTGGCTAGCGCTCCGGAGCCGGCTGGCTGGCTGGCTAGCGCTCCGGGGACGGCTAGCTAGCTAGCGCTCCGGGGCCGGCAGGCTAGCGCTCCGGGGCCGGCAGGCTAGCGCTCCGGAGCCGGCTGGCTGGCGCTCCGGAGCCGGCTGGCTGGCGCTCCGGGGCCGGCTAGCTAGCTAGCGCTCCGGGGCCGGCTGGCTAGCGCTCCGGGGCCGGCTAGCTAGCTAGCGCTCCGGGGCCGGTAGGCTAGCGCTCCGGGGCCGGCTAGCTAGCTAGCGCTCCGGGGCCGGCTAGCTAGCTAGCGCTCCGGGGCCGGCTAGCTAGCTAGCGCTCCGGGGCCGGCTAGCTAGCTAGCGCTCCGGGGCCGGCTAGCTAGCTAGCGCTCCGGGGCCGGCAGGCTAGCGCTCCGGGGCCGGCTGGCTGGCTAGCTGGCTAGCGCTCCGGGGCCGGCTGGCTGGCTAGCTGGCTAGCGCTCCGGGGCCGGCTGGCTGGCTAGCTAGCTAGCGCTCCGGGGCCGGCTGGCTGGCTAGCTAGCTAGCGCTCCGGGGCCGGCTGGCTGACTAGCTAGCTAGCACTCCGGGGCCGGCTGGCTCAGTAAACTAGTAAATCCAGTAAAGGAAAAACTTGAGACTGAAAGGTTTTAACAGTCATCCAAATGACTGACCGTAAACATTGCTACAGTAACATACCAGCTACTGTTGTTGACATTAGCTAGCTTGCCGTCCAAAATGGTGGACACCGGGGCGTCACGTGACCCTGTGACGTCAGGTGAAATACCTCAATAAGGCACCTACAGAGGGAAAAAGTGGTGTTTAATGTCCAGAACATGCTGCAGTTAAGCACAGGAGAGGTGTGTTTCAACCACCTATGTAGGTTTTTAAAAAACACAGGCCTAATTAACGAAATGTAGCTGGAAATCTGAGTGATTTCTCTTCCTTTTATACATTTTTTTTCTTTTCTTTTTTTGTTAAGAATTGTGGGTGGTAGATAGTCTTGTTTCACACTCCAGTCCAGAGGTGGCGGTAATGCACCAACAAAGCTGGTTGCCAACCACCATAAAACCCTAAGAAGAAGAAGAAGACTCCATTTGCCAGACTGTCTCTTGTAGACTTTCCTTGCTATGGTTTGTTGGTATTATGGCTTCTTGATTCCCCTGCCTGAATTTTTCCTTGTTTTTCTGTCCAGTTTTTTGTCCCTGTTTTTGCCTGCCTGTTCTTTTGGATTGTGTCTTTTGCTTCCTCTGCCTGGATTTCCCTTGTCCCTGTGTTCATCAGTTTTTGTGAAGGTGTTTCTGTCCTGTATTTTGTTCCTGATTGTGTCTACCTGTTCCTGTGTTTTTGACCTCCTGGCCTTTTTTAGACTACTGTTCTGGCCCTACCAGCAGTTCTTATGTTAAAGTATGCAGAGACTTTTATTTTGCCTATTGTTTACACCTCACATTGTAGCTGCAGGAAATCTGTAGAGAGGAGAAGAAGAAAAAGTTAGACAGCATGGTTATAAGCAGCATGGAAGTTTGTTGTTGTGCTCCTCCTTCTGTGTAGCTGTTCAAAGGCATTCTCTGTAAGTAAATCATAGTAAAGTTGAGATCAAGTTGTGATGTTTGTGCCTGTGAAATTAGATTAAGATTATCTTTGAGCATTATGATTTTCAGCCAGAGTTAGCTATACCAGTGTATTTACCCTGTTAGCTTCTGTTAGCTTTTGTATCGATTGCACCTGAGCCAAACCTTTTATTTGGAAGATTCATATTTCTTTTATTGACTGGTGCATGTATCTGTGTTTTAGTTTCACAATTTTCCATATAAAGAGTCAACTTCACCCTCGGTGTCCCGGACTTATTGTGTGGAGTTGTTTAGCTTGCTGGATAGCTGAATTAGGACATTCTGTGAAGCCAGTACAGTGAAAAGAGAGACTTGTGAAGAGCTACTGATGACCAAACTGCAGTATTGTGCCGGCAGCCCGAACCAGTACGACAACTGCAACGTCGCTAGGAAGGATTGAGGTAAAACACATCCATAGTAGCCATGGACAGAGCAAATGCATCAGTCAGATCATCAGATTCCCATATGAGTAGTGCTTCATGTAAAGTTGCATTGGCAGCAGCCACAGCACGTGCCAGAGCCCAAGCTGCGCATGCAAGAGCTGCTTATTCACGTAAAGAGATTGAATTAAAGATGGAAAAAGCCCGTCTTGATGCAACACTCATCGCCTTAGAAAGGGAGAGAGAGGCAGAAGCCGCCATGGCTGAAGCAGCAGTAATGGAGGCTGCAGCCGTAGACTTTGAAGATGAGTGCCGCAGTCGTGGACCAGAGTTACTGCCCAGGCAAAGTGCAGAACGGCGTACTGAGGAATATGTAGAAAGACACAGCCATCTCAGTGGCAGCTCACATTCACTCGAAGATTTACACTCATGTGAGGAGCAAATACCCCTCAATCCCAGTGCTTATGTATCTGTATGTGGAGATAAGGAAGGTGAACTCCCAACTCCTGATCACCATCAGCAATGTGACCATTTCGCAGATGGTAACCCCCATGTGGGCGATGTTCGTGCGAATACACAAGTGTGTACTGAGCTGATGAGTACCCAGCTGCATGCAGGCTTACCTGCTCACACACCCCGGCGTGCTGAACAAAGCGCGCTCAGGTCAGGCTTACCTGCTCACACATCCAGGCACGCTGACCACAGTCCACTCAGGTCAGGCTTACCTGCTTACACCTCCAGGCGTGCTGACCACAGCGCACTCAGGTCAGGCTTACCTGCTCACACATCCAGGAACGCTGACCACGGTCCACTCAGGTCAGGCTTACCTGCTCACACGTCCTGGCATGCTCACCACAGCCCACTCAGGTCGGGTTTACCTGCTCACACATCCAGACACGCTGACTACAGCCATTTCAGGCCAGGCATACCAGTTTATACACACAGGCACAACGACCACAGCCCCACCACATCCAGGGCTGCACACTGCCCCAGCGACACAGCCACATCTGACTTAGCGAGGTACCTAGCACGAAGTCAGCTAGTGTCATCAGGACTAACCAGGTTTGATGATAAGCCAGGAAATTACTTATCCTGGAAGAGCTCATTCCTGAACACCATTGACAGCCTAGATCTTACAGCAGGAGAAGAGATGGATTTATTAATAAGATGGCTAGGCCCAGAATCTGCAGCACATGCAAGGCGTATTAGATCAGTGAATGTGAGAGATCAAGCAGCAGGCTTATGGCTTGTGTGGGAGAGACTGGAGGAGATGTATGGCTCACCTGAAGCTATAGAGGGCGCTCTCTTCACTAAACTCGATCAATTCCCCAAAATATCAAACAAGGAGCATCATAAACTTAGGGAGCTGTCTGATTTGCTGTTAGAGATTCATTCTGCAAAACGTGAAGGATACTTACCTGGCCTATCCTATCTCGACACAGCAAGGGGCATAAACCCAATAGTGGAGAAACTGCCATACACGCTCCAGGACAAGTGGGTAATGGAAGGCTCCCGATACAAACAAGAATTCAGGGTCCCTTATCCTCCATTTGAATTCTTTTTACAGTTTGTACACAGGCAAGCAAAGGCACGCAATGACCCAAGCTTTAGTCTTCCTCTCTTAAGTACAGCAGTCAGGAAAGATAAGTTCAGTGAAAGCAGCCGAAGGACAGTTTCTGTGCATAAAACTGACGTTGCACACTCCGACTCCGCATCCACTGCCGAAGACCCAGAGAAGCAATGCCCTATGCATCAAAAACCACACTCCCTGCAAGTGTGCCGCGGCTTCAGGGAAAAGCTAATGGATGAACGAAAGAGAATACTAAAGGAGAATAACATATGTTTTAAATGCTGCGCGTCAAATAAGCATGTAGCCCGAGACTGTGAGGCAGCCATCAAATGTGCTGAGTGTGACAGCCATAGACACCCAACAGCGCTGCACCCAGGCCCAGCTCCGTGGGTCTCCAAGACCTCTCCACCCCCATCAGGGAATGGCGGGGAGAGCGATGAAGCATTAGAAACTGCTGTGGTTTCCAAATGCACGGAGGTATGTGGGGAAGGCTTCAATGGCAAATCATGCTCCAAGATATGTCTTGTGACGGTCTACCCGGCAGACTGCCGCAACCAGGGCAAAAGGATGTACGCCATGCTGGATGACCAAAGCAATAGGTCGCTGGCACGCTCAGAGTTTTTTGATATCTTCCATGTAGGCGGGCCCACATACTCTTACACTCTAAAAACCTGCTCTGGTGTTGGTGACGCGTCCGGCCGCCGAGCTACAGGCTTCGTCATCGAACCTGCAGATGGTGACATCAGCCTAACTCTGCCCACACTCCTGGAGTGTAACATGATTCCCAACAACAGAGACGAAATCCCCACTCAAGCCGCCGCGCACAGCCACCCTCACCTCAGAGCTACAGCCAATGAAATACCAGAAGTGGACATGAATGCTGAGATCCTGCTGCTTCTGGGCAGGGACATGCTGAGAGCGCACAAGGTGCATAAACAGATCAACGGACTACATGACGCACCCTACGCACAGAGGCTGGACTTAGGATGGGTCATAGTTGGCGATGTGTGCCTGGGCAGCACACATCGGCCTCCCGAAGTCACCAGCATGAAAACATACATCCTTGAAAATGGCAGGCCAAGCCACTTTCCCCCATGTGAGAACCACTTGAAGGTAAAGGAGAAAATCTGTTCCCCTAATCAGCCCCAGCCTGTCAGCCGTGTGACATACAGTGACAACCTGGGCCTATCGGTTTTCCAGCAAACCAAGGATGATCACAAGCTTGCGCCATCAATGGAAGATCTCCTATTCCTTGAAACAATGGAAAATGAATTCTTCCAGGATTCGGCTAATAGTTGGGTGGCCCCGCTACCGTTCCGCCAACCCAGGATGTGTCTGCCTAATAACCGCCAATATGCCATGGGTCGGCTGAAGTCTCTGCACCGAACACTCAACAAAAATCCAGAGATGAAATCTCATTTTATGGACTTTATGCAAAAAATGCTGGACAGCCACCACGCAGAGCTTGCTCCTCCCATGCAAGATGGGAAGGAGTATTGGTACCTGCCCTTTTTTGGTGTCTACCACCCACAAAAACCCTCACAGATCCGTGTGGTGTTTGATTCAAGTGCACAGTTTGAAGGCAAGTCACTCAACAACGTGCTGCTCTCTGGGCCGAACATGAACAATAGCCTGCTAGGGGTTCTTATAAGGTTCAGGAAGAACTCAGTTGCATTCACAGCTGACATACAACAAATGTTTCATTGTTTTCTCGTCCGAGAAGACTGCAGGGATGTTCTACGCTTTCTCTGGCACAGAGATAATGACCTGAGTAAAGAGGTGGTGGACTACAGAATGAGGGTGCATGTCTTCGGAAACAGTCCCTCTCCTGCTGTGGCCATCTACGGATTACGAAGAGCTGCCCGCCAGGGAGAAGAACTGTATGGCAGTGATGTGCGGTACCTCACTGATCGAGATTTCTATGTGGATGATGTCCTCAAGTCCGTCTCCACCGTGGAGCAAGCAGTCGATCTACTCAAAAGAACACAGACGATGCTGGCAGCCTCCAACCTCCGGCTCCACAAGGTAGCCTCCAACAAAGCCGATGTGATGGATGCATTTCCAGTCGAAGATCGTGCCAAAGACATCCAGGATCTTGACCTGTTTGTAGATGACTTACCAGATCAGCGAAGCCTCGGGGTGAAATGGAGCCTCATGTTAGACCACCTTACCTTTCATGTTCCTCAGGACGAAAGCCTTTACACACGCAGGGGCGTACTTTCAATGGTGAACAGCCTCTTCGACCCATTGGGGTTCTTGGCACCAGTGACTATCCAGGGCCGGCTATTGTTAAGAGAGCTGTCAGCACAGGCCTCGGACTGGGACTCACCCCTCCCTGAGGAAATGCGTGAGAAATGGACAGAGTGGCGAAGCTCACTGAGCCATCTCAGCAGCATTCATGTGCCCCGCACATACTTTTCCATTCCCCCCTCTGAGATACAAAGCATTGAACTATGCGTCTTTTCTGATGCATCTGTCAAAGCCATATCTGCTGTTGCCTACCTGAGAGTCACTAGCACCAAAGGGACAGTAGAACTGGGATTCGTCATGGGTAAAGCGCGGCTCGCCCCTCAGCCCGAACTCACAATCCCCAGGCTTGAACTGTGCGCAGCGGTCATGGCTGTTGAAATCGCAGAGGTAATAAGTGAAGAAATAGACCTCCCACTCAACTCCGTCATCTTTTACACAGACAGCAAGGTTGTCCTGGGCTACATATTCAACCAGTCAAGGCGCTTCTATGTATACGTAAACAACAGAGTTCAGCGTATAAGACAATCTACCATGCCTGAACAATGGCATTATGTGCCAACGGATCGGAATCCTGCAGACCATGGCTCACGCTCTGTTCCAGCCTCAAGACTCGGCAACACCTCATGGCTCACAGGCCCCTCGTTTCTCCTCAACTCTAAGCTTCCACCTGAGCAGCACACAGAGTTTGACCTTATCAACCCCGATAAGGACGTAGAAATCCGCCCTGAAGTCAAAACCCTATCCACACACGTCACTGAGAGCTTCCTTGACTCCAAACGCTGGGAGCGCTTCTCCACATGGAGATCACTGATCCATGCTGTGGCCAAACTCAGACACATAGCCCTGTGTTTCGCTCACTCACAGAATGATGGAGACTGTGCTGGGTGGCACATCTGTAAGAAGGCCATCTCCAGTGGTACTCTCGAAGAGGCAGAGAACCTTGTCATCTGGAGTGTGCAGCATGAAGTCTATGGAGAGGAGTTCCGTTGCATCACTGCGAAATGTGACCTCTCCAAGCAAAGCCCACTCATCAAGTTGAATCCCACCATCGACAGCAGTGGCCTACTGAGAGTAGGTGGTCGTATCAGTCAGTCAGGCCTTGAAGTAAAGGAAACAAACCCCATCATCTTACCTGGCAGTCATCACATCACCACTCTTATTGTACGACACCATCATGAGAGAGTGCAGCACCAGGGCAGGCACTTTACAGAGGGCGCTGTCAGAGAGAGCGGCCTGTGGATAATGGGAGCAAAGAGGTGTATTGGGAAGATGTTAAACAAATGTGTGATTTGCAGACGACTCAGAGGCAAGATTGAGGTGCAGCAAATGAGTGAACTACCTGCAGATCGTCTTCAGCCAGGCCCCCCTTTCTCACATGTGGGCATGGACATGTTCGGGCCATGGGAAGTGTCCGCAAGGAGAACACGCGGGGGTCAGGCTAATAGTAAGAGATGGGCAATCCTGTTCACCTGTTTATGCACAAGGGCTGTCCACATCGAAGTGGTTGAAGAGATGAGCGCTTCTAGTTTCATCAATGCTCTGAGGCGTTTCTTTGCGCTGCGCGGCCCAGCCAAACAGTTGCGCTCAGACTGTGGGACCAACTTTGTTGGTGCATGCCGAGAAATGGGCATCAGCATTGTAGAGCAGAGTGAAGTCCAGAATTATCTGCAAGAAGAAAAATGTTCTTGGATCTTTAACCCACCCCATTCATCCCACATGGGTGGAGTGTGGGAACGCATGATCGGCATTGCACGACGCATACTGGACAGTGTGCTGCTGCGTGCTGGACAAGCACATCTTACGCATGAATCACTCACCACTTTCCTTGCCGAGGTCACAGCCATAATTAACGCTCGTCCTTTGATACCAGTCTCATCTGACCCTGAGCATCCCCACATTCTGTCACCCTCCATCCTGTTGACCCAGAAATCAGGTACATCAGTTCCACCTTTGGGAAGCTGCAGTCCAAGGGAGATCTTAAAGAATCAGTGGAAACGTGTACAGCTGCTGGCTGACGAGTTCTGGAATAGGTGGCGCAAGGAGTATCTTGGCACTCTGCAGTCACGGCACAAGTGGCAACACAAGAGACCAGATCTCAAACCAGGAGACGTTGTTCTTCTCAAGGAGAAACAGGTCAGGAGGAATGAGTGGCCTATGGGGGGTTGTCGTTAAGACAGTCCCAAGCCAGGATGGACTAATAAGGAAGGCTGAAGTCAAGATTGTTCAGCAAGGAACAACAAAGAACTATTATAGACCTATTTCAGAACTAGTGTTCCTTCTATCCCCAGAGTAAGGTATCATTCTAATGTGTTATGGTATCTCTAAGATACCAGACGGGGAGTGTTCTGGCCCTACCAGCAGTTCTTATGTTAAAGTATGCAGAGACTTTTATTTTGCCTATTGTTTACACCTCACATTGTAGCTGCAGGAAATCTGTAGAGAGGAGAAGAAGAAAAAGTTAGACAGCATGGTTATAAGCAGCATGGAAGTTTGTTGTTGTGCTCCTCCTTCTGTGTAGCTGTTCAAAGGCATTCTCTGTAAGTAAATCATAGTAAAGTTGAGATCAAGTTGTGATGTTTGTGCCTGTGAAATTAGATTAAGATTATCTTTGAGCATTATGATTTTCAGCCAGAGTTAGCTATACCAGTGTATTTACCCTGTTAGCTTCTGTTAGCTTTTGTATCGATTGCACCTGAGCCAAACCTTTTATTTGGAAGATTCATATTTCTTTTATTGACTGGTGCATGTATCTGTGTTTTAGTTTCACAATTTTCCATATAAAGAGTCAACTTCACCCTCGGTGTCCCGGACTTATTGTGTGGAGTTGTTTAGCTTGCTGGATAGCTGAATTAGGACATTCTGTGAAGCCAGTACAACTACTGATTTTTTTTTTTTTTTTTGCCTGAGCCCTATTGTACCTTTTTGCTTTTCTGCCATCTACTTCATTAAAGAAATTTTCTCTTTACACTGCCTGTTTTGAGTCTGCTCTTGGGTCCTCACTTCACCTCAGCTTGCCATTCATGACTGTAGTCCTTAGCATTCAGTGGGATTGAGGTACAGGACACTCTAGTTCTTCCACACTAACCTTTTCAAATCATGCTTTTATTGACCTTGCTTTGTGTACAGTCATGCTGGAACAAATTTAGTTCTAGTGAAAAATTCTTAATTCTAAAGCTTGCAAAGATATTCTAGACAGTTGTGGGGTTCTTTGTGGAAGGCTTATAGTACTTGAGTCTGACTTGTGCCCTAATTTTAAGGACTTGTGACTTGACTTTGACTTGAGCACTGATGACTTGGACTCAGACTCCTGCATTCAAACTTGTAAAGTGGAGATGAGGACTCTTTTGTAACATGTCATAATTTGGCATAAGATATTTTATATCTACACTAACTTTTATACTAATTTCATGCAAGAGAATGCACATTCACCTGTTCATGTGTCATGTTCAGGAACAAACTAACATTAATGGCACTAAAATGTCCTAGGATTATTCACTTTGCCTTTACAGACTTCTCATGCAGTGGGAAAAAATGCACTGCTATGTGTTCCATATGTCAAACTATCAAGGAGACAACAGGGACAACCTCGAACTTCAATTGTCATTTGGCAAAACTACAGCCAGAGAAGTGACACACTACATTCATTGGTCTGTTGATAACGGGGCTTGCTTGCTGACTGATGAACTAGCTTGTGTTAACCCTCTCATATTATTTGCCCTGTTGATAGTGGGGCTTGCTGAGTGATGAACAAGCTTTTTATCTGTAGCCTACTAACTAAAATGGGGCAGTCAAGCAGTAATGTTAGCCCAACACAGTAGCAGAGATGGTTTCACATAAAGGCAGCAACAGCAACTGTCAAACGGTGCAGTTGGAGTTCTTGGACTTGACTCGGATCAATAGTGGACTCGGACTCGACTGGAAATTTTCTTTAATGACTCGGACTTGAATGCTGTGGGCTCGATACCGGAGTTGGATTCAAGGTTTAATGACTTGACTACAGCACTGCTTTGTGGCAATGGTTTAGGGAAAGCACACATATAGATGTGATGGTCAGATGTTCATGTACTTTTGGCCATAAAGGATATATTAAAAAATTGGGGAGAGAATCAGGTATTATGGTGTGGATAATGTCCATACTTCAGAAATGTATGTGCACCATGGTGACCTTGTTTTCCATGCAAAGGTTGTGAAAAAGAAGGAAAATATGCCCCCCTTTTGAATGACTGAATTTTCTGGACTAGGGTCAGGTCTTTTTTTTTTTTGGTATTTGATATGCAGTTGGACAAGAAGTTTTTGCTGTAACCTGGCAACCCTGGTTATTGACAGTAGCTCTTTGTGGAAGCAGGGATTTGACCGAGTATTGACTATTGGAGACAAGGAATCAGGTAGAACCAACAGGTAACCTGTGATGAGTTTCACCTGTGTCTATCTACTGGCATTTTATTTGTGTCTCATGTTTTCTTGCAGAAAGAAGCCAGTAACCAGAGAGAGATAGCTGAGCAACCCAGTGCCATGTGCGTGTGCCTAGTTAGTCATTGAAAAAGTGAAAGTAAACAGAGAACGAATACCCCTTGTGTTGTTGCAAGCCTGTCTCCCAGGCCCTAATTTCCCATGAGCCTTGAAAGTGTTGCATTGGTGTTGAAACCTGGGAACTTGAGGAGAAATGCCATCATGGAGTCCATGCCAGTTGCCAACATCCTCTAGACCCTCATCAACACCCACCAAAGCCAACATCAAGCTCTCACCTCGCTGTGCACAGAACAGGAGCACCACTTCTAGGTTTTGCTCCAGGCCCAGGCAGAGGACTGGCAGGTGATCTGGAGCCTGATCCAGCCAGCGGGTACTCCAGCAGCTGTTCTCACAGATACTGCAGCCAAACCACACATTCTACCACTTAAGGTCATATGATTCTGAGAATGCCCAATTTCATCTGATCTTGAAAGCGAAGCAGAGTGGGGCCTGATTAGTACTTGGAAGGGAAATGAGGGACTAGGAGATAGGCTTGCGGTAGCACAAGGTGCATTTATTCCCTGTTTACTTAAGCACACACATGCATGCACATACACATGGTGCTGGGTTGCTCAGCGCATGCGTGCGCTCTCTCTCTCTCTTTCTCTGGTTACTGACTTATCCCTGCAAGAGCACAAGAAATACCCATAAATAAAATGCCAGTAATCAGACACAGGTGAAACTCATCACACGTTACCTGCTGGTAATCCACTACCACCATCTGCACTCCTGGCCTGTGGATCACCTTGAACTTAAAGGCCTGAAGAACCAGATAGTCTTCTAAAAAATTCTGAACCTTCTGAACATTTAGTTGGCAGGGCAGTACTCTTCATATCGACAACCAGTGGCGGCTCCTGAATTTTTTTTCGGGGGGGGGGGCAATTTTCCCCCATTATGTCTACACAGACCATAAATGTCCACAGGACTGAAGTAAATTGACCTAGGTAGCAAGTCAATAGTCAACCAAACCCAGAAAAACACCACGGTGACTGGAGCCCTCAGTTTCGTCTTTGCCTCGTAGAGCTAACTCGAACACTCCACAAAATTTCACGCATTGGGTGAGCCGGTTTAATCATAGACATATAAACACAGATGCCGCATTGAGCTGGTGGCCCCGTTGCTGGGATACGTCAGAGTGTCCGCCATATTTGATGTGGCAAATCTTCCCCATAAACCAATGCAAGTAAATGGACTGAACTTCATAAAGCCCCTTTCTACAATAATATTTAACTCGATGCCTTTTATTCACCCATTAAGACACACACATATATATTTGGGAAACAAACAGGCATCAAAACAACATATATAACTTTTAATGTGATGGTTATAAATAGTGTGCGAAATACCCTGTACACTGCAAACTAGCGACAGATACGCGATAGATAGCTCAGGTAAGCTAATCAGTTAGCATACCATAGCAAGCTACCAAAACCTGAGGCCAAAATAACCAACCTACAAGACTGAATATGATAAATGATGGAAATAGTGGAAAAACTGGAAATAGTGAATGAAAATAAAAATTTACTGTTTTATTTATTGAGTCACCACACAGACCCACTCTCGTTGAATGAAGTGAGCTGAATGACTGAGTTCGGCCAGGTTCTAACGTCATACCAAAACAAACCCCATCACTGATTCCTTCATATTCAGAAAGGTTAAAAACATTCATCATACATTCAAAAACGTTCATCATAGTGTGGCACTGTATTATCTAATTCTCACTGCTTATAACTATACACCTACCTGGTGGAGATGAGCTGGGAAACTGAAGACTGAAGGAACAGTATTGAAAAGTATTTTTCCAGTCTCACCTGTGAAAGGTAATCCCATGTGATCTCATTTGGACGGTAAACCTGTTGGTACAGTTAAACGCAGCGCATGAATGAGGCATCTTTATTCTCGGCTACTGTCTAGACGCTATCCAGAGATGGTTGAAGAATCTCCACTTTGCCACATCCAATATGGCGGCGAGGATGACGTATGATTCTACGCAGAAGGCGATGTCTATGTTTATATGTCTCTGGAAAGCAACTTTGCCGCTTTCGCAGTGACATAAGCACGTTAGGGCAAGCCCCCCCCGGAACCCATAGAGATTGCATTGAAGTGTCAGTCAGGAGAAAAAAAATATATTAACATGGGACTCTATCAGTGAACTCTTGGGCGATTTTCAGCGTGACTGAAATCGCCCCAAAAGGGGCAGTACTCTAGAAGCAAGACCATCCTGATTGGACAATGATACCCAGAGACAGATTAAAACGGCCTCGAGCAGCGCTGGTGAAAGTTTGTTTTAAAAAAAGAAAAAAACCCTTTTTTTTTTGGTTTTGGCAGTGCATCACCCAATCGCCCTTATGCACCAGCCGCCCTTGTCGACAACTTGATGTTAATTAAGTCAAGTCAGTTAATTTGTAAAACGGTTTTAACAACAGACATTATCGCAAAGCAGGTTTACAGAAAAATAAAAATTTTAAACATATGAACTTATACAGCCATCCATTATCTATAACTGCTTATCCTGTGCAGGGTTGTGGGCAAGCTGGCACCTATCCCAGCTGACTATGGGCAAGAGGCAGGGTACACCTTGGACAAGTTGCCAGGTCACTGCAGGGCTGACACATAGAGACAAACAACTATTCACACTCACATTCACCCCCTATGGTCAATTTAGAACCACCAATTAGCCTAACCTGCATGTCTTTGGACTGTGGAGGAAACCGGAACACCTAGAGGAAACCCACACAGACACGGGAAGAACATGCAAACTCCACACAGAAAGGCCCCCGTCAGCCACTGGGCTCGAACCCAGAACCTTCTTGTTGTGAGGCAACAATGCTAACCACTACACCACTGTACCGCCCCACTAATACATTTATCCCCAATAACTTTACAACCCCGATTCCAAAAAAGTTGGGACAAAGTCTCATCTCATCTCATTATCTCTAGCCACTTTATCCTTCTACAGGGTTGCAGGCAAGCTGGAGCCTATCCCAGCTGACTACGGGCGAAAGGCGGGGTACACCCTGGACAAGTCGCCAGGTCATCACAGGGCTGACACATAGACACAGACAACCATTCACACTCACACCTACGGTCAATTTAGAGTCACCAGTTAACCTAACCTGCATGTCTTTGGGGGAAACCGGAGCACCCAGAGGAAACACACGCGGACACGGGGAGAACATGCAAACTCCACACAGAAAGGCCCTCGCCGGCTCCAGGGCTCGAACCCAGGACCTTCTTGCTGTGAGGCGACAGCGCTAACCACTACACCACCATGCCGCCCTTGGGACAAAGTACAAATTGTAAATAAAAACGGAATGCAATAATTTACAAATCTCAAAAACTGATATTGTATTCACAATAGAACATAGACAACATATCAAATGTCAAAAGTGAGACATTTTGAAATTTCATGCCAAATGTTGGCTCATTTGAAATTTCATGACAGCAACACATCTCAAAAAAGTTGGGACAGGGGCAATAAGAGGCTGGAAAAGTTAAAGGTACAAAAAAGGAACAGCTGGAGTACCAAATTGCAACTCATTAGGTCAATTGGCAATAGGTCATTAACATGACTGGGTATAAAAAGAGCATCTTGGAGTGACTGCGGCTCTCAGAAGTAAAGATGGGAAGAGGCTCACCAATCCCCCTAATTCTGTGCCGACAAATAGTGGAGCAATGTCAGAAAGGAGTTAAACAGTGTGAAATTGCGAAGAGTTTGAACATATCATCATCTACAGTGCATAATATCATCAAAAGATTCAGAGAATCTGGAAGAATCTCTGTGCGTAAGGGTCAAGGCTGGAAAACCATACTGGGTGCCCGTGATCTTCGGGCCCTTAGATGGCACTGCATCACATACAGGCATGCTTCTGTATTGGAAGTCACAAAATGGGCTCAGGAATATTTCCAGAGAACATTATCCGTGAACACAATTCACCGTGCCATCCGCCGTTGCCAGCTAAAACTCTATAGTTCAAAGAAGAAGCCGTATCTAAACATGATCCAGAAGCGCAGACGTCTTCTCTGGGCCAAGACTCATTTAAAATGGACTGTGGCAAAGTGGAAAACTGTTCTGTGGCCAGATGAATCAAAATTTGAAGTTCTTTATGGAAATCAGGGACGCCGTGTCATTCGGACTAAAGAGGAGAAGGATGACCCAAGTTGTTATCAGCGCTCAGTTCAGAAGCTTGCATCTCTGATGGTATGGGGCTGCATTAGTGCGTGTGGCATGGGCAGCTTACACATCTGGAAAGACAATGCTGAAAAGGTACCATATATTCAGGTTCTACAGCAACATATGCTTCCATCCAGATGACGTCTCTTTCAGGGAAGACCTTGCATTTTCCAACATGACAATGCCAAACCACATACTGCATCAATTACAGCATCATGGCTGCGTAGAAGAAGGGTCCGGGTACTGAATTGCCCAGCCTGCAGTCCAGATCTTTCACCCATAGAAAACATTTGGCGCATCATAAAATGGAAGATACAACAAAAAAGACCTAAGACAGTTGAGCAACTAGAATCCTACATTAGACAAGAATGGGTTAACATTCCTATCCCTAAACTTCAGCAACTTGTCTCCTTAGTCCCCAGATGTTTACATACTGTTGTAAAGAGAAAAGGGGATGTCTCACAGTGGTAAACATGGCCTTGTCCCAACTTTTTTGAGATGTGTTGTCATTAAATTTAAAATCACCTAATTTTTCCTCTTTAAATGATACATTTTCTCAGTTTAAACATTTGATATGTCATCTATGTTCTATTCTGAATAAAATATGGAATTTTGAAACTTCCACATTATTGCATTCCGTTTTTATTTACAATTTGTACTTTGTCCCAACTTTTTTGGAATTGGGATTGTATTTATCCCTAATGAGCAAGTCTGAGGCAACAGTGGCAAGGAAAAACTCCCTGAGATAACATGAGGAAGAAACCTAGAGAGGAACCAGACTCAAAAGGGAGCCCATCCTCATTTGGGTGATAACAGATAGCATGATTATAAATAAGTGTGTCTTATAAGGTCAAAAAATGCAATTGTGCAACTGGGAAATTCATTATAGTTTTAATAGGAAGTCTATTTTGTTGAAGTTATCAACTGTTCATTGATGGATTTGAATGCAAGACTGTTCATGACAACTGCAGTTCTAAAGTTATCATGGCAATTATAGCCCTAAGCCATCATTACAAAACTGTAAATGTCAAGGCATCTTATAAGTGTATCTTTAGACAGTATACACAAGAGTGAAGTGATAAGAATTCCAGCCAGATGTAGGGTATCAGAATGAATCAGGCAGCTCCAAAGAGCAGTGTCAGTGGTATCTCAGGATTGACATGTAACTTGACAGAGGAGAGAGAGAAATACAGATTTTTACATATGCCCATTGCCACCTAACTGTTAAGAACCGTGTACAATGTGTGCTGAGTGCAAGTGGGGACTCCAACAAGACTAACTATGACAACATAACTAAAAAGGAGAGCCAGAAAGTAACACAGACATGAGGGCACCCTGGGACATAAAGTGGCCAGCCAGTTTACCAAAACATTCTTTGGCCAAGAACCCTCCAGATCTGCTCCTTTATCTAATAAAAGCTATGAACAAAAGGCTTGAATAAACAAATATGTTTTCAACCTAGACTTAAACACTGAGACTGGGTCCGAGTCCTGAACACTACCTGGAAGTCTGTTCCATAATTGCTGGCCACCCCAAAAGCACCATTGCACCCTTTACCTTTGATAGAGGTCCTCTTCAAAAGAATTGGTACTAATCTTGTTGGGCTGTTGGATTGATCTCATCTCATTATCTCTAGCCACTTTATCCTGTTCTACAGGGTTGCAGGCAAGCTGGAGCCTATCCCAGCTGACTACGGGCAAAAGACGGGGTACACCCTGGATAAGTCACCAGGTCATCACAGTGCTAACACATAGACACAGACAACCATTCACACTCACACCTACAGTCAATTTAGAGTCACCAGTTAACCTAACCTGCATGTCTTTGGACTGTGGGGGAAACCGGAGCACCCGGAGGAAACCCACACGGACACGGGGAGAACATGCAAACTCCACACAGAAAGGCCCTCGCCGGCCACGGGGCTCAAACCTGGACCTTCTTGCTGTGAGGTGACAGCGCTAACCACTACACCACCCCTGTTGGATTGATCTGCATGAGAATATTGCTTTGTGTTGTCTTAGTAGATTTTGCAGTGCAATACTCAGAAGTAGTGCCTCTACACAACATTTCTGCATGCACTGTTGCAGAGATCCTGACTGATCAAGGCACAACCTTCATGTCAAACACAATTTGCGAGCTGTAAGAATTACTGGGAAGGAAATTGATTTGTACCAGCATTTCCCTTCTGCAAACAGATGAACTGATTAAACAATTCAATAAGACACTTAAAAACAAGATTCATAAGTTTGTTCATAAGAACACTAGATATTGGGGCAGGTGGATGGAATCCATCTTATTTACAGCAGGAGAGGTTCCTTAAGCCTCCCCAGGGTCTCCCCATTTGAATTATTGTATCATCTCAAACCTTGTGGCATCTTGGATGTTATTAGAGAAAATTGGGATGAGGGACCTTCTACTAGTAAAAATGAAATTCAGTATGTTCTTGATCTGAGAGCAAAACTCCACACACTGAGTCATCTAACCCAGGATAACTTACTACAGGCACATGAACGACAATCACAGCTATATAATGGAGCTATGGTAATTTGCACCAGGAGATAATGTGCACATTTTTCTACCCGCATCAAGCTCTAAGGCCCTGTTTACATTATTTCGAATCAGCGGATCATCAGATTAACGTTTTTAAAACGATTCGCGTACACACACAAAATTTCTGTGCCCGCAACAAAACTGTTCCCTGTGCACACAGCAACGCCAATACACGGATACGCTAATCACATGACTAATTAGACGGCACGTCACATGATCCCAGTGCATATCGGGCATGCGCAAGTCACTCACCACTTGCAAGCACATAAAGTGTGTGAGAGATTGAGTGAGCGAGTGAGAGAGAGAGAGTGAGCAAGAGAGTGTGAGAGAGAGGAGAGAGAGAGAAAGAGAGAGCAAGCGAGCGAGAGAGAGTGAGAGAGCATAAGAATCAAAATTTGAAGTTCTTTATGGAAATCAGGGACGCCATGTCATTGGGACTAAAGAGGAGAAGTTTTTTCAGCAGTCGCGTCACATGACCAACGTGGCATGACCAACGCCAGTGAATCAGGAAGGTGGATGTCACAGTGACGTTGTCCAATGACGACGTCAGCTAGAGCTCAGCACTGCGTATCCTCGTTCCTCAATGTTTACACAGCACCGGATCAGATACGTACTGGGTTGAATACGTGGGCCCTGGCGGATTCAAACTGTTCCGCCTGTGGAGTCGTTTCCCGGCGTTTTAATGTGCACGGACAGTGCATCCGCAACGACAACGATACGGATACGGTCTAATGTAAACACCACCTAAATCACTTGCAAAGTGGCAAGGACCCTTTGAGGTCACACAGTGAGTCGGAGAAGTTGACTATGAGGAGAGAGGAGGTTCCTGTGGCTCTGGCAACAGTGGTTCTTGAGAGGGGGAGGAACTGTGAACAGAGGTAAATCTAAAAATGCCTCCCATTTCACTTGAGTCCCCTGTGGAGCCCCCCTTTTGCTGTCTCAGAGAACACAGGTTGCCAGGTTGCAGGAGGAATTCTCTGATATGTTTTCACCTCTGCCCAGTTGCACAAGCCTGATAGAGCACTACATTGAGACTTCTCCAGGGGTGGTGGTATGCAGCTGCCTGTATCAGCTCCCTGAACACAAAAAAATATAGTTTGGGATGAGCTAAAACCTACAAAACCTATGCTCAACATGGGGGTAATTAAGGAGTTGCACAGTGATTAGAGCAGCATGGTGGTTTTGGTTCCCAAAACATATGGGTCCGTCTGGTTTTGTGTAGACTTTAGAAAAGTCAACACGGTGTCTAAATTTGAATGTCTTGCATTGGTGAACTGTTCAATCTGTTAGGTACAGCTCAGTTTTACTCAACACCGGATTTGACTAATAGATATTGGCAGATACATTTGACTCCAATATCCTAGGAAAAAAAAATTCCTTTTCCACTCTGTTTGGGTTACACTAGTTTGTCATGCTTTCTTTTGGGTTGTTTGGAGCTCTAGCAATGTTTCACTGGGTCCTCCACCAACACAGTGCATATGCTGCTGCTTACACAGGAAATTTGCCTGAGTAAAATTTACTCAAATCGAAGAGAGTTTTTTTTAGAGAGGGACCAAATGTTATCTGGCATAGAGTAAAATTTCTTCAATTTGAGTAAATTTTACTCAGGAAAATGTCTTGTGTATTTAGATGATATCATTATTTACAGTAATGATTGGCAGTGGCATTTACAACATCTGAGGTCTGTCCCGAGATCATTCAGGCATGTTGGCCTCACAACAGACCCAAGGAAGTGTGCAATTGAGCAGATGGAATTATGATATCTGGGATTCCACTTGGGTCATGTGCAGGTGCGTATCCAAATTAATAAGACTGCAGTGATTGTGGCCTGCCTGAGACCCAAGACCAAAAAGGGGGTGAGGCAGTATCTGGGACTGGTTGGCTATTACAGGAGGTTTGTACTTAATTTTTTCAGAGATCACCAGCCTGCTGACTGACCTTACTAAAAAGGGGGCACCAGATCCAGTCCAATGGATGGAGTCATGTGAATGGGCTTTCACCTAGGTTAAAGCAGTTTTGTGTGGGGGCCTGCTGTTGCATTCACCTGACTTTGCACTCCTTTTTTCTTGCAGAATGATGGGTCAGACAGAAGGCTGGGGGCCATTTTATCTCAGGTGGTGGAGGGAGAGGAGCACCCTGTACATTAGCCGCAAGCTCTCAGTGTGAGAGGGAAAGTACAACACTATCAAGAAGGAGTATCTGACCATCAAATGTGTAGTCCTCACTCTCTGATACTACCTGCTGGCGTACCTTTCACTCTCTGTTCCAACCCTGCCCTGCTCCAGTGGTTTCAATACATGATGGATACCAATGTGTAGATCACGCATTGATGTCTGGCTCTTCAGCCCTTTAAGTTTGAGGTGGTCCACAGGCTGGGGTCGCAGATGGTGGTGGTGGATTACCTCTCCCACTGGGGGGAGTCAGCTGCAGACCGGACAGTGCGTATATGGCAGCGGGGTGTGATCAAGTGTTGGATATGGGCAGCGAGGAGTCAGGTAGAACCAGCAGGTAGCATGATAAGTTTCACCTGTGTCTGATTCTTCTTCTTCTTCTTCTTCTACTAGCTGCTCCTATTAGGGAGCCAGAGTGGATCATCATGATCCAAATATTTGATTTAGCATAGGTTTTTACACTGGATGCCCTTCCTAACACAACCTTCCCTAATCTATCCGGGCTTGGGACTGGTGCTAAGTATGTACTGGCTTGTTCAACACCAGTGGCTGGGTATTTCTACTTAATCTGCATGTCTTTGAACTGTGGGGGAAACCGGAGCACCTGGAAGAAACTCACGCAGACATGGGGAGAACATGCAATCTACATACAGAAAGGCCCCTGTCGACCGTGAGATTCAAATCCGGAAGCTTCTTGCTGTGAGGCAACAGTGCTAACCACTGCACCACTGTGCCATCACCTGTGTCTGATTACATGCATTTTATTTATTTATTTTTTATTTATGAGTGTCTCTTGTGCTCTTGCAGGGAGAAGTCAGTAACCAGAGAGAGAGAGAGCTGAGCAAGCTAGCACCGTGTGTGTGTGCATATGTGTATGCTTATATGAAGTGGGTGAAAAAGCAAAAGTAAATAGAGAATAAGCAAATCTTGTATTATCGCAAGCCTATCTTGCAGATAATACCAGAAGCAACTGAATCTCTTCTAAAAATAACAAATTTTTCCCTTAGAACTGACTATGTATCCAAATCCTTTATACTAGCAGTTATCAAACCCCTGATTAAAAAATCTGACCTGGACCCCAGTCAGCTATCCAATTATAAGCCAATATCAAACCTTCCCTTTATCTTCAAGATCCTAGAAAAGCTGTGGCACAGCAGTTATGCTCATATCTACATCGGAATAACATCCATGAACTATATCAGTCAAGATTTAGACCTCATCAAAGCACACAGACGGCACTGGTTAAAGTAGTAAATGGCCTACTATTGGCCTCTGATATGGGCTGTGTCTCCTTGTATAAGAATGGTATAATCAGTGGTGTCAAAGGCTGCACTAAGGTGTCTCCTTGTATTGCTTGACCTTAGTGCAGCCTTTGACACCACTGATTATACCATTCTCCTTGATCGACTAGAAAATGTCACTGGAGTTAAGGGAATGGCCCTCTCCTGGCTTAGGTCTTATTTAACTGATTGTTATCAGTTTGTTGATCTAAATGGTGACTTGACCTTAGTGCAGCCTTTGACACCACTGATTATACCATTCTCCTTGATCGACTAGAAAATGTCACTGGAGTTAATGGAATGGCCCTCTCCTGGCTCAGGTCTTATTTAACTGATTGTTATCAGTTTGTTGATCTAAATGGTGACTTTTCTATGGGGAAAAATACATTTATGAGGGATAAAATTAGTTAATATGTTTAACCCTTTGATGCAAAACATATGCACACCCCTTCTAATGCACAACATGGGTCAAAAATGACCCGCATTCATTTTCCAGGTTATTTCATGCTGACTGAGTTTTTCTTTGCTCTATCTTTTGAAATCAATTTATTTTATGATTGAATATTCCAAGTATTCTTTAAATATCTTGTTTTTAATTACCACAAATAATTAATTTAATTTTTTCTTTCCTACTTTATGAACAAAAATACTTTTTATATTACTACACATGGGTCATCCAAGTGTGATTTAAAATTAAATGTCTTAATACTATAATAATAATTTGTTTCAAGTAATTACTTTAGCAGTGAATGGGGCCAGTTATTTATTTATTAACTATGTAGTTAGCTAAGCCAACTACAATAAAATTAGCTACCTAAAGTAGAATATGTCAACAGCTAGGTAGCTAATAGTAATTACTTGTAACTTTCTGACAAGTAATCTACTCACTCTCAAGGTAACCTAAACATAATCAAATTTTTTTCTAAGGTAATGTTAGAACAATTGAAAAACATTACTTACATGTATTAGATGGGCAAAGGGCACTGTGCTGAGCTGTGAAATGTCTGACACAAGCACAATTCACAGTTCCCACCAAATGCTGTAGTAAATGCATGCGGGTCGTTTCTGACCCATGTGTGTAAACTTGATGTAGAATTACAAAAGCTGTGCTTGTTCATAACTTAAGAAAGGAAAAATAAAAATGATGATTTGTGCTAAACAAAAACAAGATATTTACTGCATATTTGGAAAAGTAAATGACAAAATGAATTTATTTCAAAAGTATATCATAGAAACACTCAGCCATACATGAAATAACCTGGAAAATGAATGCAGGTCATTTTTGGCCCATGTTGTGCATTAGAAGGGTAGTGATACAAAAAGGGTTTTTATTCAAAAGGTAAGAAAGGAAAAAATAAAATAAGGATGTATGATGATCAAAAACAAGTTAATTGAGGAATACCTTGAATACTGAATGATGGAATTAATTTATTGCAAAGATATAAAAGATAAAAACTCAGCCGGGTCACTTTTGACCCATGTTTTGCATCAAAGGATTAAAGTCTTTATTTTTCTGCAAAGCTACTTTGTGACAATGTCTGTTGTTAAAAGCACTATACAAATAATCAGATTTGACTTGCCTTGACTGTCTCCCAGTTGCTCATTTCCCATGAGTTGAGAGTGTTACACTTTGCTATGTGGGTGTTGCCTGTGATGGCAAACACACCTTGCTCCTTTTCCAATCAAACACAGTTGAACAAAGCTATGTCTGAAACAGCTCAAAACAAGCTGTTAGACTCCAGCATGCTGGATAACTGATTGTTGTCAGCACTCAACTGCCTTCAATGAGGTTACTGAAAAAATTCACTAGATAGTTTAGTTTTTCTTTATTTGTATAACACTTTTAAAAATAGGCATTGTCACAATGCAACTTTACAGAAACAAATAAATTTTAAACCTATGAATTTATAAATTTAAACCAAATGTAGACATTAGCCTAAAGCATAAGGCAAGTGTGATATCCTCTTGAATTAATTTTGTTTGAAGCTACAGTGGTGCTTGAAAGTTTGTGAACCCTTTAGAATGTTCTATATTTCTGCAAAAATATGACCTTAAACATCATCAGATTTTCACACAAGTCCTAAAAGTAGATAAAGAGAATGCAGTTAAACAAATGAGATAAAAATATTATACTTGGTCATTTATTTATTGAGGAAAATGATCCAATATTCCATATCTGTGAGTGGCAAAAGTATGTGAACCTTTGCTTTCAGTATCTGGTGTGACCCCCTTGTGCAGCAATAACTGCAATTAAACGTTTCTGGTAACTGTTGATCAGCCCTGCACACCAGCTTGGAGGAATTTTAGCCCGTTCCTCCGGACAGAACAGCTTCAACTCTGGGATGTTGGTGGGTTTCCTCACATGAACTGCTTGCTTCAGGTCCTTCCACAACATTTCGATTGGATTAAGGGCAGGACTTTGACTTGGCCATTCCAAAACATTAACTTTATTCTTCTTTAACCATTCTTTGGTAGAACGACTTGTGTGCTTAGGGTCGTTGTCTTCCTGCATGACCCACCTTCTCTTGAGATTCAGTTCATGGACAGATGTCCTGACGTTTTTCTTTAGAATTCACTGGTATAATTCAGAATTCATTGTTCCATCAATGATGGCAAGCTGTCCTGGCCCAGATGCAGCAAAACAGGCCCAAACCATGATACTACCACCACCATGTTTCACAGATGGGATAAGGTTCTTATGCTGGAATGCAGTGTTTTCCTTTCTCCAAACATAACGCTTCTCATTTAAACCAAAAAGTTCTATTTTGGTCTCATCTATCCACAAAACATTTTTCCAATAGCCTTCTGGCTTGTCCACATGATCTTAGCAAACTGCAGACGAGCAGCAATGTTCTTTTTGGAGAGCAGTGTCTTTCTTCTTGTAACCCTGCCATGCACACCATTGTTGTTCAGTGGTCTCCTGATGGTGGACCCATGAACGTTAACATTAGCCAATGTGAGAGAGGCCTTCAGTTGCTTAGAAGTTACCCTGAGGTCCTTTGTGACCTCGCTGACTATTACACGCCTTTATCTTGGAGTGATCTTTGTTGGTTGACCACTCCTGGGGAGGGTAACAATGGTCTTGAATTTCCTCCATTTGTACACAGTCTGTCTGAATTTGGATTGGTGGAGTCCAAACTCTTTAGAGATGGTTTTGTAAACTTTTCCAGCCTGATGAGCATCAACAACGCTTTTTCTGAGGTCCTCAGAAATCTCCTTTGTTGGTGCCATGATACACTTCCACAAACATGTGTTGTGAAGATCAGACTTTGATAAATCCCTGTTCTTTAAATAAAACAGGGTGCCCACTCACACCTGATTTTTGTCTCATTGATTGCAAACACCTGACTCCAATTTCACCTTCAAATTAACTGCTAATCCTAGAGGTTCACATACTTTTGTCACTCACAGATATGTAATATTGGATCATTTTCCTCAATAAATAAATGACCAAGTATAATATTTTTGTCTCATTTGTTTAACTGGGTTCTCTTTATCTACTTTTAGGATTTGTGTGAAAATCTGATGATGTTTTAGGTCATATTTATGCAGAAATATAGAAAATTCTAAAGGGTTCACAAACTTTTAAGCACCACTGTATGTCGTTATTAATGTTGTCCTGCCACATCAAGATCTATGTTCACAAGCTGCTATTGGATTTGTTAGGAATTCAGATCAATTCATTGAAGCTATCTGATACTAAAAAGTCACTTTATGACTAAATATATATGATTATAGAAAAATGTAGAGATTAGAAAGTAGATATTTGTCTTTTCTGAAATATACTCATCTCATCTCATTGTCTCTAGCCGCTTTATCCTGTACAGGGTTGCAGGCAAGCTGGAGTCTATCCCAGCTGACTATGGGCGAAAGGCGGGGTACACCCTGGACAAGTCGCCAGGTCATCACAGGGTGAAACATCTCATCTCATCTCATTATCTGTAGCCGCTTTATCCTTCTACAGGGTCGCAGGCAAGCTGGAGTCTATCCCAGCTGACTACGGGCGAAAGGCGGGGTACACCCTGGACAAGTCGCCAGGTCATCACAGGGTGAAACATAGTAAATAGAAATAAAAAATATTTTAGAAGAAAAACTCAAGTAAAATACAAATATGTAAATACAAGACTTAAGTACTTTGTTACTTTCCACCTCTGAGAATTGATGTAACGATGTAAACAGATGAAATTGGAGATGCATACAAATCAAATCAAATCAAGTTTATTTGTACAGCGCTTTTAACAATAAACATTGTCGCAAAGCAGCTTTACAGAATTTGAACAACTTAAAACATGAGCTAATTTTATCCCTAATCTATCCCCAATGAGCAAGCCTGTGGCGACGGTGGCAAGGAAAAACTCCCTCAGACGACATGAGGAAGAAACCTCGAGAGGAACCAGACTCAAAAGGGAACCCATCCTCATTTGGGCAACAACAGACAGCCTGACTATAATATTAACAGTTTTAACAGGTATAACCCTCAACTGTCCTCATGGGGCCGTCCTTCACAGGAGTGGGGCGATAAAACTCCGACCAGACACAGGGCACCAGGATGGATCAAGCAGGTCCGAGGGGCAGAAGAGGCCAGCATCTCAATCCCAGGATCAACATGTAACTCAGAGGGACAGATTGGGGGGGGGAAGAGAGAGAGAGAAAGAAAACACGTTGTTAGGTATGCCCTAAAAATGACAAGTATTAAATCTGTGTGGTAGGCTCGCAGAGACGAGAGTCTTTACATCAGGCATAACACACAATGGCATGTTAATATGGTAAAAAATATATCATGACCTGCTCTGGCTGGATGCTTGATTGGGTGATGGGAGCACACTCCTCAGCAATGATGAGATGCAGATGGGACCCTTAGGCCTGGCCAAGACAATTCAGTTACATTTCACCGGGTCTGGGACATGCGACAGAATGTCTGACGGCCGATTCCCTGCAGGCTACGATAGCCAGTCAAGGTCCCCACCGTCTCCACCAAAAGATTTCCTGTTGACTCCATGTAACTCAGAGGGACAGATTTGGGGTGGGGGGGAGAGAAAGAAAACACAGGTGGTTAGGTATGCCCAATGTCACCTGAATAAGTAGGAACAGTATACATATTGCACCGAGTACAAGCAGGGACTCTGGCAACTAACTATGACAGCATAACTAAAAGGAGAGAGCCAGAAGGTAACACAGGCATGAGGGAGCCCCGGGACATAAAGCAGCCAGCCACTACACCGTCAACAAACTCGAGTGAGCAAGCGAGTGGGGACTGACAGCATCCATACATCCCAGTTTACCAAAACACTCTATGTCTGAGGACCCTCCAGATCTACTCCTTTACCTCATAAACACCATTAACAAAAGGCTTGACTAAACAGATATGTTTTCAGCCTAGACTTAAATGCTGAGACTGTGTCTGATTCCTGAACATTACTTGGAAGGCTGTTCCATAACAGTGGGGCTTTGTAAGAAAAAGCTCTGCCCCCTGATGTAGCCTTCACTATACGAGGTACCAGCAGATAGCCTGCACCTTTTGATTTAAGTAGGCGTGGCGGGTCATAGAGGAGCAGAAGTTCACTCAGGTACTGTGGTGCGAGACCATTTAGTGCTTTAAAGGTCAATAGTAGTATTTTATAATCAATACGAAATTTGATTGGGAGCCAATGCAGTGTGGATAAGACAGGCGTGATGTGGTCATATTTTCTAGTTCTAGTAAGGACTCTTGCTGCAGCATTTTGAACTAACTGGAGCTTGTTTATGCACTTATTGGAACATCCAGACAGTAAGGCATTACAATAATCCAACCTGGAGGTAACGAAAGCATGGACTAGTTTTTCTGCATCATGCAATGACATTAAATTTCTTATCTTTGCAATATTTCTGAGATGAAAGAAAGCTATCTGGGTGATGTTATCAATGTGAGTTTCGAATGAAAGACTGGGGTCAATAATCACTCCGAGGTCTTTTACTGCTGCACGTGAAGAAACAGAAAGGCCATCCAGAGTCACTGTGTAATCAGAAAACTTACTTCTAGCTGTATGTGGTCCTAGCACAAGTACTTCAGTCTTGTCAGAGTTAAGCAGAAGGAAATTTATAAGCATCCAGTGTCTAATGTCCTTAACACATTCCTCAATTTTATTAAGCTGGTGTCTCTCATCAGGTTTTGCAGAGACATACAACTGTGTGTCATCAGCATAACTGTTAGGGTTTTGCTGGGATTTGAACCTGGTTCGTTGGTGTGATGATCCAGCAAACCCCCACTAGGCCACCAGGGGAATGACTCAAATGCAGAGGCGTGAGGCGGAAGTAGAAAAAGTAACAAAAGGTTTATTTATACTATGTACACTATATACAATCCAGGGCAAAACAAAAAAACAAAAACAAAGAGTATAATTCAAAAAGAAAAAGGCAAAAATGCAAAAGCTCAGAAGATCCACAAAACACAGTGCAAAGGAAACTGGAGATAAACATAACAGCACAAAGACTCCGTGACAAGAGGACTGAATTCAGGGGTATAAATACACAAACTAATTAAGGACACAGGTGAAGATAATTAGGACTAACAGGCAATTAACAAAAAAAACCACAAAACACAGGAACAGTGGCGGCCTCTAGAGGCCAAAATAAATATGACACGAAAAGGAAATAACAGCGGCCTCTAGAGGCCAAAACAGTCCAAGTCCTAACAGGACCCCCCCCTCTAGGAGCGTCTCCTGACGTTTCCAGGGCGATCCGGATGGGCCGAATGGAAGTCCCGACACAGTTCTTTATCCAGGACATCCCGAGCAGGAACCCAGCAGCGCTCCTCAGGACCATAGCCCTCCCAGTCCACCAGATATTGCAACCCGCCGCGGACCCGGCGGGAGTCAAGCAGGCGATGCACAGTGAACACAGTCTGCCCCTGGAAGATGCGGGGGGGTGGGGGGTTCCTAGGGGCAGGGGCATACGTAGACGTCAGTACAGGCCGCAACAGGGAAACATGGAAAGTGGGGTTGATCCTCAGAGTCCGGGGCAACTGGAGCCGGTAGGAGACAGGGTTCACCCTGCACACCACCTTGAAGGGGCCAATGTAGCGAGGAGCAAGCTTGCGGTTCTCCACCCGCAGTGGAAGGTCCTTAGTGGACAGCCAAACCCGCTGCCCAGGGCGGAAAGTGTGTGCAGGTCTTCTATGGCGGTTGGCCTGAGTCTGGTTGGTTCTGGAGGTCTGTATGAGGGTCTTCCTGACCTTGCTCCAGGTCTTGCGACACCGTCTCACATATTGGTTGACCGAGGGCACCCCCGCGTCCTCCTCCTGGTCCGGGAACAGAGGTGGCTGGAACCCGAATTGGCACTGGAATGGCGACAGCTTGGTGGCCGATGACTGCAGGGTGTTGTGGGCGTACTCTGCCCATGGCAGCCAGGTGCTCCACGATGTCGGGTTATCCATAGCCAGGCCTCGCAGGGTGGTTTCCAGGTCCTGGTTGAGCCTCTCCGTCTGACCATTGGACTGTGGGTGAAACCCAGAGGAGAGGCTGGCAGTGGCTCCGATGACCTTGCAGAACCCATGCCACACTCGGGAGGAGAACTGGGGCCCTCGGTCTGAGACGATGTCCTGTGGAAGACCAAAGACTCGGAAGACATGATTAAATATAAGTTTCGCTGTTTCAAGAGCAGAGGGGAGTTTGCACAGAGGTATGAAGCGGCAGGCCTTGGAGAATCTGTCAACAATGACCAAAATGACCATGTTACCTTGTGACTCAGGGAGACCCGTGATGAAGTCGACTGCCACGTGGGACCAGGGACGCCGGGGAATGGTCAGAGGATGCAGGAGACCCTGGGGACGCTGTCGTGGGTTCTTGGTTCTGGTGCAAACCTCACAGGACAGGACAAATGACCTTACTTCCTGCTCCATGTTAGGCCACCAGAAGCGTCTTTTCAGGAAGTCCAGGGTCCTCCGAGCTCCCGGGTGGGCGGTGAGAGGGGAAGAGTGACCCCACTGGAGAACCTTGGCCCGGGCTTGATGTGGGACGTACAAGAGGCCCGGTGGCCCCGTCCCAGGACCGGGGTCCTGGCGTTGGGCTCGTCGAACAGCCTCCTCAATACCCCAGCGGACAGGGGCCACAATCCGGGACACCGGGATAATAGGCCCGACTTCATTCTCCCTGTTAGTGGCAGAGAACAGCCTGGACAGTGCGTCAGGTTTGGTGTTCTTGGAGCCGGGACGGTACGAGAGGGTGAAGTCAAACCGACTGAAAAACAGGGCCCACCTAGCCTGTCGAGGGTTCAGTCTCTTGGCTTGCTGGAGGTACTCCAGGTTCTTGTGGTCAGTCCAAACCAGGAATGGATGTTGCGCTCCCTCCAGCCAGTGCCTCCACTCCTCAAGGGCCAGTTTGACTGCTAGCAGTTCTCGATCCCCCACATCGTACCGGGACTCCGCAGGACTCAGGCGGTGGGAGAAGTAAGCGCAGGGGTGCAGCTTTCCTTCCGAACGTTGAGAGAGTACTGCGCCGACACCACTGTCCGAGGCGTCCACCTCCACGATGAATGGTTGGGAGGTGTCCGGGAGGACCAGAATGGGTGCCGTGCAGAAGCGGGCCTTGAGGTCTTTGAACGCCTTTTCTGCCTGAGGAGACCAGCCATAAGATCCACCTGTCCCTTTGGTGAGGTCTGACATGGGTGCTGCCACAGAACTGAAGTTCCTGATGAACTTGCGGTAGAAGTTAGCGAATCCTAAGAACCGCTGAACCTCCTTAACGGACTTGGGAGTAGGCCAGTCCCGGACGGCCAGGGTCTTGGCAGGGTCCATTTGGAGTTGGCCTGTCCGTACAATAAATCCCAGAAAGGAGACCTCGGGAACATGAAATTCGCATTTCTGGGCCTTGGCGAACAGATTGTTCTGTAGCAGCCTCTGGAGAACCTGGCGGACATGGTGGCGGTGCTCCTGCACGGTCTTGGAAAAGATAAGGATGTCATCGAGGTAGACAAAGACGTACAGGTTAATCATGTCCCTTAAGACGTCGTTGATTAGGGCCTGAAAAACAGCTGGTGCGTTGGTGAGTCCGAAGGGCATCACCTGGTATTCGTAGTGCCCAGACGGGGTGTTAAAGGCAGTCTTCCACTCGTCTCCCTGTCGGATACGGATGAGGTGGTATGCGTTCCGTAGGTCCAACTTGGTGAAGACGGTGGCGCCTTGGAGCAGGTCGAAAGCAGTGGACATCAGCGGAAGGGGATATCGGTTGCGCACAGTGATCTTGTTCAGGCCCCTGTAGTCAATACAAGGTCGAAGCCCCCCATCCTTCTTGCTGACAAAGAAGAAGCCGGCACCAGCAGGTGAGGTGGAGGGTCGAATGAACCCAGAGACCAGGGCGTCTTTGAGGTATTCCTCCATAGCCTTGCGTTCTGGCTGAGAGAGGGAAAACAGTCTGCCACGAGGAGGGGTAGTCCCAGGGAGCAAGTCGATGGCACAGTCGTAGGCCCGGTGCGGAGGAAGAACGGCGGCCCTGCTCTTGCTGAATACCTCCTTGAGATCCCAGTACTCTGTGGGAACTTGAGATAACTCGGTGAGATCAGGGGGCTCGGCAGGAGACACAGGAGAGCTAGAGAGAAGACAAGAGGCATGGCATGCAGGGCCCCATTCCACAACCTGGCTGGTTACCCAGTCTATGCGAGGGTTGTGGCGAGTAAGCCAAGGAAGGCCTAGAATAACTGGGAACTCAGGTGAAGGAATCAGGTGCAGGGATATTTCTTCCTTGTGACCCTGAGACTGGAGGAAGACTGGAGAAGTAACTTGAGTGACTCTTCCATCACCTAACGCTTGGCCATCGAGGGCAGACACAGACAGAGGGACTTCAAGAGGTGCAGTAGGTATATTGATGCTTTGGGTGAAGTGAATATCCATAAAGTTCCCAGCCGCCCCTGAGTCTATCAAAGCTTGACAAGAGTGGACAGACTCACCCCAGGAGATGGAGACCGGGATGTAGATTCCTTGGCCAGGGAGTCCGGGAGAGAGGGTAGGCCCCGTCACAACCCTCCCTCGGCTGGACGGGGCGGTCCTTTTCCCAAGAGTTCGGGACATGATGCTCGGAAGTGACCAGGCTTGCCACAGTAGATGCAGCACTTGTCCCTCCTTCTGCGCTCCCTCTCAGATGCGGAGAGGCGAGTACGACCCACTTGCATGGGTTCTGGACAGTCACTGAAGGAGGTAGATGGTCTCCAGGTAGAGGTAGGGAGGCTGGGGGGGCTCAAGGCTTGGTGGCGTTCTCTCATCCTGTTGTCCAGACGAATAGCATGTGAGATGAGGGTTTCAAGGTCACTTGGGCATCCAATAGAGGCCAGACCGTCCTTGATGGGGTCAGACAGACCATGGTGGAAGGCTGACACCAGGGCAGTCTCGTTCCATCCACTTACTGCTGCGAGTGTTCGTAACGAGATGGCGTAATCTGCGACGCTTCCTCCTTGCCGGATGGACATGAGCTTTCGGGCTGCGTCGGTACTGATGTCTGCCTGATCGAAGACCCGAAGCATCTCTTCAGAAAACAGCTGGAAATCAAAGCACTCAGGTCCCTGTCTTTGCCAGATAGCAGTAGCCCAGGCTCGCGCCTTACCAGCTAATAAGGTGATCACAAAGGCAATCTTGCGGCGATCCGTAGTGTAGGTGGTAGGCTGAAGCTCAAAGGTGAGTTGACACTGGGTAAGGAACTCTCGGCACTCACTGTGCTTGCCGTCATACCTCTGTGGTGCAGGAAGGCTGGGTTCGCGAGGTGAAGAAGGCAGCATGGCAGGAGGCACTGGAGCAGGAGTGGGAGCTGGATCAGGAGCAGGAACTGGATCAGGAGCAGGAGAAGCAGGCAGAGATGTCAGCTGTGCCAGGGTTTTCCCAATTTGCTGAAGCAGTTCCTCGTGGCGAGCAAGGGCCTCACGTTGGCTGGTGAGCGTACGTCCATGAGCGCTCCGAAGCGTGTCAAAGCTGCCATAATTCCCTGAAGGTTGGCCGGGTAGACAGTTGAAGCAGCCTCTGCTGAGTCGGTCATGACGGAGTCTTTCTGTTAGGGTTTTGCTGGGATTTGAACCTGGTTCGTTGGTGTGATGATCCAGCAAACCCCCACTAGGCCACCAGGGGAATGACTCAAATGCAGAGGCGTGAGGCGGAAGTAGAAAAAGTAACAAAAGGTTTATTTATACTATGTACACTATATACAATCCAGGGCAAAACAAAAAAACAAAAACAAAGAGTATAATTCAAAAAGAAAAAGGCAAAAATGCAAAAGCTCAGAAGATCCACAAAACACAGTGCAAAGGAAACTGGAGATAAACATAACAGCACAAAGACTCCGTGACAAGAGGACTGAATTCAGGGGTATAAATACACAAACTAATTAAGGACACAGGTGAAGATAATTAGGACTAACAGGCAATTAACAAAAAAAACCACAAAACACAGGAACAGTGGCGGCCTCTAGAGGCCAAAATAAATATGACACGAAAAGGAAATAACAGCGGCCTCTAGAGGCCAAAACAGTCCAAGTCCTAACAATAACAGTGGAAACTAATACAATGTTTACGAATAATATCGCCCAGAGGTAACATATATAGAGAAAAAAGCAGTGGACCCAAGACAGAACCTTGTGGAACACCAAACTTTACCTCGGTACGTCTAGAAATATCACCATTTATATCAACATACTGATAACGATCAGTTAGATAAGACCTGAGCCAGGAGAGGGCCATTCCCTTAACTCCCACAACATTTTCTAGTCTATCCAGAAGAATGGAATGATCAATGGTATCAAATGCTGCACTAAGGTCAAGCAACACGAGTAGCGAGACACAGCCCTGATCAGACGCCAACAGTAGGTCGTTTACTACTTTAACCAGTGCTGTCTCTGTGCTATGATGAGGTCTAAATCCTGACTGATACATTTCATGGATGTTATTCCTATGTAAATATGAGCATAACTGCTGTGCCACAGCTTTTTCAAGGATCTTGGAGATAAAGGGGAGGTTTGATATTGGCCGATAATTGGACAGCTGACAGGGATCAAGGTCAGGTTTTTTAATCAGGGGTTTGATAACTGCTAGTTTAAAGGATTTGGGTACATAGCCAATCATAAGAGAAGAATTTATTATTTTTAGAAGCGGTTCAATTACTCCAGGCATTATCTGTTTGAATAGATGTGTCGGTAAGGGATCTAGTACGCAAGTTGAGGCTTTTGATGTAGAGATTAATGAAAGTAATTCAGTTTCTTTTAGGGGAGTAAAACATTCTAACTGATGATCTGATACAGTTATATTGTTAACTACAAGGTCACTTTCATTGTCTAACCTTAAATAAGTAGTTTGAATTTTTTGTCGGATATTCTCAATTTTGTCATTAAAAAAATTCATGAAGTCGTTGCTACTACATACTGCAGGTGTGCATGTGTTGATAGTGGACTTATTCCTGGTTAATTTTGCTACAGTATTAAATAGGAATCTAGGATTATTTTTGTTATCTTCTATTAGGGAGGAGAAATATGTTGATCTCGCAGCACTAAGAGCTTTTCTATACTTCAGGAAGCTCTCCTTCCAAGCTAATTTGAACACTACCAATTTTGTTTGATGCCATTTACGTTCCAATTTTCGAGTGGTCTGTTTTAATGTGCGAGTGTCATCATTATACCAGGGTGCTAATTTTTTGTCTCTGACCATTTTCCTTTTTAGAGGAGCTACATTATCTAAAGTATGGCGGAATGTTGACTCTAAGCATTCAGTTGCCTGATCAAGTTCTGCAGGGGCTGACAGTGACCCAATCAAAGTTGACAGCTCTGGGAGATCATTTATAAAGCTCTGTGCAGTAGTTGACGTGAAAGTACGTTTAATACAGTAGCGTGGTGAGGTGCATATATTATTACTCAGACATATTTTGAATGAGATGAGACAATGATCTGAGATAACTTCAGACTGTGGAAGTATGACTATATTGTCTACGTTTAATCTGAATGTTAGTATTAGATCAAGGGTGTGACCACCATTATGGGTCGGTCCTATGACATTCTGCTTAATCCCGACTGAATCTAAGATGGACACAAACGCTGTTTTTAAAGGGTCTTCTGGGTTATCGAAGTGAATATTAAAATCTCCGACAACTAAAGCTTTGTCTAAGGAAATAACCAAATCTGAGATAAAATCTGCAAATTCAGAAAGAAACTCAGAATATGGCCCCGGGGGCCTGTAAATAATAAGCAATGGAATTAACTGGGTAGACTTATTTTTCGAGGCTACATACATTATATGAGTATGAAGAACTTCAAATGTATTAAATTTATAACCAGGTTTGTGTGTTACACCTAGATAATCGTTATAAATAACCGCGACGCCTCCTCCTCTGCCAGTTAGACAAGGCTGGTGTATATAACTGTATCCAGGAGGACTCGCTTCATTTAATGCTATATATTCATTTGGCTACAGCATATGGCATACAGCAATTTGATCCACGAAATGAAGTGTTTAGTGAAACCAAATTTTTCAAAAGTCTAAACCCATTCCTTTCTATTGAATCTCTTTTCAGCCTCTAGGTACATTAGCACATTGGGGGTAGAAGAATAAATGGTGGTAACAATTAGGAATAATAATAATAATAACAACTGTCTTGTATGATCAGGAATGAGAGAGTACACTTTCAAGTGTAGTGCAATTACCAGGTCCTTTAACATTCCATCTGCTGAGTGGAATAATTATGCTTGCAGATCTACCAGTTGAGTCATTAAAATTAATGGATATCCTTCAGTTCTACAGCAGAAGATGAAATTGACAACAGTTTCATAATTTGCATAATAAATAACATGGAGATGTTTTGAATCATGCCAACCAAAAATATTAGAGTAAAAGCACTGTCCTAAACCCAAAAAAAAGACAGTTTATGCAAAGGTGAATATGGTAAAGAAGGGAGCAATGAAGTAGACCAAACATGCAAAGGCGATTGTCTGTCTGGAACTGGACAGCAAACAATCCTGCTTCAGGCTTGCCATTTAAAAGGCTAAGTGACAGTGCAAGATCTTGGAAGAATGGTATAAAGTAAAACCTAGTAATTAAGACCTACATGATCATTAAGATAATGAAAAATTTTCACCACTAACAGTACATTCATCAACTCTTTATTCGGAACACCTGTAATCCGTGCAGATACGGGTGAAGAGCGTTACATCAAACATCAGTATCACATCACATCAAACATCAGTGAGCAGTAGTTCTGGGAGATGGAAAAGCCATGTTTATGAGAGAAATCAAACGTGAATGGCCAGACCATTTGAAGCTGACAGGACGGCTACAGTAACTCAAATAACCACTCTTTACAACCGTTGTGAGCAGAAAAGCTTCCCAAAGTGCACAACATGTCAAACCTTGAGGCATACGGGCTTCACCAGCAAGTTCTCATTCCTGTCCATTCCATTCCAGTGGGCACATTTTCAGCAAAACTGGACAACTGAAGACCGGAAAAATGTTGTGGAACCTCATGTGGTCTTCTTGTGCCATAGCAGTGGTTACAAATGGTTTAAGACCATCACACCTCATTTACCTTATTAAAAATTCCAAAATTTATGAAGACATACAGTACCAGTTAAAAGTTTGGACACACCTTTTGATTCAGTGTTTTTTCTTTATTTTTATTAAATAAAAGACACTTCATGTCTTAAAGTCATGATGGACTGTCTTTTCTCTTTACTTAGTTGAGTGGCTCTTGACATAATATGGATTACTACAGTTGTTGAATAGGGCTATTTACTGTATTTTTATTATTTACTAGATCTCAAATGCATTAAAAAGGCAAGAAATTCCTCTAATTAACTTTTGATGAGACACACCTGTTATTCGAAAAGCATTCCAGGTGATGACCTAATGAAGCTGGTTAAGATAATGCCAATTATAATGACTTTGAAGAGTCTTAAATATGAAACATATTTTGTTTTTAAACACTCTTTGTTTACCAAATATCTCATCTCATTATCTCTATCCTGCTCTACAGGGTCACAGGCAAGCTGGAGCCTATCCCAGCTGACTACGGGCGAAAGGCAGGGTACACCCTGGACAAGTCACCAGGTCATCACAGGGCTGACACATAGACACAGACAACCATTCACACTCACATTCACACCTACGGTCAATTTAGAGTCACCAGTTAACCTAACCTGCATGTCTTTGGACTGTGGGGGAAACCGGAGCACGCAGAGGAAACCCACGTGGACACGGGGAGAACATGCAAACTCCGGACAGAAAGGCCCTCGCTAGCCATGGGGCTCGAACCCGGACCTTCTTGCTGTGAGGCGACAGCGCTAACCACTACACCATCGTGCCGCCTGTTTACCAAATAATTCTATATATATGTTCCACATATTATTTTATAGTTTTGATGTCTTCAGTATTGTTCTACAATGTAGAAAATCAAAATACAGAAAAACTTATGAGTCAGTGTGTTCAAACTTTTGACTGGTACTGTACATGAACACACAATGCTCCCATATCCACCTACCATCTCAACTAGCCTAATATCACAAACATTAGCTAAGTTATCTAAGCAGATAACTAACTGCTTGTAAACTAGTTTTTCAGTTAAACACTAGTGGCATTTCAGTGTCTGACCTTTGATTTACATATTTATATCCAGCTTGAAAAGAATGTTTGTCACTTACATGTTAGAACATGTCAGCTGGCTTGGTGGAGTGATTGGAGCTCCTGGACATAACATTTGTGGCCTGGACATAAAACATTTGTCTGCATCCCTTGGTAGAAATCTTGACAGCTTATTGTATGTCAAAAACAGAAACAAACTTCTTCAAATGTATATTGTTTCCCCAGAGTAGGATAACAGTCCTTACTGACAAACCACATAGAAGATTTGTTCTTGACAGTGGTTGATGTGAACCCTGATAATAAAGGGTCTTTGTGGCTGTCCACACTTATGCCGCTTTTCCACTACCAACGCGGCTGAGTTGGGCTGAGCCGTGCCGTGCTGAGTTGGGCTGAGTCGAGCTGAGTGGGGCTGTTGGAGTTGCATTTCGACTACAACCGCGCTGAACCGTGCTGGCTGGAAGTGGGTGGACACATTGGGTGGAGTTAGCGAAAGTGGGTGGACGTCAGGTGATGTCGTTATGCGGCGCAAACAGTGACATCAGTGACCTTTTAAGCGGTAGTCTCACAACCCAGAGAGTAAACAATAAACATGGAGGACATGGAGTCGTTAGTGTTGCTGGTCTTGGTGCTGTGGCTTGTTGTCACCGACAATGCCAACAGATACTGGCAAGAGCGTATAGATGAGGCGAGGCGCATAAGGCTTCATAATTCTCGTAATTCTCCTTCTTCCGGGTTTACGGTGTTTACAGATCCCAGCGTGCTTGCGGGGCGTGTGTGGGCATGTGAGGACACTCCTCCTCACCAATCAGTGCACAGGGGAGTGTCTCCTCATGCCCCTAGCCCCACTCGGCTCGGTTTGGCTCGCTTCAGCCCCACTCCAAAACCGTGTGAGTTTTGGGGGCTGAGCAGGGCTGAAGCGAGCTGAGTCGTGCTGTTCTTAGATAGTCGAAACGCGAGCCGTGTCGGGCTGAAGTGAGCTGAAGCGAGCTGAAATGTGCTGAAAAAGGGTAGTGGAAAAGGGCCATAAGAGTTCAGTCACGCTTGTTAAGCAGCTCATGAGGAAGATTTAAGACATCAGTGAAAGCACCCCTGCGATGATCTGGCGACTTGTTCAGGGTGGACCCCGCCTCTTGCCCATAGTCAGCTAGGATTGGCTCCAGCTTGCCCACAACCCTGCACAGAATAAGCGATTATGGATAATGGATGGATGGATGGATAGATGGATAGAGTGAAAGCACCCTTTACAATTGTCACCAGTCTCATATTGTTTCTCATAGATCTGCTCTTAAGGGTTTTCCATTTAAGGTGAGTCAGTCTCTTGAGTTTAGAGAATCAACAACAGTCACTTTATTATTAATTTCTGACACACTTATTTTTATCCTTTGGTCATTTTTAACATCCTTAAGGCATAATTTTGTAGACTCTGCAAAGCTGATATTGACCAACATCAGCTATGGTGGCACAGGATGGAGCATTGTATCCTCACAGCTCCAGGATCCCCAGTTTCACCCTGAGCTGGTAACTCTCTTTACTGTTTGTATGGAGCTTTACATGTTGTCCCATTCCCATGTGGGTTTCCTCCATGTGTTTTGGTTTCCTCCCACCTCTCACCTATTTTCCATAGGTGTGAATGAAGCTTATTATGCTGCAGGGTGTATTCCTACCTCATGCCTAGAGTTTCTGGAATAGTCCCTGATCCTGACCTACAGTGGTGCTTGAAAGTTTGTGAGCCCTTTAGAATTTTCTATATTTCTGCATAAATATATCCAAAAACATCATCAGATTTTCACACAAGTCCTAAAAGTAGATAAAGAGAACCCAGTTAAACAAATAAGACAAAAATATTGTACTTGGTCATTTATTTATTGAGGAAAATGATCCAATATTACATATCTGTGAGTGGCAAAAGTATGTGAACCTCTAGGATTAGCAGTTAATTTGAAGGTGAAATTAGAGTCAGGTGTTTTCAATCAATGGGATGACAATCAGGTGTGAGTGGGCACCCTGTTTTATTTAAAGAACAGGGCTCTATCAAAGTCTGATCTTCACAACACATGTTTGTGGAAGTGTATCATGGCACAAACAAAGGAGATTTCTGAGGACCTCAGAAAAAGCATTGTTGATGCTCATCAGGCTGGAAAAAGTTACAAAACCATCTCTAAAGAGTTTGGACTCCACCAATCCACAGTCAGACAGATTGTGTACAAATAGAGAAAATTCAAGACCATTGTTACTCTCCCCAGGAGTGGTCGACCAACAAAGATCACTCCAAGAGCAAGGCGTGTAATAGTTGGTGAGGTCACAAAGGACCCCAAGGTAACTTCTAAGCAAATGAAGGCCTCTCTTGCATTGGCTAATGTTAATGTTCATGAGTCCACCATCAGGAGAACACTGAACAACAATGGTGTGCATGGCAGGGTTACAAGAAGAAAGCCACTGCTCTCCAAAAAGAACATTGCTGCTCGTCTGCAGTTTGCTAAAGATCACGCGGACAAGCCAGAAGGCTATTGGAAAAATGTTTTGTAGACGAATGAGAGCAAAATAGAACTTTTTGGTGTAAATGAGAAGCGTTATGTTTGGAGAAAGAAAAAACACTGCATTCCAGCATAAGAACCTTATCCCATCTGTGAAACATGGTGGTGGTAGTATCATGGTTTGGGCCTGTTTTGCTGCATCTGGGCTAGGATGGCTTGCCCTCATTGATGGAACAATGAATTTTGAATTATACCGGTGAATTCTAAAGAAAAAATGTCAGGACATCTGTCCGTGAACTGAATCTCAAGAGAAGGTGGGTCATGCAGCAAGACAATGACCCTAAGCACACAAGTCGTTCTACCAAAGAATGGTTAAAGAAGAATAAAAAGTTAATGTTTTGGAATGGCCAAGTCAAAGTCCTGACCTTAATCCAATCAAAATGCTGTGGAAGGATCTGAAACGAGCAGTTCATGTGAGGAAACCCACCAACATCCCAGAGTTGAATCTGTTCTGTATGGAGGAATGTGCTAAAATTCCTCCAAGCCGGTGTGCAGGACTGATCAACAGTTACTGGAAATGTTTAGTTGCAGTTATTGCTGCACAAGGGGGCCACACCAGATACTGAAAGCAAAGGTTCACATACTTTTGCCACTCACAGATATGTAATATTGGATCATTTTCCTCAATAAATAAATGTCCAAGTATAATATTTTTGTCTCATTTGTTTAACTAGGTTCTCTTTATCTACTTTTCAGACTTGTGTAAAAATCTGATAATGTTTTAAGTCATATTTATGCAGATATATAGACAATTCTAAAGGATTCACAAACTTTCAAGCATCACTGTAAAGTGATTCAGAAATGATATTAAGATTCTGGCTTTCTGACAAGTTATCTGCAGAGTAATGCCATAGGCAGTTCTGTCCTTTACCACCTGAAGTTGGCATTATTTTAAAAACTCGACCAGCATATGTTTGTGATAGATTAAACAATTTGAAATAGTCCCAGACTTACTCTCAAAATGTAAATGATCTGCTTTTAATCCAATCTCATAGTTCACCTCAAAGTGCAGCTCATAAATGCTTGCCTACATCTTATTTATTGCATGTTTCTCATGTCTTTTTTTTTCTTCATCTGCTTTGTATTGGTGTGGAGAACCTGAGGCAAAAAGAGGTAAGCATGATTGTGATGTTGTGAAAATAATTTATTGGATTCTTGGAATCCAAGATTTCTTGGAAATGGAGCAGGACCTACTCTGCAGATAAACGCACATCCAATTACAGCTTAGATCACATGATCTCTAATTAGGTACAAAAAGTCAGTAAGTTTCAGCTGACATTCAATTCCATGACTGCAAAAAGATGAACACATGTGACAACACTATAAACCTTTTCCAAACATGAAACTATGAATTATTAGTATTTATCATACAGTCCAATTGAATGCTTGATTAGTTAGGTGTTAATTTCCTATAATAGCATCAATGCAGGGTGGCACGGTGGTGTAGTGGTTAGTGCTGTCGCCTCACAGCAAGAAGGTCCGGGTTCGAGCCCCGTGGCTGGCGAGGGCCTTTCTGTGTGGAGTTTACATGTTCTCCCCATGTCCACGTGGATTTCCTTCGGGTGCTCCGGTTTCCCCCACAGTCCAAAGACATGCAGGTTAGGTTGACCGTGAGTGTGAATGGCTGTCTGTGTCTATGTGTCAGCCCTGTGATGACCTGGCGACTTGTCCAGGGTGTACCCCGCCTTTCGCCTGTAGTCAGCTGGGATAGACTCCAGCTTACCTGCGACCCTGTAGAACAGGATAAAGTGCCTAGAAATAATGAGATGAGATGAGCATCAATGCACTCCTTCTAATATCTTACTATTTGTACAGTGTCTTGCAAAAGTATTCATCCCCCTTAGTGTTTGTCCTGTTTGGTCGCATTACAAGCTGGAATTAAAATGGATTTGGGGGGGTTAGCCCCATTTGATTTACATAAAATGCCTACCACTTTATTAAAGGTGCAAATTGTTTTTTATTGTGACAAAACAATAATTAAGTTGAAAAAAAAACAGAAATCTGGAGTGTGCATAGGTATTCACCCCTTTTTGTATGAAACCCCTAAATAAGAGCTGATCCAACCAAATCACTTCATAAGTCACATAATTAGTTGATTAAGATCCACCTGTGTGCAATCAAAGTGTCACATGGTCTGTCACATGTTATCTGTATAAATCAACCTGTTCTGGAAGGACTCTGAAACACCACTAAGCAAGCAGCATGAAAACCAAGGACCAGATTTATTTCAAGGACCAAACAGGTCAGAAACAAAGTTATGAAGAAGTATAGATCAGGGTTGGGTTAGAAAAACATATCCCAAACATTGAATAGCCCACAGAGCACCATTAAATCCATTATAGCAAAATGGAAAGAATATGGCACAGCTACAAACCTGACAAAAGAAGGCTTGTCACAGACAAGCAAGGCAGGCATTAGTCAGAGATGGAACATAGACACCAAAGATAACACTGAAAGAGCTGCAAAGATCCACAGCAGAGATGGGAGTATCTGTCCATAGGACCACTTTAAGCTGTACACCCAAAAAGAGCAGGGTTTTATGGAAGAGTGGCCAGCAAAAGCCATTGCTTAAAGGAAAAAAAAACCCCCAAGAACACATGTTCCTACAGTGAAGCATGGTGGTGGCAGCATCATGCTGTGGGATGTTTTTCATCTGCAGGGACAGGAAAGCTGGTCACAATTGAAGGAAAGATGGATGGCACTAAATACAGGGCAATTCTGGAGGAAAACCTGTTTGAGTCAGCCAGAGGTTTGAGACTGGGACAAAGGCTCATGTTCCATCAGGACAATTATCCTAAACATACTCCTGAAGCTACACTGGAGTGGTTTAAAGGGAAACATTTAGATGTCTTGGAATGGCCTATTCAAAGCCCAGACCTCAATCCAACTGAGAATCTGTGGCATAACTTGAAGATTGCTGTACATCAATGCAACCCATCTAACTTGAAGGAGTTGGAGCAGTTTTGCCTTGAGGAATGGGCAAAAATCTCACTGGCTAGATGTGCTAAGCTAATAGAGAAATACCTCAAGAGACTTGCAGCTGTAATTGCAGCAAAATGTGGTTCTACAAAGTATTGACTTTTTTTGGGGGGGGATACTTATGATTTCTATTTTTTCATCTTAATTATTGTTTGTGTCACAATATATATATAAAAAAAAAACAATTTACAGGCATGTTAGGTAAATCAAATGGTGCTAACCCCCCAAGAATCCATTTTTATTCCAGCTTGTAATGCAACAAAAACAACACAAACACCAAGTGGGATGAATACTTTTGCAAGACACTGTGTAGTAACAGCAAACCCAGGGACTTGTATGATGGACACTTCAAATAAACAGATTAAAAACATGTGCAATAGTTGATTTGGTGAGGTTTTCAATGAGTAGTTATTTATTTAGTATGTTTGGAAGGAGTCTCCACTGTCAGCACTTTGTTACAACATATAGCAATTTTATGTTTTCCAACAAGTCTTGTGCAGAGCACATATATATGTGTATGTATGAGTTGTATATAGAACATGTACAGTTTTCCTTCCTTCTTTTCTTTGTCCACTTGCCTGTGATATTTCCAAATGAGCACAGTTGATCATGTTCCAACAAATATAATCAAAATTCTTTAAATACTGTTAAGAGATATTTTTCTTTTGAATTTAAGAACTCAAGAAACAGTTGATTGATTTCTCTTGCAACAGGCTACTTGGATGCCAGAAGCAGTCAGACTGAAGACAGATATTATTTTTCTTGTGAAAAAAACAATTACTTTAAAGAGGATGGATGCTGCATTGCAAAAATGGAATTAGCTCCTGGAAGGAGATTAATTTCTCTTCTTGTCAAGTTAAACTAGGTGAACTTTAACACCAGTACACAAGCCACGGGAACAAGACTCAGTAGAAAACTACAGAATTTTTTTTTTGGGAAAAAGAACAACAGATATATAGGCATGATAATCCTATATAAGAAGCATATAGGAAAAGATAAAGAGGAAGTTGTGACTATGGTGACTTTGTGTGATCTCTCTTCTTACCTCTTTTTTCCCCTCCTGTTGATTGAATTCTGTGTTCAAGTTAAAAACTTTTTATGTGCGAGACATGTGTATTTCCCATTGATCTCTATGTAAAAAATCTGGATAGCTCATCAGCCAGTCAGGGTGAAACGATCTGGCATATTACCACACACATTGAATCGGTATGATCGTACCTCTGCCTAGGGAGCTACACATAACTTGACATCTTATTCATCTAATTGTTTGGAAACCCCCCACAAACTGAACGTTATTCATCAAACTGGACGTTATTTATACATGCCCGTGTGTGCATGTGTGTGTGTGTGTTTTAATCATAATGTACAGTATTCAATATATTTTATCATCATGTATACATTATGTGGATCAGGGTCCACAAAATTATCATTTATAATAAATAATTTCCTGTCAAAATAATCATTTCCTGTTACCTGGAGGCATGTGAACCCTCATATACTGTTCCAGATTAGTAATAAAAAACTAAAGAAATGCATTCTATTTAACAGAAAGAAAAATGAAATCATCATGCAAATTATGGATGGAACAGAGAGTTACATATAGATATTACAAATTAATTATTTAGAAACAGATTGATACCAATCCATAGCTATAGTTACAAATTATGTACAGTGTCTTGCAAAAGTATTCATCCCCCTTGGTGTTTGTCCTGCTTTGTCATGTTAGAAGCTGGAATTAAAATGGATTTTTTGGGGGGTTAGCACCATTTGAGTTGCATAACATGCCTACCACTTTAAAGGTGCAAATTGTTTTTTTTTTAAATTGTGAGAAAAACAATAATTAAGACGAAAAAGCAGAAATCTGGAGTATGCATAGGTATTCACCCTCTTTCGCATGTCCCAGACCCGGTGAAATGTAAGTGAATTGTCTTGGCCAGCCCTAAGGGTCCCATCTGCATCTCATCATTGCTGAGGAGTGTGCTCCCGTCACCCAATCAAGCATCCAGCCAGAGCAGGTCATGATATTTTTTACCATATTAACATGCCATTGTTGTGTGTTATGCCTGATGTAAAGACTCTCGTCTCTGCGAGCCTACCACACAGATTTAATACTTGTCATTTTTAGGGCATACCTAACAACCTGTGTTTTCTTTCTCTCTCTCTTCCCCCCCAATCTGTCCCTCTGAGTTACATGTTGATCCTGGGATTGAGATGCTGGCCTCTTCTGCCCCTCGGACCTGCTTGATCCATCCTGGTGCCCTGTGTCTGGTCGGAGTTTTATCGCACCGCTCCTGTGAAGGACGGCCCCACGAGGACAGTTGAGGGTTATACCTGTTAAAACTGTTAATATGATAGTCAGGCTGTCTGTTGTTGCCCAAATGAGGATGGGTTCCCTTTTGAGTCTGGTTCCTCTCGAGGTTTCTTCCTCATGTCGTCTGAGGGAGTTTTTCCTTGCCACCGTCGCCACAGGCTTGCTCATTGGGGATAGATTAGGGATAAAATTAGCTCATGTTTTAAGTCGTTCAAATTCTGTAAAGCTGCTTTGTGACAATGTTTATTGTTAAAAGCGCTATACAAATAAACTTGATTTGATTTGATTTTGCATGAAACCCCTAAATAAGAGCTGGTCCAACCAATTCACTTCATAAATCACATAATTAGTTGATTAAAATCCACCTGTGTGCAATCAGAGTGTCACATGATTTGTCGCATGATGTCTGTATAAATCAACCTGCCCTGGAAGGACCCTGACTCTGCAACACTACTAAGCAAGCAACATGAAACCCAAGGAGCACTCCAAACAAGTCAGAGACAAGGTTGTGAAGAAGTATAGCTCAGGGTTAGGTCAGAAAATAATATCCCAAACTTTGAATATCCCAGGGAGCACCATTAAATCCATTACAGCAAAATGGAAAGAATATGGCACCACTACAAACCTGAAAAGAGAAAGCCACCCACCAAAACTTCCAGCCTGGGCAAGGATGACATTTATCAGAGATGCAACAAAAACATCAAAGATAACACTGAAGGAGCTGCAAAGATCCACAGTGGAGATGGGAGTATCTGTCCATAGGACCACTTTAAGCTGTACACTCCACAGAGTGGGGCTTTATGGAAGAGTGGCCAGGAAAAAGTAATTGCTTAAAGAAAAAAAATAAGAAAATATGTTTGGAGTTTGCCCAACAGCATGTGGCAGACTCCCCAAGCACATGGCCGAAGATTCTCTGGTCAGATGAGACTAAAATTGATCTTTTTGGCCATCGTGCCATGTGAGGTGCAAACCCAACACTTCCCATTACCCTGAAAATACCATTCCTACAGTGAAGCATAATGGTGGCAGCATCAGGCTGTGCAGATGTTTTTCATCTGCTGGGACAGGAAAGCTGGTCAGGAGTGAAGGAAAGATGGATGGCACTAAATACAGGGCAATTCTGGAGGAAAACCTGTTTGAGTTGGCCAGAGATTTGAGACTGTGATGAAGGTTCATGTTCCAGCAGGACAATGACCTTAAACATATTGCTAAAGCTACACTGGAGTGGTTTAAAGGGAAACATTTAAATGTCTTGGAATGGCCTATTCAAAGCCCAGACCTCAGTCCAATTGAGAATCTGTGGCATAACTTGAAGACTGCTGTACACTAACGCAACCCATCTAACTTGAAGGAGTTGGAGCAGTTTTGCCTTGAGGCATGGGCAAAAATCCCTGTGGCTAGATGTGCTAAGCTAATAGAGAAATACCTCAAGAGACTTGCAGCTGTAATTGCAGCAAAAGGTGGGTCTACAAAGTATTGACTTTGGGGGGTGAATATGTATGCACACTCCAGATTTCTGTTTTTTCATCTTAAAGGAACAGTCCACCGTACTTCCATAATGAAATATGCTCTTATCTGAATTGAGACGAGCTGCTCCGTACCTCTCCGAGCTTTGCGCGACCTCCCAGTCAGTCAGACGCAGTCAGACGCGTTGTCACTCCTGTTAGCAATGTAGCTAGGCTCAGCATGGCCAATGGTATTTTTTGGGGCTGTAGTTAGATGCGACCAAACTCTTCCGCGTTTTTCCTGTTTACATAGGTTTATATGACCAGTGATATGAAACAAGTTCAGTTAAAAAAATTGAAACGTAGCGATTTTCTATGCTATGGAAAGTCCGCACTATAATGACAGGCGTACTAACACCTTTTGCGCGCTTCGGCAGCGCATTGATATCAATGCCGAAGCGCGCAGAAGGTGTTAGTACGCCTGTCATTATAGTGCGGACTTTCCATAGCATAGAAAATCGCTACGTTTCAATTTTTTTAACTGAACTTGTTTCATATCACTGGTCATATAAACCTATGTAAACAGGAAAAACACGGAAGAGTTTGGTCGTATCTAACTACAGCCCCAAAAAATACCATTGGCCATGCTGAGCCTAGCTACATTGCTAACAGGAGTGACAGCGCGTCTGACTGCGTCTGACTGACTGGGAGGTCGCGCAAAGCTCGGAGAGGTACGGAGCAGCTCGTCTCAATTCAGATAAGAGCATATTTCATTATGGAAGTACGGTGGACTGTTCCTTTAATTATTGTTTGTCTCATCTCATCTCATTATCTCTAGCCACTTTATCCTGTTCTACAGGGTCGCAGGCAAGCTGGAGCCTATCCCAGCTGACTACGGGCCAGTGTTTTTGTTAACGATGACGATGACGAAATGATTTCATTAACGCACCTTTTTTTCATGACAAAAACGAGACAGTGACGAGCTAAACATAACTCTTTGATCACGAAAATATGACGAGACATATCTGTTGTTTTCATTGACGAGACGAAAATGTTAGTGGGTTGGCTATAGGACTATCAAAATGCATGGCGTTTCCTCCAACGGCGCGTGCAACCTGTCTGCCAAATGCTGAAAATATCAGCAATGCACTGCATCCTGTCCTTGTTTGGGCAGCCACACAGTTCATGGACCATGGCAGCGGCAACGCCAGCACAAGGGCTTGGTGGGTGGAAAAGACGCAATGATTTATGGACATACTTTACACATAATCCAGCAGAAAATAAAATGGAATGCCTTATAGTGGGAGACAGAGATACACGCTGTGGCTATAAAGTACGTGGCAAGAATACGACCAACCTCAAGAGACATCTAAAGGCTCACCATGCTGCTATTTCTGCGACGGTAAGTTAACGTTACAAGAAGTCCTGTTAACAGATCATGCATATGTTTCCTAGCTTTGGTTAAGGTCACTCAACAATCGATCTGTGATGAATTTCCTATGAAGTTTTCCAAAACACCGTGACCTGGCGAAAATGAATGGGACCACTAGCTTCATGCTAAAGTTGGCTTGGTTAAGCTAACTTAAATTCAATTAACATGTCATGAGTAAAACTTGTCCTGCAGGGATTATTAGTGGGACAGCAACTGAATGCTTTGTCATATATTGACCCATATTTGAGTTACTGTGAAACATATGGGGGGAAATGTAGCTTTTCAGACCTGTTGCTGTGCCTTAATCTGTCTAAATGAACAGCAGCACACCTGGCTACTCTAACGTTGGCAGCATGTTTAGCCATCATATTTACATTAACGGACAGCGTGGTCATCTTCTAGTTGTGTGTTCATCATGACATGTTTGTGCTCTATCAGCGCATTGCGACATGTTAAATGGAGGCAGAAACACGAGTCTGTGAACAATGGAGCATACACACAAACAGACATCCCAACCTGCAGAAACTCATTTCAGGGAGGTGTCGTGATGCATGACTTTTTTCCCCATCGGCAGGGGGGGGTCACGACACCTCCCTGAAATGAGTTTGGATGTCTGTAAACCAATCAGGATGCTCTTTGTCTAGCATGCGCTACATGAACAGGTACACACACAGTCTCTCTCCCTTGCGCACTCCGTCATATGCGCGATGCAGACATTAATGTTTCGCGTGCGTGCTCTTGCTCTAGATTCCGGGAGATATTCTCCAATTTGCGGGCATCAGGGAGCCACTATCAATATGCGGGAGACTCACGGAACTTCCGGGAGACTTGGGATGTCTGCACAAGACTGTTTATGTAGAGAGCATGCACACTTCAATCAGTCAATCAATCTTTTGTTTCAATTACATATAAACATATAATAGACTACATGAGTCTGCAAATAGCGCACTGCTAATCAAAGGAGACTCATGTTTATAAAGAAAAAAAATTATATGAATTAATATAATACTTAAATATGTATGAAAAAGATAAAACATACTTGACAAATTAACAACTATTTGGTGACAAAAAGAAAGAGGAGACAATACTTGTTATTCGATATAAAGGTACAGTAATATATCATTCAATAACATTGAAAAAAAAAATATATATAGAGAGGTATACTTGTCATACTGATAATAATAATTCATGCATGGTATTAAATAATATTTAAAGTTAAAACTAAGATAAATAAATATATATAGCTCTTAGTTATATATAGAAATAAAGTTATGTAGAAAGAAAGAGTTTGGAGATGTCAACATCATATCCATATCTACTTAAATGAGAAAAAAGGTGGTGTCTGACTTTTTTCTTGAATGACAATTTAGATGAAGATCTTATAGAAGTTGGAATCTGGTTCCATACCCTAACACCAACACGGGAAAATGAGTTCTTTTGTAGATTTGTACGAGAATGCTGAGTATATAAGTTCTTGGAGTAAGATGACCTAGTGTTATAAGAATGGATACTAGAAATAGAAGAAAATAATTTACAAATGTTTGAGGGTGCACTTTGATTAACAACATCATACATTAATTTAAAAATACATTCATAGAAAAGAAGATTTACTGGTAAAATATTGGTTTTGGAAAACAATGGAAGAGCACTTTCTCTATTATCAACAAAATGGATTAATCTTAAAGCTTGTTTTTGTAGGATTAATACTTTATTTATATGAGTTTTACAAGCCTGTCCCCAAGAACTAAGACCGTATGTTAAATAAGGTTGAATCAGAGAGCGATATAATGCCATAAGGGTATGTAGTGGAATAAAATGTCTAAGCTTGGCCAAAAGGCTGACAACCTTGCTTATTTTGTTGCAAATAAAATCAATATGAGGCTTCCAAGAAAGATTGTCATCGATTATTAAACCCAAATATTTGACATACTTTTTACGTTCAAGTGAAACAAGTTTGTTTTGAGAGTATGTTATGCACAACCTGTCAACCTTGATTACAATTTCCTATCTCTGTATTGGCCTAATTTAATGTTTTAAAGTAATTATTTTTTCGACTAAAATGAATGACTAGGCGGCACGGTGGTGTAGTGGTTAGCGCTGTCGCCTCACAGCAAGAAGGTCTGGGTTCGAGCCCCGTGGCCGGCGAGGGCCTTTCTGTGCGGAGTTTGCATGTTCTCCCCGTGTCCGCGTGGGTTTCCTCCGGGTGCTCCGGTTTCCCCCACAGTCCAAAGACATGCAGGTTAGGTTAACTGGTGACTCTAAATTGACCGTAGGTGTGAATGTGAGTGTGAATGGTTGTCTGTGTCTATGTGTCAGCCCTGTGATGACCTGGCGACTTGTCCAGGGTGTACCCTGCCTTTTGCCCGTAGTCAGCTGGGATAGGCTCCAGCTTGCCTGCGACCCTGTAGAACAGGATAAAGTGGCTAGAGATAATGAGATGAGATGAGATGAATGACTAAAACTGGACTAAAACCCTTTTAGTTTTCGTCGACTAAAACTAGACCAAAACTGTCAAGGATGGAATTGACTAAAATGTGACTAAAACTAATAAGCATTTTGTCCAAAAGACTAAGACTAAAACTAAATCAAAAATGGCTGCCAAAAACAACACTGCTATGGGCGAAAGGCGGGGTACACCCTGGACAAGTCACCAAGTCATCACAGGGCTGACACATAGACACAGACCTATGGTCAATTTAGAGTCACCAGTTAACCTAACCTGCATGTCTTTGGAATGTGGGGGAAACTGGAGCACCCAGAGGAAACCCATGCGGACAACATGTAAACTCCACACAGAAAGGCCCTTGTCAGCCACGGGGCTCGAACCCGGACCTTTTTGCTGTGAGGCGACAGCACTAACCACTACACCACCGTGCCGCCCAATTATTGTTTGTGTCACAATAAAAAACAAAACAATTTGCACCTTTAAAGTGGTAGGCATGTTGTATAAATCAAATGGTGCTATCCCCCCCAAAAAAAAAAAAAAAAAAAATCCATTTTATTTCCAGTTTGTAATGTGACAAAACAGGACAAACACCAAGGGGGATGAATACTTTTGCAAGACACTCTATAATCAATCATCTAATAATAATAATAAAATTAAACAAGTCCTAAATGAATTACAATTTACTGCATAGTAACAAAAACAATAAATTCTAATACTCCACTTATTATAAAATATTTCCATACAAATTAACATTTCCAAAACATTAAAGGTTTTTGACTTAAATCTCAAAAAACCAAAATAACAGGCAATATCTATTTATAACTATATCAAACAAAAATAAGATCAATATAACAGTTCAATAGTATAAAAAGCCAATGTGTATTAAAGAAAATTAAATATGAGATATTAGTTTGATCACTGAGGAATAATCTACAAGTTACAACCCCAGTTCCAAAAAAGCTGGTGTAACTACTGCTGGTTTAATAAAATCTGGTCCACGCCTCAAACTGATGTCCACAACACTGTTTTATTTTCCTTTGTTAGTCATGGAGCACTGTGAAAACTGACATAACAAACAAACATGTTACAAACAAAATACAAACAAACATTCTCTAAGATTTTATAAAGCAAGATACAAAATTAATTTAAAACTTAAATTACCGTGTACGCCTTGTAACCAGCGGTAGAGTAGCTTGGAGCATTAAAAAGCTGTGTCTCTTCATTCAAGCCTTTGTCTAACGCTAACACTTCCAGGTCATATAGGCCAAATTCAGTTAAGGTCACATAACATGCAAATTTTACCAGGAGATACAACGTAAAAGCAAACACACACAAAAAGAAATATATACACAAACAAATATGTCAATTACACAAAACATAACTTTTATCTCCCTTGAGGTCAACGCTGCTCACAAAGAGATCACATGCTCCCCAACACCCCATCAGTGCCAGCTACAACTGGGACGCTGTGTAAACTGTAAATAAAAAACAGAATGTGAAGATTTGCAAATCATGGAAACCCAATACAGTATTTCATTGAAAATAGTACAAAGACAACATATGAAATGTTGAACCTGATCATTTTTTATTGTTTTTTGAAAAACATATCAAATCAAATCAAGTTTATTTGTATAGCGCTTTTAACAATAAACATTGTCACAAAGCAGCTTTACAGAATTTGAATGACTTAAAACATGAGCTAATTTTATCCCTAATCTATCCCCAATGAGCAAGCCTGTGGCGACGGTGGCAAGGAAAAACTCCCTCAGACGACATGAGGAAGAAACCTCGAGAGGAACCAGACTCAAAAGGGAACCCATCCTCATTTGGGCAACAACAGACAGCCTGACTATCATATTAACAGTTTTAACAGGTATAACCCTCAACTGTCCTCATGGGGCCGTCCTTCACAGGAGCGGTGCGATAAAACTCCGACCAGACACAGGGCACCAGGATGGATCAAGCAGGTCCGAGGGGCAGAAGAGGCCAGCATCTCAATCCCAGGATCAACATGTAACTCAGAGGGACAGATTTGGGGGGGGGGGAGAGAGAGAAAGAAAACACAGGTTGTTAGGTATGCCCTAAAAATGACAGGTATTAAATCTGTGTGGTAGGCTCGCAGAGACGAGAGTCTTGACATCAGGCATAACACACAACAATGGCATGTTAATATGGTAAAAAATATCATGACCTGCTCTGGCTGGATGCTTGATTGGGTGATGGGAGCACACTCCTCAGCAATGATGAGATGCAGATAGGACCCTTAGGGCTGGCCAAGACAATTCAGTTACATTTCACCGGGTCTGGGACATGCGACAGAATGTCTGACGGCCGATTCCCTGCAGGCTACGATAGCCAGTCGAGGTCTCCACCCTCTGCACCAAAAGATTTCCTGTTGACTCCATGTAACTCAGAGGGACAGATTTGGGGTGGGGGGGATGGAAAGAAAACACAGGTGGTTAGGTATACCCAATGTCACCTGAATAAGTAGGAGCAGTATACATATTGCACCGAGTACAAGCAGGGACTCCGGCAACTAACTATGACAGCATAACTAAAAGGAGAGAGCCAGAAGGTAACACAGGCATGAGGGAGCCCCGGGACATAAAGCAGCCAGCCACTACACCGTCAACAAACTCGAGTGAGCAAGCGAGTGGGGACTGACAGCATCCATACATCCCAGTTTACCAAAACACTCTATGTCTGAGGACCCTCCAGATCTACTCCTTTACCTCATAAACACCATTAACAAAAGGCTTGACTAAACAGATATGTTTTCAGCCTAGATTTAAATGCTGAGACTGTGTCTGATTCCCGAACATTACTTGGAAGGCTGTTCCATAACTGTGGGGCTTTGTAAGAAAAGGCTCTGCCCCCTGATGTAGCCTTCACTATATGAGGTACCAGCAGATAGCCTGCACCTTTTGATCTAAGTAGGCGTGGCGGGTCATAGAGGAGCAGAAGTTCACTCAGGTACTGTGGTGCGAGACCATTTAGTGCTTTAAAGGTCAATAGTAGTATTTTATAATCAATACGAAATTTGATTGGGAGCCAATGCAGTGTGGATAAGACAGGCGTGATGTGGTCATATTTTCTAGTTCTCGTAAGGACTCTTGCTGCTGCATTTTGAACTAACTGGAGCTTGTTTATGCACTTATTGGAACATCCAGACAGTAAAGCATTACAATAATCCAACCTGGAGGTAATGAAAGCATGGACTAGTTTTTCTGCATCATGCAATGACATTAAATTTCTTATCTTTGCAATATTTCTGAGATGAAAGAAAGCTATCTGGGTGATGTTATCAATGTGAGTTTCGAATGAAAGACTGGGGTCAATAATCACTCCGAGGTCTTTTACTGCTGCACGTGAAGAAACAGAAAGGCCATCCAGAGTCACTGTGTAATCAGAAAACTTACTTCTAGCTGTATGTGGTCCTAGCACAAGTACTTCAGTCTTGTCAGAGTTAAGCAGAAGGAAATTAATAAGCATCCAGTGTCTAATGTCCTTAACACATTCCTCAATTCTATTAAGCTGGTGTCTCTCATCAGGTTTTGCAGAGACATACAACTGTGTATCATCAGCATAACAGTGGAAACTAATACAATGTTTACGAATAATATCACCCAGAAGTAACATATATAGAGAAAAAAGCAGTGGACCCAAGACAGAACCTTGTGGAACACCAAAATTTACCTCGGTACGTCTAGAAATATTACCATTTATATCAACATACTGATTAGGGTTGGGCGGTATCCAAATTTTGATACCTTTAAACTGTCTCTGTGTTTTCCCGGGGTATACGGTATTACCGAGAAAAAAATAATATTTTGTTTCGGCCTACTGTGTAACGTGCGCCTATGCCTCAAATGTACTATTTAAAAGCAGCATAGCGAATTGTGTGCATTGTGGTATGGATTAAGCAGCAAAGCAAATTTTGTGCATTGATGAATGGATTAAGAGATATTTCAAAGCATCACGCAACTCTTCCTTCATCTTGAAAATAGCATTCAACTGTCGTTTACACATGTCTGCGTTGAAACGCCATTTGCAGCACTATTTCACCTACTCCATCAAAAAAAAGTACACGATGAGCAGGATCATACCCTTTCAAGCATGGGAAATAAAAAAAAGAAAAAGAATCAACCAACACCCAAGTCCGTTTAGACTGCGCGATAAACCATATTCTTCAGCGCAAATGAGGCGAACCTAATTCAAATGCGCGATAGCTGCACAAGGCAAAATCATATGGGCCCACGTCATGCCATGGCGGGGAAATTAATAATCAAATGGCCTTACCTTGCTTAAAACATTGTCTTGATCACATAACTCCTTACAATTATTCCACTTAAATCCATACGGTTTAACACACCCAACAAAGATAGCAAGCGCATTGCTAATTCCCACCAGAAACCTAACAGTTTACGCTATGATGTTTTCTTCCATTTCTTCAGTAGATGACATTTCAAACGTTTATTACCCACATCCCAAATGTCATACGTTATATCATTTTACCTTGTTGTTACTCATGTAACCTACTCAAAACACAACTCATTGGAGAGATCTCGTGGAAGTGGAGTACCCCAGACTATGGTGTGCCTTAGGGGACATATTAGAGTTTTCGTTTGGTTTGAAACCAAAATACTGCCACACTGCCGATGTTGTATTTTTTTTTGCCACTAACTCGTTATCTTGACTTGCCATCTTTCAACCGCGGTCTCAGTCTTTTTTTTTTTTTAGATAGGACAGTATAGAGAGACAGGAAATGAGCGGGGGAGAGAGAGACGGGATCGGGAAATAACCTCGGGTCGGAATCGAACCCGGGTCCCCGGATTTATGGTACGGCGCCTTAGCCATCTGAGCCATGACACCCCCGCTCTCAGGCTCTTGCGAAGCTTTCTGTCAGACTCCAAATGTCACGCAGGGTTGCCATGGTAACGACATAAACAACCCTGCACGCGATGAGAACTTCTTTAGGAAATTGATAGAATTAGTGAAAATACGATCACACAGTTATTCGGGATGATCTTCAATTTATTATTTTATATTATGACCTCATGTACTCCATATTTATTTAGATATTATATATTTTTTTAAAATGACGGTAATGAGACCGATACCGTTGGTACTTTTGGATACCTCGGGATACCTTCTTACCGTAATACCGCCCAACCCTAATACTGATAACAATCAGTTAGATAAGACCTGAGCCAGGAGAGGGCCATTCCCTTAACTCCCACAACATTTTCTAGTCTATCCAAAAGAATGGAATGATCAATGGTATCAAATGCTGCACTAAGGTCAAGCAACACGAGTAGTGAGACACAGCCCTGATCAGACGCCAACAGTAGGTCGTTTACTACTTTAACCAGTGCTGTCTCTGTGCTATGATGAGGTCTAAATCCTGACTGATACATTTCATGGATGTTATTCCTATGTAAATATGAGCATAATTGCTGTGCCACAGCTTTTTCAAGGATCTTGGAGATAAAGGGGAGGTTTGATATTGGCCGATAATTGGACAGCTGACAGGGATCAAGGTCAGGTTTTTTAATCAGGGGTTTGATAACTGCTAGTTTAAAGGATTTGGGTACATAGCCAATCATAAGAGAAGAATTTATTATTTTTAGAAGCGGTTCAATTACTCCAGGCATTATCTGTTTGAATAGATGTGTCGGTAAGGGATCTAGTACGCAAGTTGAGGCTTTTGATGTAGAGATTAATGAAAGTAATTCAGTTTCTTTTAGGGGAGTAAAACATTCTAACTGATGATCTGATACAGTTATATTGTTAACTACAAGGTCACTTTCATTGTCTAACCTTAAATTAGTAGTTTGAATTTTTTGTCGGATATTCTCAATTTTGTCATTAAAAAAATTCATGAAGTCGTTGCTACTACATACTGCACGTGTGCATGTGTTGATAGTGGACTTATTCCTGGTTAATTTTGCTACAGTATTAAATAGGAATCTAGGATTATTTTTGTTATCTTCTATTAGGGAGGAGAAATATGTTGATCTCGCAGCACTAAGAGCTTTTCTATACTTCAGGAAGCTCTCCTTCCAAGCTAATTTGAACACTACCAATTTTGTTGGACGCCATTTACGTTCCAATGTTCAAGTGGTCTGTTTTAATGTGCGAGTGTCATCATTATACCAGGGTGCTAATTTTTTTGTCTCTGACCATTTTTCTTTTTAGAGGAGCTACATTATCTAAAGTATGGCGGAATGTTGACTCTAAGCATTCAGTTGCCTGATCAAGTTCTGCAGGGGCTGACAGTGACCCAATCAATGTTGACAGCTCTGGGAGATAATTTATAAAGCTCTGTGCAGTAGTTAACGTGAAAGTACATTTACTACAGTAGCGTGGTGAGGTGCATATATTATTACTCAGACATATCTTGAATGAGGACTCTAAATTGACCGTAGGTGTGAATGTGAGTGTGAATGGTTGTTTGTGTCTATGTGTCAGCCCTGTGATGACCTGGCGACTTGTCCAGGGTGTACCCCGCCTTTTGCCCGTAGTCAGCTGGGATAGGCTCCAGCTTGCCTGCGACCCTGTAGAAGGATAAAGCGGCTAGAGATAATGAGATCTTGAATGAGATGAGACAATGATCTGAGATAACTTCAGACTGTGGAAGTATGACTATATTATCTACGTTTAATCTGAATGTTAGTATTAGATCAAGGGTGTGACCACCATTATGGGTCGGTCCTATGACATTCTGCTTAATCCCGACTGAGTCTAAGATGGACACAAACGCTGTTTTTAAAGGGTCTTCTGGGTTATCGAAGTGAATATTAAAATCTCCGACAACTAAAGCTTTGTCTAAGGAAATAACCAGATCTGAGATAAAATCTGCAAATTCAGAAAGAAACTCAGAATATGGCCCCAGGGGCCTGTAAATAATAAGCAATGGAATTAACTGGGTAGACTTATTTTTCGAGGCTACATACATTATATGAGTATGAAGAACTTCAAATGTATTAAATTTATAACCAGGTTTTTGTGTTACACCTAGATAATCGTTATAAATAACCGCAACGCCTCCTCCTCTGCCAGTTAGACGAGGCTGGTATATATAACTGTATCCAGGAGGACTCGCTTCATTTAATGCTATATATTCATTTGGCTTAATCCATGTTTCTGTTAAACACAGTACATTAAACTCCTGATCAGTAATGAGTTCATTAACCATTAGCGCTTTAGATGTAAGAGATCTAATATTTAATAGCCCCACCTTTAGATCAAAGGTGCTGGCAGCAGCTGTACAGTCAGTATGATCTAATTTTATATTGATTAGGTTACTGGAACAAACTCTCTGAAAATTTCTACCTTTTTGTTGAGCTCGGGGAACAGACACAGTCTCGATGTAGTGGGCCCTGAGTGACGACTCTGTGCAGCTAGCAGACAGTCGGTTTAGCCTGTTCGTCTGCTCCCTGGCCTTGGCTCTGGATTGTCAGAAATTAACTAGGCCTGTTCTAAGACTATGACCTATGCTGCAGGAAATGAGAGCAGCACCTTCCCGAGTGGGATGGATACCATCCCGCCCTAACAGGCCAGCAGTGCCCTCAAAATTAGCCCAATTATCTATAAAGCCCACACTGTTTTCAGAGCACCACCTGGACAGCCAGCAGTTCAGCGACCATAACCTGCTGTAAGCTACATTGCCACGCCACATTGGGATGGGGCCAGAGCATACTACAGCATCGGACATCGTCTTCGCTAATTTAAACACCTCTACAAAGTTACTCTTAGTAACCTCAGACTGACGAAGGCGTATATCATTAGCTCCTGCATGGATAACTATCTTTGAGAACCTGTGCTTGCCTAGGACCCTAAGATTACCTGCTATGTCCGGCGCCCTGGCTCCTGGTATACACCTGACTAAAGCTGCTGGTGCCCCTAAAGGCTGAGCTAATTTCACATGCCGTATGATAGAGTCCCCTATAACCAGAGCTCTTTCAGGTTTCTCAGTGGGTGCATCACTAAGGAGAGCAAACCTGTTCGACACGTGATGCGGAGAGGAGTGGTGCTCCCGTGGGCAAGCCTCAGCGGTAGCTTTGGCTCTACGCTTATGCCGCCGAGCCGTCACCCATTTGCCCCGCTGTAAGGGCTCTAATGCCGGAGTTGGGGGATTGCTAACTCCACCTAGGGCATCCAGACTTTCCCTAACAGAAACTACACTGTTCTCACACTCACTAACCTGCTCTAAAGCCTGGACACGCGCTTCTAGCACTGTAATCTTCTCCGTCAGAGAGCTAACTAATCTGCACTTATCACAAGTAAAGCTAATAAGGCTATCGCTAGTGATGGAGGAAGAAGGACTAAACATCCTGCACTCAGCACACTGAACAGGCTGAAGGTGTGCCATGATGAAAAGATTCACGTACTAGGGTTGGGCGGTATTACGGTAAGAAGGTATCCCGAGGTATCCAAAAGTACCAACGGTATCGGTCTCATTACCGTCATTTTAAAAAAATATATAATATCTAAATAAATATGGAGTACATGAGGTCATAATATAAAATAATAAATTGAAGATCATCCCGAATAACTGTGTGATCGTATTTTCACTAATTCTATCAATTTCCTAAAGAAGTTCTCATCGCGTGCAGGGTTGTTTATGTCGTTACCATGGCAACCCTGCGTGACATTTGGAGTCTGACAGAAAGCTTCGCAAGAGACTGAGAGCGGGGGTGTCATGGCTCAGATGGCTAAGGCACCGTACCATAAATCCGGGACCCGGGTTCGATTCCGACCCGAGGTTATTTCCTGATCCCGTCTCTCTCTCCCCCGCTCATTTCCTGTCTCTCTATACTGTCCTATCTAAAAAAAAAAAAAAGAGACTGAGACCGCGGTTGAAAGATGGCAAGTCAAGATAACAAGTTAGTGGCAAAAAAAAATACAACATCGGCAGTGTGGCAGTATTTTGGTTTCAAACCAAACGAAAAATCTAATATGTCCCCTAAGGCACACCATAGTCTGGGGTACTCCACTTCCACGAGATCTCTCCAATGAGTTGTGTTTTGAGTAGGTTACATGAGTAACAACAAGGTAAAATAATATAACGTATGACATTTGGGATGTGGGTAATAAACGTTTGAAATGTCATCTACTGAAGAAACGGAAGAAAACATCGTAGCGTAAACTGTTAGGTTTCTGGTGGGAATTAGCAATGCGCTTGCTATCTTTGTTGGGTGTGTTAAACCGTATGGATTTAAGTGGAATAATTGTAAGGAGTTATGTGATCAAGACAACGTTTTAAGCAAGGTAAGGCCATTTGATTATTAATTTCCCCGCCATGGCATGACGTGGGCCCATATGATTTTGCCTTGTGCAGCTATCGCGCATTTGAATTAGGTTCGCCTCATTTGCGCTGAAGAATATGGTTTATCGCGCAGTCTAAACGGACTTGGGTGTTGGTTGATTCTTTTTCTTTTTTTTATTTCCCATGCTTGAAAGGGTATGATCCTGCTCATTGTGTACTTTTTTTTGATGGAGTAGGTGAAATAGTGCTGCAAATGGCGTTTCAACGCAGACATGTGTAAACGACAGTTGAATGCTATTTTCAAGATGAAGGAAGAGTTGCGTGATGCTTTGAAATATCTCTTAATCCATTCATCAATGCACAAAATTTGCTTTGCTGCTTAATCCATACCACAATGCACACAATTCGCTATGCTGCTTTTAAATAGTACATTTGAGGCATAGGCGCACGTTACACAGTAGGCCGAAACAAAATATTATTTTTTTCTCGGTAATACCGTATACCCCGGGAAAACACAGAGACGGTTTAAAGGTATCAAAATTTGGATACCGCCCAACCCTATCACGTACCTTAAATGAAGATCTGTTGATATTAAAGCAGATCAGATGTGGATGGCCTCCACTTGTGGTCTTTACACAGGAGGAGAGAAAAAGAAAGCTCATATGTTTATTTTGAATTTGATGTCAGCAACATGTTTAAAAAAATTTGGGGCAGGGGCATGTTTACCACTCTGTTGCATCACCTCTACTTTTAACAACATTCTGTAAATGTTTGGGAATGGTGGATACCAATTGCTGCCGTTTTGAAATAGAAACTGTTGTCTCATTCTTGCTTGATATACAATTTCAGTTGCTCAACAGTTCTTTGTCATATTTTGTGCTTCATAATGCACCAAATGTTTTAAATGGGAGCTAGGTCTGGACTAGCTATTGGACAGCTGAAGAATAACAAGGCAGCGGGCCCAGACAACATACCAGCAGAGGCATTAAAGGCAGATGTAAACACCACAGTAGAGGTGATGTTCCAACTGTTTGAGAAGCTCTGGAAGGAGGAGCAAATGCCATCAGAATGGAAGGAAGGCTATCTGATCAAGCTACCAAAGAAGGGTGACCTCAGCAATTGTGCCAACTACTGAGGGATTACGCTCCTGTCCATACCAGGCAAGGTGTTCAACAGGATCATCCTGAATCAAATGAAAGACCAAGTAAACGCTCAATTCAGGGACCAGCAAGCAGGCTTCCTGAAAGACACATCCTGCACAGATCAGATCACTACCCTGCGCATCATCGTTGAACAGTCCTTGGAGTGGAACTCTCCTCTATATGTAAATTTTGTAGACTATGAGAAGGCGTTCAATAGTTTGGACAGGAACACACTCTGGAAGCTTCTCCGTCACTATGGTGTACCAGCCAAGATGGTCACTATCATCAAGAACTTGTATGATGGGATGTCCTGCAGAGTAGTCCATGGAGGGCAGCCCACCGATGCTGTCGAAGTGAGGACTGGAGTTCGTCAGGGGTGCTTACGTACTCTCACCTTTCCTCTTCTTGCTGGCAATTGACTGGATAATGAAGATGTAGATGACCTGCACGAGAACAGGAATCTGGTGGACACCCTTCACACAACTTGAGGATCTCGACTTTGCAGATGACCTGACACTAATGTCCCATACCCGTCAACAGATGCAGGAAAAGACCAACAGAGTGGCAGCCATCTCAGCACAAGTAGGCCTGAACATCAACAAGAGGAAGACAAAGATCCTGAGGATCAACACCATGAGCGAAGATCCCATCGAGCTGGAAGGAGAGGCCTTAGAAGAGGTAGAAGCCTTCATCTACCTGGGGAGTGTTGTGGATAAGCTGGGCGGTACTCATGCTGATGTCAAGGCCAGAATAGGCAAAGCAAGAGCAGCCTTCCTACAGCTAAAGAATATATGGAAGCCTAAGGAGCTGACTATACAAACGAAGATCAGGATCTTCAACTCCAATGTCAAGTTGGTACTGTTGGATGGAGCAGAAACCTGGAGGACAACAGCGGCCGTGATGAAGAAAGTGCAGACTTTTATCAACTCATGTCTACGGAGGATCCTACGGATCCACTGGCCGAACACCATCAGCAACCAGGACCTTTGGCATAGAACCAACCAGCTCCCTGCAGAAGAGGAGATCCTAATAAGACGCTTGAGATGGATCAGTCACACACTCTGCAAGCCAGCCTTCAACATAACCAAGCAAGCACTGACCTGGAACCTCTAAGGCAAGAGAAACATAGGACGGCCCAGAAACACGTGACATCGAGACCTTGATGTTGACACCAAAAGAATGAGGTACACCTGGAGCCAGCTGAAATGAAAAGCACAAGACCGGGATGCCTGGAGAGCTCTCATCGGTGGCCTATGCCCCAGGAGCGGTAATAGGCTTAAGTAAGTAAGTAAGTAAGTAAGTAAGTAAGTAAGTAGGTCTGGACTGCAGGCAGGCCAGTTTAGCACCCATACTCTTTTACTACAGAGCCATGCAGTTTTAATATGTGCAGAAAGCATTTTGGCATTGTCTTGCTGAAAGAATGAAGGTCTTCCCTGAAAAACATTTTGTCTGTGTAACGGATCCTGATGTGTGGGTGGAGCACAGAAGCACAGCAGGCGAGAGTTGGTGTTCACACACACACTTTATTTTACTTATTTTCTTTAGCTTTTCAGCTTTTCTCACTCACACAGTCACACACGCAACACACACGTGTTCTGGTCGGGAGAGACTCTTCTCTGCTCTCCCCCTCCTTTTATGCTCCATCCCTGCAACACATACACACACACACATATTAATTGACACCAGGTGTAATGACTTAGCCACTTACCTTCCCCGACCCCGCCCTCCATTCACAAACTGCCACTTGGCCATGCCCCCGTTGCCACATACCCCCACCACCCGACTCGGGTCAGGGAGCCATCCGGCTTGAAGCAGACCCCCCCCCCGACTGGACAGGAAGTCCACCACCACCATCTGTGCCCCTGACCTGTGGACCACCTCGAACTTAAACAGCTGGAGGGCGAGATACCAACAGGTGATCTGCGCATTGGCATCCTTCATGCAGTGGAGCCACTGGCGAGGTGCGTGGTCCGAACAGAGGGTGAAAGGGCGCCCCAGCAGGTAGTATTGGAGGGCGAGGACCACCCACTTGATGGCAAGGCACTCTTTTTCAATCGTGCTGTTCTTGCTTTCATGCATCGAGAGTTTATGGCTGATGTACAGCACAGGGTGCTCCTCGCCCTTCACCTTCTGGGAAAAAATGGCCCCCAGCCCTCTGTCCGATGCATCAATCTGCAAAATAAAGGGGAGAGAGAAGTCAGAGGAGTGCAAAAGTGGCCCCCCACACAGTGCAGCTTTTACGTTAGAGAATGCCTGTTGGCACTGCTCTGTCCACTGGACCGGCTCTGGTGCCCCCTTTTTAGTGAGATCGGTTAATGGGCTGGTGACAGCCAAATAATTAGGTATAAACCTACGATAATAGCCAGCCAGCCCCACAAACTGTCTCACCCCCTTTTTGGTCTTGGGCCTCGGGCAGGCCACAATCGCTGCAGTATTGTTAATTTGGGGACACACCTGCCCATTACCCAAGTGGAACCCCAAATACCGTACTTCCACCCGCCCAATTGCACACTTTTTCGGGTTAGCTGTGAGGCCTGCATGCCTCACCAACTTTAGAACAGCCCTCAGATGTTCCAGGTGCTGCGGCCAATTATGACTATAGATAATGATATCATCAGGGTAGGCGGCGGCATAGGTGGTGTGAGGGCGGAGGAGCCTGTCCATGAGCTGCTGGAACATCGTGGGAGCCCCAAACAACCCAAAAGGAAGTGTGACAAATCGGTGTAACCCAAACGGTGTGGAAAAGGCTGTTCTTTCTCAGGATAGAGGAGTCAAGGGGATCTGCCAATATCCCTTCATTAAATCCAGTGTCGAATAAAAGCAAGCAGAGCCTAACCGATTGAGCAACTCATCAATGTGAGGCATTGGGTATGCGTCAAATTTAGACACCGTGTTGACCTTTCTATAGTCCACATAGAACCGAACCAACCTGTCGGTCTTGGGAACCAGAACCACTGGGCGGCTCCAGTCACTGTGGGACTCCTTGATTATGCCCATCTTGAGCATGGCCTTGAGTTCGTCCTGAACCACCTTTTTTTTTGTGTTTGGCCAGGCAGTAAGGGCGGCTATGCACCACCCCCAGGGGCATCTCAATGTGGTGTTCTATGAGGTGGGTGCAGCTGGGTAGGGCCAAGAACACATCAGAAAATTCCTCCTGCAACTTGGCTACCTCCGTGAGTTGGGTTGGTGAGAGGTAGTCTCCCCAGGGAACTGGAGTGCTTTGAGATGTTACCTTTCTTACCTCTGGCCCCAGCTTTGCCTTCTCTGGAACTACTGACGCCAACACCATGGGGACCCCCCTCATTCCAGCACTTTAAAAGGTTGAGGTGGTAGATTTGCAATGCCCCGCCCCATCTGTTCGCCTCACCTCATAGTCAATGTCCCCGACTTGCCGTGTGACCTTGAAGGGCCCTTGCCAATTGGTGATTAATTTAGAACTCGATGTGGGCAATAATACGAGTGCTTTGTCTCCCGGTGTGAACTCTCTAAGGCACGTGCCCCTGTCATACAGCTGGATTTGATGTTCTTGTGCCTGCCTCAAATTCTCCTGGGTTAAGTGCGTGAGGGTGTGGAGTTTTGCGCACAAGTCAAGAACATACTGAATTTCGATTTTGCTAGGCAAAGGTCGCTCCTCCCAATTTTCTCATAGCACATCCAAAATGCAATGCAGCTTACGCCCATATAATAATTCAAAACCCCATGGAGGCTTGCAGGACCTCTTATACTGCAAATAACAGGGACTCAAGCCACTTATCCCAATTACGTGCATCCTCGCTTACAAGTTTCTGAACTATGTTTTTGAGTGTTTGATTAAAACGCTCCACTAAGCCATCTGTTTGTGGGTGATAGACACTGGTGCGGATAGACTTAATTCCCAGTAACCCATACAGTTCGCACAATGTGACTGACATAAATGTAGTGCCTTGGTCTGTCAGGATTTCTTTCAGAATCCTGACCCGGGAGATAATACGGAAGAGCACTTCCGCAATACTGCGTGCTGAGATATTGCGGAGAGGCACTACTTCCGGATATTGCATTGCATTGTCCACCAGAACTAAAATAAAGCGATATCCCTGTGCTGACCGATTTAATGGCCTGACAAGAGCCATCCCAATTCGCTCAAAAGGGGTCTCAATTAAAGGGAAAGGGCACAAAGGTGCTTTTGGAGTGGCCATGGGATTTACTAGTTGGCATTCGCGGCACGCCACACACCACCGACGGACATCCCCGCGAATCCCTGGCCAATAGAACCGGGTCATGATTCGGGCTAGTGTTTTATCCTACCCTAAGTGTCCAGCCATGGGATTAAAGTGAGCTGCGTGGAATACAAGTTCCCTATGGCTCTTTGGGATTAATAATTGGGTTATTTGTTCACCAGTTTGAGTGTCCTGTGTCACTCGGTACAACCTCTCTTTAAAAATAGCAACATAAGGGAAGGATGGTGTTGTGCTTGGCCGAAGAGTTTGACCATCGATTCCTCTCACTTGGTCAAATGAATGCCGCAGAGTCTCGTCTCGCGACTGATCTAATGGGAAATCCTCAAGGGGATCCCCAAGAGAGGAAGGAGGAGCAGGCTGCTCTTCACTCCTCATGTTGCTCTGATGCGGTGCTGACATAGATGGCTCTGTGACAGCTTCTACAGTCAATGCCACACCGGGATCTTCCCGTGACATACTAGTGCAGGACCCACTACATGTTAAATGTTCCATCAGCTTTTTAAACCCTGGCCAATCAGTTCCCAAAATCAACGAGTGGGTGAGATGAGGCATTCATTTGTAGTACCTCACCATGCTACTGTATTAAACGTACATTCACGTCAACTACTGCACAGAGCTTTATAAATGATCTCCCAGAGTTATCAACTTTGATTGGGCCACTTGATCAGGCAACTGAATGCCTAGAGTCAATGTTCCGCCATACTTTAGATAATGTAGCTCCTCTTAAAAGGAAATTGGTCAGAGACAAAAAATTAGCACACTGGTATAATGATGACACTTGCACATTAAAACAGACCACTTGAACACTGGAACGTAAATGATGTCAAACAAAATTGGTAGTGTTCAAATTAGCATGGAAGGAGCGCTTCCTGAAGTATAGAAAAGCTCTTAGTGCTGCTAGATCAACATATCTCTCCTCCCTAATAGAAGATAACAAAAATAATCCTAGATTCCTATTTAATACTGTAGCAAAATTAACCAGGAATAAGTCCACTATAGACACATGCACACCTGTAGTATGTAGTAGCAATGATTTCATGAAATTTTTTTAATGACAAAATTGAGAATATCCGACAAAAAATTCAAACTACTAATTTAAGGTCATTCAATGTAAGTGACCCTGTAGTTAACAATATAACTGTATCAGATCATCAATTAGAATGCTTTACTCCCCTAAAAGAAACTGAATTACTTTCATTAATAGCCGCATCAAAAGCCTCAACTTATGTACTAGATCACTTACCTACAGGTCTATTCAAACAGATAATACCTGAAATAATTGAACCGCTTCTAAAAATAATAAATTCTTCTCTTAGGATTGGCTATATACCCAAGTCCTTTAAACTAGCAGTTATCAAACCCCTGATTAAAAAAACCTGACCTTTATCCCTGTCAACTGTCCAATTATCGGCCAATATCAAACCTCCCCTTTATCTCCAAGATCCTTGAAAAAGCTGTGGCACAGCAGTTATGCTTATATTTACATAGGAATAACATCCATGAAATGTATCAGTCAGGATTTAGACCTCATCATAGCACAGAGACAGCTCTGGTTAAAGTAGTAAATGACCTACTGTTGGTGTCTGATCAGGGCTGTGTCTCGCTGCTTGTGTTGCTTGACCTTGGCATTTGATACCATTGATCATTCCATTCTTCTGGATAGACTAGAAAATGTTGTGGGAGTTAAGGGAATGGCCCTCTCCTGGCTCAGGTCTTATTTTACTGATCGCTATCAGTATGTTGATATAAATAGTGATATTTCTAGACGTACTGAGGTAAAGTTTGGTGTTCCACAAGGTTCTGTCTTGGGTTCACTGCTTTTTTCTTTATATATGTTACCTCTGGGTGATATTATTCATAAACATTGTATTAGTTTCCACCATTATACTGATGACACACAGTTGTATGTTTCTGCAAAACCTGATGAGAGACACCAGCTTAATAGAATTGAGGAATGTGTAAAGGACATTAGACACTTGATGCTTATTAATTTCCTTCTGCTTAACTCTGACAAGACTGAAGTACTTGTACTAGGACCACATGCAGCTAGAAGTAAGTTTTCTGATTACATAGTAACTCTGGATGGCCTTTCTATTTCTTCAAGTGCAGCAGTAAAAGACCTCAGAGTGATTATTGACCCCAGTCTTTCATTTGAAACTCACATTGATAACATTACCTGGATAGCTTTCTTTCATCTCAGAAATATTGCTAAGATAAGAAATTTAATATCACTACATGACGCGGAAAAACTAGTTCATGCTTTTGTTACCTCCAGGTTGGATTATTGTAATGCCTTACTGTCTGGATGTTCCAATAAGTGCATAAACAAGCTCCAGTTAGTTCAAAATGCAACAGCAAGAGTCCTTACTAGAACTAGAAAATATGACCCCTTAGCAAAAAGAAGTTTAATCAAGTGTGCTACAAGTATACTTATTTTATACTAAAATCGAGGAAGTGTACTTGAAGGTTACTTCTTATAAACTAATTCTTGATACACTTACAACATAGTACAGGGAAGTATACTTGGTTTATACTGAACCAAGTATAAAAAAGTATAAGTAGACCTATATCAATACTAAGACTTACACTTATACATTACTTTAATACTAAAACTTATACTTGGACCTAAGTATACTTTGTAAATCTTTTTGCCACAAAATAGGAATGCTTAGCACATATCTTGCTTCAAGAGCACAATAAGGTCAACTCATTAATTGACTCAACGTTTAATTTATATATTTATACTATATGTATATATTATATTTATAATTTATATTACATTATATTTTATATATATATATATTATATTTATAATTTATATTACATTAGCTGAGCTATACAGCTGGTAAGTGATTAGGGAATCCAACCTGATCAGAGGGCCCCTCTCACCCCCTCCATCACTCCTTCCAACTGCTCCCATCAGGCTGGCGCTACAATGTACCACTATAAACAAAAAGTCCTTCATCCCCTCTGCAGCAGCCTTACTCAACAGCACATGATGAACATTACCAGCCAACCCAACCGTCAACATGCATGTCTTGTTTAATGTCTTATTATAATTCTGGAGATTAACACTTAGTCATTATGTGTACTGAATTGCATTATCTTCATGTACCTTACACTTCATCATACACAAAAACAGGAAAACAGAAAAAAGTTTGGCTTGACTTTATTTATTTAACTAGTCCCTTTCAAAAGGGTTTGGCAATGGTGTTATGTACAGTGTGTCAGCTGTTTCAACAAGGACACATTTTGTTTTGATCATGTCAGGCGAGACAGCATGAACAGTTTCAGTTTTTTGAACATCATATACAAAATGACTTTGTACATTTATTTGCGAATCTTTACATACAGGCCTGCCTGATTTACTAAGTACGTCAACTAAAACACAACATAGTTTGCGACATGGACAAAAAGCAGAGATTTCATGTGAACATATTTGTTTAAAAACAACCAATTCTATAATACAACAAAATGTACCATCTTTCAAGTATGCAGCACTGTTGAATCTCTTCTTTAGTCTGTCATAGGTTTTACTGTGGTACGTAACTCCATCAACCAAAAAACGGTTGTAAGACCAAAAGCAGTTACTTAGTTTCCCACACAACTTTTCAATGGCAAGCCTATATGACATTTTTATACTGGTTTCCCTTAGCAAAAAGTAGCATACTTAAAGTTCATTTTGTAAAGTATTCTGAAGTGTACATATAAGTATATCAAGTGTACTACAGGCCATGTACTTCAAGTGTACTAGAAAGCATACTAATTTAATACTATTTCGGACTAAATTGGAACATTTTAAGTTTATAAAAGTATACTTCAAAGTTACTTTTAAGTTAGCAAAAGTACTCTTTAAGTACTCTCATCTATACTATATCTATACTGTAAATGTACTTGGTATATCCCTCTTGTATACTTACAGTATATAACTAGTACAATGGCAGTACATAAATAAGTGTACTTATGATATACTTCAAGTACACAATAAGGATATACCAAGTACATTGATAGTATATAAATGAATATACTTACAGTATATAATTAGTACAATGGCAGTACATAAATAAGTGTACTTATGATATACTTCAAGTACACAATAGGGATATACCAAGTGCATTGATAGTATATAAATGAGTATACTTGAAAGTGTACTTTTGTAAACTTAAAACGGACTTGAAAGTATACTTTTATAAACTTAAAATGTTCCAATTTAGTCCGAAGAAGTATTAAATTAGTATGCTTTCTAGTACACTTGAAGTACATGGCCTGTCGTACACTTGATATACTTATACTTACACTTCAGAATACTTTACAAAATGAACTTTAAGTATACTACTTTTTGCTAAGGGACCACATCACCCCTGTCTTATCCACACTGCATTGGCTCCCAATCAAATATCGTATTGATTATAAAATACTACTTTTGACCTTCAAAGCACTGAATGGTCTTGCACCACAGTACCTGAGTGAACTTCTGCTCCTCTATGACCCGCCATGCCTACTTAGATCAAAAGGTGCAGGCTATCTACTGGTACCTCGTATAGTGAAGGCTACATCAGGGGGCAGAGACTTTTCTTACAAAGCCCCACAGTTATGGAACAGCCTTCCAAGTAGTGTTCGGGAATCAGACACAGTCTCTGTGTTTAAGTCTAGGCTGAAAACATATCTGTTTAGTCAAGCCTTTTGTTAATGGTGTTTATGAGGTAAAGGTGTAGATCTGGAGCGTCCTCAGACATAGTGTGTTTTGGTAAACTGGGATGTATGGATGCTGTCAGTCCCCCACTCACTTGCTCACTCGAGTTTGTTGACGGTGTAGTGGTTGGCTGCTTTATGTCCCAGGGCTCCCTCATGCCTGTGTTACCTTCTGGCTCTCCCCTTTTAGTTATGCTGTCATAGTTGCTGGAGTCCCTGCTTGTACTCAGTGCAATATGTATACTGTTCCTACTTATTCAGGTGACATTGGGCATACCTAACAACCTGTGTTTTCTCTCTTCCCCCCCAATCTGTCCCTCTGAGTTACCTTGTCAGTCCTGGGATTGAGATGCTGACCTCTTCTGCTCCTCAGACCTGCCTGATCCATCCTGGTGCCCTGTGTCGGGTTGGAGTCTCATCGCATCGCTCCTGTGGAGGGCGGCCCCATGTGGACAGTTGGGAGTCGTGCCTGGAGGATGCTCTGGACTCTTGCAGTGGTGCTTTTGTGGCTGGGGACTGCAGTTGACTTGCTGACTTCAGGACTGCAGTTGACTTGCTGACTTTGGGACTGTGGTTGTCGTGAACGGTTTTGTGCTCGGGTTTCCGTCGGTGGGGTGGGGGGTGGGGTTTATAGCATCAACGAAGCTGACTTTATGTTAGGACTGTTAATGTTATAGTCACTTTGTCTGTTGTTGCCCAAATGAGGATGGGTTCCCTTTTGATGCTGGTTCCTCTCAAGGTTTCTTCCTCATGTCGTCTGAGGGAGTTTTTCCTTGCCACTTTCACCACAGGCTTGCTTATTGGGGATAGATTAGGGATAAAATTAGCTCATATTTTAAGTCGTTCAAATTCTGTAAAACTGCTTTGCGACAATGTTTATTGTTAAAAGTGCTATACAAATAAACTTGACTTGACGAGGCTTAACCACCACCTTTATTCTATGCATTTGGCCCTGCAATAGAATATGGACAAACACTAAGGGATAATTTTGAACATCCCCATGCACACACAACACTTTCACCGCTTGTGCTTTCCCCAATGCCTCATGTTGCACCAGGCGTTGGTGAATTGAGTTCTGATTACAACCAGAATCCACCAACACCTGATATTTATCCTCTTGAACACTTACTGGCATGCAATATGTTCCAGCCCAACCGGGGGCGGTCTCTGGTGCATCGGGGATCCAGATCACAGCTCCTACCTCCCTTGCAGAGCTCCAACTCTGGAGATGCTCGGACTCTCCGCCGTGCCAGCATACTGGCCCAGGCTTTCCCTCTGCATCAGCATTATAGGAGTCACTCACCCAAGGAGGAGACAACACAAACACAGAAGAGGGAGATGAGAGGACACCATGGGTGCAATGGGCTGGCTGGGGAGGAGCCAGCCGCTGCCTCTGCCGTGGGGGAATGGGGTGGGGAGGGGAAAGAGAGACAGAGGGGGAAAAGGAGAGAGAGAGGAGAAGTGAGGAGAGACGCCTCATCTGCCTGCTGTCGGAGCTGCCTCCAGGTGGTCCTCCACCAACTCGATGGCTCGTTCTAGTGACGCCGGGCAGTGACACTGGATCTATTCCTCAATTCCTTCCGGAAGTCGAGAGATGAACTGTTCCAGTGCCACCAGATCGATGATCTCGTCGGCGTTGCGATCTTCCGCCCTCAGACACCGCTGGCAGGTGTCCCGGAGTTGCTGGCCGAATGCAAATGGCTGGCCAAACTCCTCCAATGCTAGAGTCCGGAAGCACTGGCGATGCTGTTCCAGGGAGTGGCCGACCTGCTGCAGGATGGCTTTCTTCAAGTCAGCATACACCAGTTGGCTGTCAGCAGGGAGCTGCTGCGCTGCGAGCTGTGCTTCGCCAGTCAGGAGCGGGAGGAGGCACGCAGTGCGCTGCTCAAGCGGACACCCCCACGTTACTACTTGTAACGTGGCTACTTGTTTGAAGAGGGCAAGGAACACTTCTGGATCATCCTGCGGGCCCATCTTCATGAGGGTGCCAGCTGCGGTGATGGTCGACGCCCCTACTGACGGAAGCAGATGCTGGAATGCCTGGCGATCTTCTTGCTGGGCCAGCATCAAGGCTTCAAAGCATTGTTCTTGTTCCTTTCGGAGGGCGATCAGTGCTTGATGCTGGTTCTGCTGGGTGGTAGCGAGGGCAAGGATGAGCTCTTTGAATGGGGAGGACTCCATGGGGTGGTTCCCTTCTGTGCTCCCAGGTTTCAGCACCACTGTAACGGATCCTGATGCGAGTGGAGCACAGAAGCATGGCAGGCAAGAGTTGGTATTCATACATACACTTTATTTTACTTATTTTCTTTAGCTTTTCAGCTTTTCTCACTCACAGTGTCACACACGCAACACACATGTGTTCTGGTCGGGAGAGACTCTTCTCTGCTCTCCCCCTCCTTTTATGCTCCATCCCTGCAACACACACACACACACACACACACTAATTGACACCAGGTGTAATGACTTAGCCACTTTCCTTCCCAGACCCCGCCCTCCATTCACAAACTGCCACTTGGCCACACCTCTGTTGCCACAGTTTGGATGGCAGCATATTACTCCAAAGCCTGTATATATCATTCAGCATTAATGATGCCTTCCTAGATGTACAAACTACCCATGTCTTGTGCATTAATGCACCCTCATACCATCACAGCTGCTGGCTTTTGAACTGTGCACTGATGATAAGCCGGTGGGTCCCTCTTGTTTTTAGCCTGGAGGGCATGGTGTCCATGATTTCTAAAAAGAATTTACACTTTTGTTCGTCAGACCCCGGGACAATTTTCCACTTTGCCTCAGTCCATTAAAGAGCTCGAGCCCAGAGAAGGTGGTGGTTTTTATGTATATCGTTTATATTTGGTTTTAACTTGCATTTGTGGATGCAGTAATTAGCTGTTTTCACAGATGATGATTTTCTGAAGTGTTCCTGAGCCCATACAGTGATTTCCACTACAGACATGTGTCTGCTTTTAATGCAGTGTCACCTGAGGGCCTCATGATCACAGGAGTCCAATGTCAGTTTTCCGCCTTGTCTCTAGCATACAGAGATTTCTCCAGATTCTCTGAATCTTTTAATGATATTATGCACTATATATGATGTGATCCCAAATTATTTGCAATTTTACATTTGGGAATGTTATTCTTAAATTGTTTCACTCTTTGTCCATGCAGTCATTCACAGAGCGGTGAACCCCTCCCCATCTTTACTTCTGAGAGACTCAGCCTCTCTGGAATGCTCTTTTTATACCGAATCATGTTACTGACCTGTTGCCAATTAACCAAATTAGTTTTTTTTAGCATTACACAACTTTTTCATACTTCTGTTGCCCCGTTCTAACTTTTCAGCAACATGTTGCTGACATCAAATTCAAAATGAGCATATATTTTTAAAAAAACAATAAAATTTCTCACTTTCAAAATTTGATATGTTGTCTGCACTATTTTCAATGAAATATAGGGTTTGCATGATTTGAAAATCTTCACAATCTGCTTTTATTTATGTTTTACACATTGTCCCAACTTTTTTGGAATTGGGTTGCATTTAACTATATCAGGACCAATGCATGTGTAATGTGAATTATGTGACCAACAAATACTGTTAAGGCATGACAGTGAGAATGAAGTGAAAATGGCAAATAACATGAGAAAATAATCCTGTTTCAACATCTGTCCTAAATAGCAAGGAAGAAGAAATATACAAAAGAGAAAGCTGTACTGTATAAGAGAAAAAGTGAAATAATCTCTGTAAAAAATATTTATCGTAGTTAAAGAGCCATTCAGAAAATTATCAGAGACTGAACTGGAAAAGGGAAAAAAAAAACAATAACAATGAAGGGGAGTGCTATAAAGATATGTCAGGAATGTGGTTAAAGTTGAGAAAATAAGAGAAGGTAATGAAAGGGGAAAAAAGTCAGGACATACTTTTTTAGGGGCAACTTTGATTGGATACGATGGTTTAACATGTAAGCCAAGTACACGCGATGGGTGTGGTAAAATGGCTGCTTGGATTTTTTATGCAGAGATCAGTGGTATTTCCAGGTAATTTTGGACCTTGATAACTTTTGCTTTGGAAATAAGAGCTGTATGGATTAATTTACTGTTAATCACTGCATCTCATTCAAACATTCTTCTCAAATAACAATTTATCTTTTAAGGTTATTTTAAAAGAAAACAGTTCCACACCCCACACTATTAACCTTTTTTGCTTTGAAGAACCAAAAGCTGAAAACCAAAGCTGAAAAATGTAAAATACTTTGTAAACAGTATTCTGGCTAGCAAGGGAAATAGGAACAAAAATTAATTTTTAAGGAAATTTGTTATAATCATTACAGGTAATTTCATTTTTCTTTCATTTTTGATTTCCATTAGACAGTGATTTATGGTACCAGAACCACAATCTCTAATCCCACAGCTTGTTATTCTTCATTGCTAAGTGATGTGTACCATAATTAAGTACCTGCTCTCTCTTTGGGCATCCTTTTGCCAGGATACCAGGTGTGGAGCTTGGAACAAACAAACAAACAAACAAACAAACAAACAAACAAACAAACAAACAAACAAACAAACAAAACCCCCACTCAGTTTCAGATACAGTGATACAGTATGTGGAAACCAATGACTCATAAAAATCAATCATCCTGATAATTGCTTATATACCATATGGTACAGCACAGCAGACTTCAATAACAGTAATGAGCCTAGGCTGGGGATAACGGCAAAATTTAATGAACAGATGAATAATACAAAATACAGTAAAATGTGCAAATAACAGAAGCAAAATCACAAATTGGCAAACAAGTCTTAGCAAACAAACAAAAGGTTAAGCTAATCAATGTTAATAATAAGACCAAAGATATAAAAAGCCAAAAGAAAGGAGAGTGAGAGCAAACTAAGGGTAAATATACAGTCCGAAAATGAGCTGTGAAATAAGCTCCTGTCTCTTATTTATTTTTCTGATTTGCCTAAGGAATTATTATAATTTTAATCTTACAATTTCATGATTTTTTTTCTTACTCACCCACAATAATATACACCGATCAACCATAACATTATGAAAAGAGATGACATGAATAACATTGATTATCTCATTACAATGGCACCTGTCAAGGGGTGGGATATACAGTGATCCTTGAAAGTTTGTGAACTCTTTAGAATTTTCTATATTTCTGCATAAATATGACCTAAAACATCATCAGATTTTTACACAAGTCCTAAAAGTAGATAAGGAGAACCCAGTTAAACAAATGAGACAAAAATATTATATTTGTCATTTATTTATTGAGAAAAATGATCTAATATTACATATCTGTGAGTGGCAAAAGTAAGTGAACCTTTGCTTTTAGTATCTGGTGTGACTCCCTTGTGCAGCAATAACTTCAACTAAACATTTTTGGTAACTATTGATCAGTCCTGCACACCAACTTGGAGGAATTTTAGCCGATTCCTCTGTACAGAACAGCTTCAACTTTGGGATGTTGGTGGGTTTCCTCACATGAACTGCTTGCTCCAGATCCTTCCACAATATTTCGATTGGATTAAAGTCAGGACTTTGACTTGGCCATTCCAAAACATTAACGTTATTCTTCTTTAACCATTCTTTGGTAGAACACTGGTTAAGTAGGTAACTGTGGTTCTATGACTGGTGGAAGACCGCCAGATGGTGCAGTTTAGACTCTGTGAAACCCCTTGCGCTAGCTGCATCTCTTGCCGAGAATTTATACCCAAGTTGTCAACTCGTGACGTATGATGTGCCCTAAATGATAAAACAGTAGCACGCACGTCTATCATTGCCTGGAGCCTTTCTCGCCAGAACCAGAGTCCCGAGTGACTGGTCTATCTGGCGGTCTTCCACCAGTTGCAGAACCACGGATACCTACATAACCAGCGTTCTACTTCCTTGTCTCTAGACCGCCAGATGGCACAGTTTAGACTGTGTGGAAGACTTATGTCCAAGCTGTCACGAGGGCCCAACTAATACGTAAGACATAACAGGAAAAAAACACCACAGACTAGTGTTATGTTGCTGACTTCACTTTATTGAACAAGTCAAATTAGTTACACTTCTATTATTACATTTGTAACAATCAAGACTTGGTGGAGGCTGTAAAGCTCACACCTCCCATGAAAGGAACTGCTGTTGTCCACAGCTAATGAACAGATGGAGCAGTGCTAAACACAGCCTGAATGCATGATGAAGAACTAGTAGCAACATTTATCCTGTAGAACCTGGAAAATGTGCAAGCCGACGTCCAGGTTGCAGCCGAACAAATATCCAATAGACTCACACCCTTCAGGGCAGCCCAAGAGGTAGACATAGAATGAGTGGAGTGACATTTCACTGCCGTCAGCATGTCATGGCCTGCAGAAGAATAAGCATAAGATATAGTGTCTGTAATCCAATGAGCCAACCTATCCTTAGACAAGGCCGCTCCTTTACATCTGTCACTGAAGCACACAAACAATTGGTCAGTGGTTCGCCAGTCTGCTGTGGCTGTCACATACTGCCTAAGTGCCCTAACAGGACAAAGGTCCATGTTCAGTATATTATCTGAAGGATCCAAAGCAGGAATAATCAGAGGCCTGTTAACAAAATCTGGACCCATCACTTTAGGTAGAAAAGTAGGGTTCAGCCACAACGTTACTCGTGAGATCTCTGGCCCCCACTGCAGACACAGTGGGCTGACGGAGAGTGCTTGCAGCTCACTTACCCTTTTCGCTGAGGCCACTGCAATCAGGAAAGCAGTCTTCATTGAAAGCCACTTAATGTCAGCACTCCCCAGAGGTTCGTATGGAGGGCTACAGAGACTGTTCAACACAATGTGGAGGTCCCACTGAGGTATGACGCATTTGCGAGGTGGATTCAAATGTTTTGCACCTTTCAGGAAGGTCACAATCATCTTATGTGCCCCGACAGGGTGCCCATCACTTGGACTCCTGTAGGCTGACATCGTAGCCACATATCCTCTCAGGGTCGATGCAGAGCGACCAGCCTCCAAAAGGCCCTGCAGAAATTCTAAAATGTTCTTCAAAGTATTTGCCACTGGGTCAATACTGCGTTCAGAACACCATGCTGAATAATATTTCCATCTGCCACTATACAACAGGCATGTAGATGAACAATGAGCATTTAGAAGAGTGTTCCTGACCCCCTGTGAACATTCCAGTATGCCGGATGAGCCCCCAAGGGCCAGACCCAGAGCTTCAGTCTCTGAGGGTGTCTGTGCCACAGACTGCCATTCAACTGGGTCAGCAGGTCTGTCTTGACTGGTAGAGGGCTGGGTGGACCTGTCAACAGTGCTTTCAGAAGATAAAACCAGGGACTGTATACACGGTATGGCACGACCAGAAGTACAGGCTGGTTGGTTGTCCATATGCGCTCGAGTATCTGCCATATCAGTGGGAATGGAGGGAACGCATACAGCCTCAGGTTTGGCCACTGATGGGCCAATGCATCCTGCCCCAGGGACCCAGGCTCGCCCTGCAGTGAGAACCACTTCGGACAGTGGGTCGTCTCTCTGGTGGCAAATAGGTCCACCTCCGCTTGTCCGTATGTTTTCCAAATCATCTGAACTACCTCCTCGTTCAGGCACCACTCCCCCATGAGGGGCCCACCCTGAGAGACAGTGTCCGTTACACAATTCTTCTTCCCGGGCACATGTATCGCCCTCAGAGATAGCAGGTGTGCATCTGCCCACAGCCAGATCCACCTGGTTAGGGTGTTCAGCAAGGAGGACCTCGTCCCCCCGGTGGTTGATGTGATATACTGTTGGAGTGTTGTCCAACTGAATAAGGACATGTTTTGCATTCCAGCTGTCCTCTGAAGTGCTGTAGCATCAGCCAGACAGCCAGCAGTTCCAGGTAGTTTATGTGGCAGGACCGGAACCTGTCCGAATAGGTACGTGAAAATATGCATCTCGTAGATCCACTGTAATGAACCAGTCTCCCGCCTCCACTGAGTGGAGCACATCCGAAGTACGCAGCATATGAAAGGGCAGCTGCTTGAGGTAAGTGTTTAGATGGCGTAGGTCTAATATTGGCCGGAGCCCGCCATCTTTCTTGGGTACAATGAAGTAGGTGAAGAACACACCCCAACGTGTCTGGGGGTCTATTTCTTCTATAGCATCTTTGTTTAAGAGGGACTGAATTTCCGATAGTAGGGCAGAACGTGTTTCTGGGTTTTGAGCACGCGTGACACGTAGCCCTAAGTTTAGAGGAGGCCGGCAGTGAAATTGAAGGTGATAGCCACCTTTGAGGGTGTTCAGGACCCACAGGTTTGGCGTTGTTGAGCCCCAGTACTCCAGCTGTTGAGGAGTAAAACGCCCTGCCGCCGGCCGTGCACCATCAGTCTCGTGACTGTGGGCGGTGTGCAGCTTTAGGGGGATGGCTGTGAGTCGCCCTTGGAAAAGAGGTAGGGGGTCTACCACGTTCCGCGCTGGGGAAAGCCATGTTCTGTTTGCCTCCACTGAGGCTGCTGGAAGGCTGCTGCTGTATGGTGGGGGTAAGAAGGGGCGCCGCGAAAGGTAGGTGGTGGCAATGCCTGAGGTTGTCTGAAAGCAGGTCTTGGTTTCACATGTTGGGAGCGTGCTTCAGAAGCAAGTTGGCGGCGGTTTAGAGCCTCTTGCACTGCTGGGCCAAACACCTGCCCAGGGGCCAAGGGTTGTTGGCACAAGACATTCCTAGCTGCATCAGGAAGAGGGGACTGTGCTACCCAGATCTGCCTGCGGGCTTGGAGTAGCAGTCCCATAGACTTACCACACTGCTTAGTCATTGCCCCCATGCCCTGAAGAGCAGTGTCTATCAACTCAGAGGCAGCTGCATCTGAGGTTGGCTGTAGGGTTGTCTGCAAAGCAAGTAGTAGATGGGCCATGGTATTCAGGACCCGCCCCATTGTAGCCTGAGTGCTATAAGCTCTACACACCAAATTGTCAGTGCGTCTGCACTCTGGGCTAGGGCACTGCAGGTCAGCACAAAGGGCTTCATCAGGTGGGGCAACCAGTGACACCACCGCTGACTCCACTGGTGGCATGGGGCCCAGGCCTGCAGAGCCTGGGTTTGCCATGGAAGCCAACAGTCTAGTGGGACGGTCCATTCTGCTAGTATTTGCCTCCTTTAGTGCCTCAGTAAACATCTTAACAAAGTCCTCACAGTGAGGGACAAAGAGATCATTGCTGTGTGTGGATAAGCGGCAAAGACAGTTTGTCTGCACCAGACTCTGAGGAAGAGGTTCTATGTTAAGCTTTGCCAGGGCCTGATGATTCTAGCTCGTCCTCTGACTCCCTGCCACTCTCTGTAGCAGGAGAGTGGAAAGCAACATGGTTGTCTGGGAATGAAAAATCTCTGCCCAAAGGAAACAAGCTATCTGTGGCAGCAAGAGAAACCATATCCTCCTCTCTGTGTAGGGGAGATGGAGGCAGGATTGGCTGTGAAGCAGGCAGAGGGGCCTCATCCTCTGTCTGAGAGCCAGGCTGTGACACATGTTGTGAATGCATACTAATAAGCATCTCTCTTATCTGTGCAACACTCTCTGCCAATTGATCTACCCTGCGTGTCAGCTCCTGTGAACGTTTGGGCTTTTTCACTTTTGGGGGAGCATGCGAAGCCACAGTGGAGCCAGCTGTTGGAGACAATTCCATAAGATAGCTGTGTTGCATCCACGTCTGATCTCGACAACGGCAAGAAAGCGAAAGGCAATGATAGACGTGCGTGCTACTGTTTTATCATTTAGGGCACGTCATACGTCACGAGTTGACAACTTGGGTATAAATTCTTGGCAAGAGATGTGGCTAGTGCAAGGGGTTTCACACAGTCTAAACTGCACCATCTGGCGGTCTGGAGACAAGGAAGTAGAACGACTTGTGTGCTTAGGGTCATTGTCTTGCTGCATGACCCACCTTCTTATGCTGGAATGCAGTGTTTTCCTTTTTCCAAACATAACGCTTCTCATTTAAACCAAAAAGTTCTATTTTGGTCTCATCTGTCCACAAAACATTTTTCCAATAGCCTTCTGGCTTGTCCATGTGATCTTTAGCAAACTGCAGATGTAGGAGCCAAAATGCATGGTTTTGTTTTCGGGTGCAATTCATTTTCTTGTCCACTGGGTGGTGCATGGTAATTAACCTGTTCAGGTATTTAGGCAGGAAGTCTATGTTGCTTGTCAGGTGTCTGACCCGGAAGGGCGAAGGGTTTTGACCGCTAAGCGCTAAGCTTGCTACACTCCTGTGGACTTTGCGTGTGGATACTGTGCCTAACTAATGTATTGGACTTGTGTGGAATAAATGGATCACCTTGATTTGACAAGAAGACCGTTTACAGGTGTTTTGTTTTAGATCACAGTAAGTCAAGTCAGAGTAGCATAGCAACTAACATCCAGGTAACATCTAGCGTGTCAGCCTAGCCACCACCCGCTGTCATTGACACCTCAGTAGTTCCGTATTAGACAGAACTCCTTTAATATTAGTCAAAACCCCGCTACTGTTTGGATTAGTTTTCCACGTCAAAGTCTTCTGCGCTTGTGGAATTAGGAGCATGAAGAGCTGTTCGTTGTGGATTGTTATCGTTTGGATTTGTGGGCTACTGACAAGGAGTTTCGTTTGATGGGGAAACCATACTTCGGAGCATTCAACAATGATGACTGCAAGGCGCCCAACGCATCGAAAGAGGTATTTGTAGTGCTACAATATTTAATGGCCATTTAGATCTTTTATTTAATTTGTGTGCACACAGTACCCGGGTACAAACACAACACACGTATTAAATGCCGGCAGACATTTGACTGTGGAAATCATGTGATGTTTTGACTGAGTGACTTTGCGTTGCGTTACTGACTTTTACATCACTGACTTTTTATCGAACTGTCGTCGGATCGATTTGTTTACAATGGACTCACGTAATATGCAAACAACTGCTAGTAAACCTAGTAGTGTTGTTAGTGGCGTCGATCAGCAAAGCAAGCATGCAAATGCGCTTGCTGATAAACTTTTGGCTTTACAGACGGACAGAAAAGTAAAATTGGACAATGCAAGCGCTATTAGAAAATCAATGGACAGTTTAAAACATGATGTTCCTCAGTTACAAAACGCTCTGAAATGTTTGGTAGAAAATTGCAATGATGCAAAACACATTCATGAGTCATTGTTAAGTTTATTACCTGTTGATGAAAAAGAAAGACATGATGTTTGGTTTAAGGCAAAAATGATCCCAAATAATGATGTTATTTGTAAAACTAAGGTTTTTCTGACAATGGGTTCTGAAAATGTTCACACTGAATTGCCAACTGCTTTGAATGCTGATGTTCATGCAAGTGTTCCTGTGAATGCAAATGCTGATTTTAAAGCTGCACATGAAAGTGTTGATTGTGGGTCTGGTATTAACCCAAATGACAGTGTTTCAAACATGGGTAGCAAAAGGTCACACAAAAGTGGTAGCAGTGGTAGATCTAGCACAAGCTCAGCCAGGCTGGTGGCTGAGGCAGAGAGAGCAGCATTGGTTGCTCGCCAAGCTGCTTTCAAAGAGAAGCATGCGATTGAGGAGCAGGAGCAACAGCTGAGGAGGAGAAGGGAGCAGCTTGACCTGGACGCAGAGTTGGCTGCGTCAGCGGCTAAATTAGCCGTGCTGCAGGCCTCAGACAAAAGAAGTCACTCAGCAGCGCCCTCAGACGGCATGAACTTTATCTGCTTAAGGACAAAAGGAAACTGGCAACCCTTAATCCCAATGCAATGGAATTCCAGCCTGGTCAACCACAGCAAACACAACATGAGTCTACCAAAGGGCCACTACCACCTGGTAATATACTGTCAACAGAGGTGTGCAGGAAACAAACTGAACAATGGTGCAACGATATTCTAAATCAGTGTGGCAGCGGGGGCATGGTCAAGCGCCGGTCTGTGACAAGAGGGCGGAGTCAGGGAAGGTAAGTGGCAGAATCACTACACCTGATGGCAATTAACCTGTGTTTGTGTGTGTCTTCCCAGTGACCGTGCCCTATTTAAGGAGGGAGAGCAAGAGCAGAGGAGCTCTCCCCGGAACCAGACGCCGAGTGTGTGTGGGTGTCTGTAAACATTAAAACATAGTTGTTAGACTGAAAAGTGTGACAATAAAAGTGTGTCAACCTGATCTCTGTCCTGCCATCCTCTGTGCTCCACTTGTTCATAGCGAACCGCTACAGTGGTGCCGAAACCCGGGACGTGGAGCACCAGCCGACCAGCCCCATGGAGTCCTCCCCATTCGCCGACCTGGTCCACGCCCTCGCCATGGCCCAGCAAAGCCAGCACCAGGCGCTCGTCACCCTCCAAAAGGAACAAGAGCGACGCTTCGAGGCCCTGGTGCTGGCCCAGCAAGAAGACCAAGAGGCGTTCCGGGCCCTCCTCGCGTCGGCGGGGTCCACCAGCGCTCCTACCGCAGGCCCGTCGCCCCTCACCATCACCAAGATGGGCCTGCAGGATGACCCCGAGGCATTCATCACGCTCTTCGAGCAAGTCGCAGAAGCCTCGGGGTGGCCGATGGAGCAGCGCACGGTGCACCTCCTCCCCCTGTTAACGGGAGAGGCACAGCTGGCTGCGCTACAGCTCCCCGCCGACTGCCGGCTGGCCTACGTGGACCTCCGCCGGGCCATCCTCCAGTGCGCCGGGCGCACCCCAGAACAGCAGCGCCAGCGCTTCCGTGCGTTGCGCTTGGAGGAAGTCGGCTGGCCGTTCGCGTTTGGCCAGCAGCTCCGGGACACCTGCTGGCGGTGGTTGAAGGCCGACAACTGCGACACCGAGGGGATCATCGACCAGGTGGTGCTGGAACAATTCATCGCTCACTTGCCAGCAGGAACTGCAGACTGGGTCCAGTGCCACCGTCCGGCGTCGCTGGATCAGGTAGTCGAGCTGGCAGAGGACCATTTGGCGGCTGTTCCGGCGGCAGGACAGCAGACGGCATCTTCTCTCCTCTTCTCTCTCTCTCTCTCCCCCTCCTCCTGTGTCCCATCCTCGCCCCATTCCCCCACCACAGAGGCGGGGCCGGCACCACCCCAGCCGGCCCTCCGCACCCGCGGTGCCCTCCTGTTTCTCCCTTCTGTGTCTGTCTCTCCCCCCCCTCAGGTGAGTGAGCCCCAGAACACCGGTGCAGAGGGAAAGCCCGGGCCGCTTTGCTGGCGCTGCGGGGAGCTGGGCCACCTGCAACAGCAGTGCACGGCGATGGAAGTGGGCGCGGTGGTTTGGATCCCCGACGTGCCAGAGGCCACCCTCAATTGGGCCAGAGCGTATCGCATACCGGTGAGTATCCAAGGGGATACATATCAGGCGTTGGTGGATTCTGGCTGTAATCAGACCTCAATTCACCAAAGCCTGGTTCAAAACGAGGCATTGGGGGGAGCACAGGGGGTGAAGGTGTTGTGTGTGCACGGGGACGTTCACAGCTACCCTTTGGTGTCGGTCCACATTTTTTTCAGAGGGGAAAAAGCTATAGTGAAGGCGGCGGTTAATCCTCGCCTTACCCACTCTTTAATTTTGGGGACTGATTGGCTGGGATTTCGGGATTTAATGATGCACTTAGTCAAGAGTGGGTCCTGCCAGTTAACAGGGGGAGGTCCCGGTGTCACTTTGGCGGGAGCAGCTGTCACAGAGCTGTCTATGTCAACTCCGTGTCAGAGTGAGGAGCCGCCGGCCCCTCCTCTCTCTCGGGGAATCCCTCGCAGATTTCCCATTAGAGCAATCGTGAGACGAGACTTTGTGACATGCGTTTGACCAAGTGAGAGTAATCGATGGTCAAACGCTCCAGCCGAACGCCACCCCGTCCTTCTCTACTTCATGATTATGAAGGATAGGTTATACCGAGTGATGCAGGACACTCAAACTGAAGAGCAAGTCACGCAGCTTTTAATTCTGAAGAGCCGCCGGGAATTGGTATTCCAGGTGGCTCACTTTAATCCCATGGCTGGACACTTAGGGCAGGATAAGACACTAGCCCGAATAATGGCCTGATTCTATTGGCCGAGGATTCGCGGCGATGTTCGTAGGTGGTGTACGGCATGCCACGAATGCCAGTTAGTAAATCCAGCGGCCATTCCAAAAGCGTCTTTGCGCCCTCTTCCATTGATCGAGACCCCATTTGAGAGAATTGGAATGGATCTCGTCGGGCCATTAGATCGGTCAGCATGGGGGTACCGCTTTATATTAGTTCTGGTGGACTATGCAACGCGATACCTGGAAGCAGTGCCTCTGCGCAATATCTCAGCACACAGTATTGCAGAGGCACTCTTCCACGTCATCTCCCGAGTTGGAATCCCGAAAGAGATTCTGACTGATCAAGGCACTACATTTATGTCATGGACACTGTGCGAACTGTATGGGTTATTGGGGATTAAGCCGATCCGCACCAGTGCGTATCACCCACAAACGGACGGTTTAGCGGAACGGTTCAATCGCACCCTCAAAAATATCATTAAAAAATTTGTAAGTGAGGATAAGTGGCTCGAGCCCTTGTTGTTCTCAGTGCAAGAGTTTCCCCAAGCCTCCATGGGGTTCTCCCCGTTCGAATTATTATATGGGCGTAAGCCGCGCGGCATCCTAGACGTGCTGCGGGAAAATTGGGAGGAGGGACCTTCACAAAGCAAGAACAAAATTCAATACGTTATGGACCTGCGTGCAAAACTCCACACGCTCACCCACCTAACCCAGGAGAATTTGCGGCAGGCCCAGGAACGGCAAGCCCACCTGTACAACAAGGGTTCAACAAGGCCTTAGGGAGTTCACACCGGGAGATAAAGTACTCGTACTGTTGCCCACATCGAGCTCCAAGTTGATCGCCAAGTGGCAAGGACCCTTTGAGGTCACACGGCGAGTTGGGGACGTCGACTACGAGGTGAGGCGAACGGACAGGGGTGGAGCACTACAAATTTACCACCTCAATCTGCTTAAACTCTGGAAGGAGGAGGTCCCCGTGGCGTTGGTGTCGGTGGTTCCGGAGAAGGCGGAGCTGGGGCCGGAGGTTCAAAAAGGGGCAATGACATCATGTACCCCTCCAGTCCCCTGTGGAGACCACCTCTCCCCAACCCAGCTCACGGAGGTCGCCCAGTTGCAGACCGAGTTTTCGGATGTGTTCTCGCCCCTGCCCGGTCGCACTAACCTCATAGAGCACCACATAGAGACGCCCCCGGGGGTAGTAGTGCGTAGCCGCCCTTACAGGCTACCCGAACACAAAAAAAGGTGGTTCGGGAAGAACTAGAGACCATGCTCGAAATGGGCATCGTCGAGGAGTCCCACAGTGACTGGAGCAGCCCACTGGTCTTGGTACCCAAGGCCGACGGGTCGGTCCGGTTCTGTGTGGACTACAGAAAAGTCAACGTGGTGTCTAAATTCGACGCGTACCCAATGCCTCGTATTGATGAGTTGCTCGATCGACTAGGCATGGCTTGCTTTTATTCGACACTGGATTTGACGAAGGGATATTGGCAGATCCCCTTGACTCCCCTATCCCGAGAGAAAACGGCCTTTTCCACACCGTTTGGTTTACACCAATTCGTCACCCTTCCGTTTGGGCTTTTTGGGGCGCCTGCTACGTTTCAGCGGCTGATGGACAGAGTCCTCCGCCCCCACACCACTTATGCGGCCGCTTATCTAGATGATATCATCATCTATAGTAATGACTGGCCGAGGCACCTTGAACATCTGAGGGCCGTCCTTAGGTCACTGAGGCAAGCAGGGCTCACAGCCAACCCAAAGAAGTGTGCGATTGGGCGGGTGGAAGTACGGTATCTGGGCTTCCACTTGGGCAACGGGCAGGTGTGTCCCCAAATTAATAAGACGGCAGCGATTGCGGCCTGCCTGAGGCCCAAGACCAAGAAGGGGGTGAGACAGTTCCTGGGGCTGGCTGGCTATTACCGTAGGTTTGTACCTAATTATTTGGACATCACCAGCCCGCTGACTGATCTCACTAAAAAGGGGGCACCAGATCCGGTCCAGTGGACGGAGCAATGCCAGTGGGCTTTTTCTGAGGTAAAGGCTGCACTGTGTGGGGGGCCACTTTTACACTCCCCTGACTTTTCTCTCCCCTTTGTGTTGCAGACTGATGCGTCGGACAGAGGGCTGGGGGCAGTTTTGTCCCAGGAGGTGGAGGGGGAGGACCGCCCCATCCTCTACATCAGTAGGAAGCTGTCAGTGCGTGAGGGGCGCTACAGCATCATTGAAAAGGAGTGTCTGGCGATCAAGTGGGCGGTCCTTGCCCTCCGTTACTACCTGCTGGGGCACCCTTTCACTCTCTGTTCGGACCACGCGCTCCTCCAGTGGCTCCACCGCATGAAAGATGCCAACGCACGGATCACCCATTGGTATCTGGCACTCCAACCCTTGAATTTTAAAGTGGTCCACAGGCCGGGGGCGCAGATGGTCATGGCGGAATTCCTCACCCGTCAAGGGGGGGGGAGTCGGCTGCGGGCCGGACGGCTGCCCGGCCTGAGTCGGGCGGTGGGGGTATGTGGCAGCGGGGGCGTGGTCAAGCGCCGGTCTGTGACAGGAGGGCAGAGTCAGGGAAGGTAAGTGGCAGAATCACTACACCTGATGGCAATTAATCTGTGTTTGTGTGTGTCTTCCCAGTGACCGCGCCCTATTTAAGGAGGGAGAGCGAGAGCAGAGGAGCTCTCCCCGTAACCAGAGGCCGAGTGTGTGTGGGTGTCTGTAAACGTTAAAACATAGTTGTTAGACTGAAAAGTGTGACAATAAAAGTGTGTCAACCTGATCTCTGTCCTGCCATCTTCTGTGCTCCACTCATTCATAGCAAACCGCTACAATCAGCAACACAGTATCCCTCAGCTACAACATGGAACACTTCATGGAGCACATCAACAGCATGTAACGGCTGCACAACCACTTCCTACCAATAGTGCATCTAACACAACACACACTCCTGACCTGCTGGAAATAATGCAAAGGCAGAATGACATCACAGCTGCTCTGGTGCATCAACAGCACATCTCATCTCTACCATCAAGAGAGATACTGGTGTTTGATGGAGACCCTCTCCAGTTTTGACCATTCATGAAAGCCTTCAAACAAGGTGTGGAGAGTAAGGCTGGAAAAGGAGACTGCCTTTACTATCTAGAACAGTTCACCAGAGGTCAGCCCCAGGAATTGGTACGCAGCTGCCAGCATATGGTGCCTGAGCGTGGTTACGTAGTAGCAAAAGGCCTCCTCACTGAACACTTTGGCAATCCATATAAGTTGGCAGCAGCTTACATGAAAAAAGCATTGGCCTGGCAAGCTGTTAAAGCAGAGGATGTGAAGTCGCTTCAGGCCTACTCGTTGTTTTTACGTGGCTGCTGTAATGTTATGCAGGAACTGAACTATGTGCAGGAGCTGGACATGCCTGTAAATATGAGGACCATTCTCTCAAAGCTGCCATTTAAATTGAGAGAGCAGTGGCGCACTACAGCTCATGATATCATGGAGAGAACTCATGACAGAGCCCACATCTTTGATCTGGTGCAGTTTATTGAACGGCGTGTCAAAATTCTGTCTGACCCCTTGTTCGGAGATATACAGGATCCACCCTCTGCCACATCTATGACCAGGCCTACATCAAAGTTCAAGCCACAGCCAAGGGCCAATGTACAGGGAAGCATTGTTGCTGCTGTAACGTCAAAGGATGTGTCTGAGGATAGTAAGGACCAGCCTCAAGATGTGGAAGAAGTGAAATGCCTGTGCTGTGATCATCACCATCTGGTGGAGGAATGCAGACAGTTCAGAAGCAAGAAGCACAAAGACAAAATTCTCTTCTTGAGGCAAAAGGGAGTTTGTTTCACATGTTTATGCAGTGGACACATGAGCAATGACTGTGAGCAACGCTTAACATGTAAAACCTGTGGAAAGACTCATCTGACTGTGCTTCATATTAAACAGCAACAGACCCCAGGACAGTCAAAGGATTCTCCTGACCACCAGCAGTCCTCCAGTGAAACATGTGGGCATACAGGGGCCGATAGGGACCAATGTGTGTTGTCCATTCTGCCAGTGAAGCTGAAGTCTGCAAAGGGAAGCCACATTATAACAACATGTGCCTTCCTGGACCCTGGCAGTTCAGCTACATTCTGTTCAGAACACCTAATGCAGAAGCTCAATGTCACAGGCAAAAAGACCAGCTTCCTGTTGAGGACAATGGGACAAGAAAAAGTTGTTCCAGCATACACCTTGTCTGGTCTAGAGGTGTCTGAGGTGGACAGTAACAACTTCTATCCCCTGCCTGAAGTCTTCACACAGAAGGAAATGCCAGTCACTCTGGAGAACATGATCACCTCTGAGGATCTGGCTAGGTGGCCCTACCTGTCAAAGGTGTGCATCCCAAGCGTGAAGGCTAATGTTGACTTGTTGATTGGCACCAACGCACCCAGGGTATTAGAGCCCTGGGAGGTCATCAATAGCCACGACAATGGGCCCTATGCCATCAGGACTGTGCTGGGATGGGTGGTCAATGGCCCACTGAGTGAAAGCAGTGGTGCGCCAGTACCCTCTGCCACAGTGAACCGCATCTCTCTTCAAACACTTGAACAAATGCTGGTTAGTCAATATAACCATGACTTCAGTGAAAAGGCTCAGGAGGAAAAGGAAATGTCCAGAGATGACCTCAGGTTTATGGAGACCATGGAACAATCAGCAAAGCTGCAGGATGGAAAATATTGCCTGAAGTTGCCTTTTAAGAGGAAAGAGGTGTCTCTGCCCAACAACATCGCCATGGTGAAGCAGAGGATGCAGGGCTTGAGGAGAAGGTTCCTTCATAGCCAAGGCTTGCATCAGGAGTATGCTGAGTATGTGAATGGCCTTATCAGCAACACCTATGCAGAACCTGTGCCACTGGAGAAGCTTCAAGGTGAACCTGGTAAAGTGTGGTACATCCTCCATCATGCAGTCATCACCCAAGGAAAGGCACCCTTCGGGTTGTGTTTGATTGTGGGGCCATGTACCATGGAGCATGCTTAAACAAAGAGCTGCTTCAGGGGCCTAACCTCACAAGCTCGTTGCTGGGAGTCCTGCTATGCTTCAGAGAGGAACCTGTGGCATTCATGGGCGATATACAGGCTATGTTCCACCAAGTGAAGGTTGCAGAGGAAGACAGAGACTTTCTCTGGTTTCTGTGGTGGCCCAATGGAGACATCAGTCAGGAGCTGAGGCAATATAGGATGACCGTGCACTTGTTCGGTGCAGTATCCTCGCCAAGTTGTGCTACCTATGCACTGAGGAAAAATGCAGACGATCACCAGTCGGAGTTTCCTGCTACTGTATGTCAGTCTGTCAAGGAAAGTTTTTATGTCGATGACTGACTACCTCAAGAGCTCTGCCACAGAGGCCATTCAGACAATCAAGGAACTTACTGCACTGTGCCAGAAGGGAGGCTTCACCCTGGAGAAGTTTGTCAGCAACAGCCGTGGTGTCTTGCAGGCCATTGCAGCAGAAAGAAGAACTAAGGATCTAAAGGAGCTGGATCTTGACCTTGACAAGCTGCCAGTAGAGAGAGCCCTAGGTCTACTGTGGTGTGTGGAAACTGACTCATTCCGATTCAAGATCGAGATGAAGCAACAGGCACTTACCAGACGTGGTATGTTGTCCACCATCAGCTCAGTGTATGACCCCCTGGGTTTCCTAGCCCCAGTCACTCTGCCCGCAAAGATGATGCTGCAGGAGCTATGCAGGAGAGGATGTGGATGGGATGATTCCTTGCCACCAGACATCTTATGCCAGTGGAACTCATGGCTGGAGGACTTGGACCTGCTCAACATCTTTGAAATACCCCGGTGTGTCAAACCAGCGACATATGGCAAGGTCGCTCGAGCCCAACTACATCATTTTGCTGACGCCAGCGAAGCTGGGTATGGAACTGTGACATACCTGAGGATGATGAACCAGGAAAGTCAAGTCCAGGTCTCCTTTCTCATTGGCAAGGCCAGAGTTACACCACTGAAAGCTGTAACTATTCCCCGGCTTGAACTGACTGCAGCAGTTCTCGCTGTGCAGATGGACTCAATGCTGAAGGAGGAACTGAAATGGACATTTGAGGATCCTGTCTTCTGGACCGACAGTACTTCAGTCCTCAAATACATCAAGAATGATGATGATAGAAGATTTCACACGTTCGTGGCAAACAGAATCTCAACCATCCGAGAGTCATCGGACCCAGGGCAATGGAGGCATGTTTCCTCCAAAGACAATTCAGCTGACAACATGTCAAGGGGATTGAAGGTTGCAGGCTTCCTGAAGACCAGTAGGTGGTGGGAAGGGCCCGCATTTCTTTGGAGACATGAGGAGGACTGGCCTAACAATGCCTTTGATGTTTCCTTGAGTGCTGATGACAAAGAGGTGAAGAGAGAGGCAGCCATGAATGCCATCAATTTGTGTGATGCTGTTACACCTACTGACCAGCTCATGAGCTATTTCTCTGACTGGAAGAGGCTCAAGAGGGCAGCTGCTTGGTTTCTCAGTTTGAAGGCCATTCTATTGGAGAAGGCTTGCTGGAGAAAACAGCTGAAGGAGCCTGTGACAATCCAGTCAAGTGCAACTGATGGCCAAAGTTTCACTGCAACACCTAGGAGTAACATCCTGACGGTGGACAATCTGCTAGAGGCAGAAGCTGCAGTCATTCGCTATTGCCAGCTGCAGCAGTTCAAGGAGGAGATTGCTGCACTGTCCTCCACAAAGGCAGCAGTGAGTCGCCATAGTCCCATATACAGGCTTGACCCAGTCTTGGTCGATGGACTGTTGAGAGTTGGAGGGAGGCTGAGCAGAGGAGCAATGCCTGAAGAATCTAAGCACCCCATTATCCTCTGCAAAGAGCAACACCTTGCAGCACTCATTCTCAAACATGTTCATCAGAGCCTGGGCCATGCTGGTCGTGCACACACCTTGTCATCAGTGAGGAAGAAGTTCTGGATTACCAAGGCAAATGCAGCTGTCAGGAAAGTGATCAGTGAATGCAGCTTCTGTAAACGCTACAATGGACGTCTCCTGGAACAAAAGATGGCTGACCTTCCAGAGGTGCAGATTCAGCCAGACTTACCGCCCCTTCACCAAAACAGGGGTAGACTACTTCAGTCCTGTGGAAGTCAGGAAAGGAAGAGGAACCTGCAAGTGGTATGGAGCCATATTCACCTGCCTAGCCAGCAGAGTGGTTCATCTGGAGGTGGCAGCTTCCCTGGAGATGGATGCTTGCATCAACGCTCTGAGGTGCTTCATAAGCAGAAGAGGGCAAGTGACTCACCTTATTTCAGATAATGGCACAAACTTCATTGGGGCAGACAGGGAGCTGAGAGAAGCTGTAGCTGCGCGCTCAACCATCAGCGGATTGAAGGAGTCCTCTCACAAGCTGGAATTCGTTGGAGTTTCAACCCACCAGCGGGTTCACATCATGGTGGTGTGTGGGAGAGGATGATCAGCATGGTGAGAAGTTCAGTGCTACGTCAGCAGACACTGGACGATGACGCTCTACACACAGTGTTCTGCGAGGCAGAAGCCATCTTGAATGACAGACCTCTTACCAAGCTCTCTGATGACCCAATTGATCTGGAACCACTCACGCCCAACCACCTGCTCTTGCTGAAGGGTAAACCCGCTATGCCACCAGGAGTTTTTGAGCTGCATGACCTGTATGTCAGACGAAGATGGAGACAAGTGCAATATATTGCAGATTTGTTCTGGAAGAGATGGGTCCGAGAGTATTTGCCATTGCTCCAAGAATGACAAAGATGGCATGAGAAGAAGAGGAGTTTGAAAGTTGGAGACATTGTCATTATCATGGATGCCTCTGCTCCTCGAGGATCTTGGCCACTTGTGAGGGTGCTTGAGGTGTTTCCTGATAGGCAGGGCCTGGTACGCTCTGTCAGGTTGCAAACAAAATCCAATATCATTGAAAGACCTATGACCAAACTCTGTTTAGTACATGGGGTATGATCATGAATGTGTTATTACATTGTACTTATCACCTGGTGTTATGCTTCATTTTGGTTCCTTTTTGTTTTCATTTTTGTGAATTGTTGTGTCTGCCTGCCATCAACAATTAGGGGCTGGTGTGTAGAAGCCAAAATGCATGGTTTTGTTTTTGGGTGCAATTCATTTTCTTGTCCACTGGGTGGTGCATGGTAATTAACCTGTTCAGGTATTTAGGCAGGAAGTCTATGTTGCTTGTCAGGTGTCTGACCCGGAAGGGTGAAGGGTTTTGACTGCTAAACACTATGCGCTAAGCTTGCTACACTCCTGTGGACTTTGCGTGTGCATACTGTGCCTAACTAATGTATTGGACTTGTGTGGAATAAATGGATCACCTTGATTCGACAAGAAGACCGTTTACAGGCGTTTTGTTTTAGATCACAGTAAGTCAAGTCAGAGTAGCATAGCAACTAACATCCAGGTAACATCTAGCGTGTCAGCCTAGCCACCACCCGCCGTCATTGACACCTCAGTAGTTCCGTATTAGACAGAACTCCTTTAATAGCAGATGAGCAGCAATGTTCTTTTTGGAGAGCAGTGGCTTTCTCCTTGTAATCCTGCCATGCACACCATTGTTGTTCAGTGCTCTCCTGATGGTGGACTCATGAACATTAACATTAGCCGATGTGAGAGAGGCCTTCAGTTGCTTAGAAGTTACCCTGGGGTCCTTTGTGACCTCACCGACTATTACACTCCTTGCTCTTGGAGTGATCTTTGTTGGTTGACCACTCCTGGGGAGGGTAACAATGGTCTTGAATTTCCTCCATTTGTACACAATCTGTCTGACTGTGGATTGGTGGAGTCCAAGCTGTTTAGAGATGGTTTTGTAACCTTTTCCAGCCTGAAGAGCATCAACAACGCTTTTTCTGAGGTCCTCAGAAATCTCCTTTGTTTTGCCATGATACACTTCCACAAACATGTGTTGTGAAGATCAGTCTTTGATAGATCCCTGTGCTTTAAATAAAACAGGGTGCCCACTCACACCTGATTGTCATTCCATTGATTGAAAACACCTGACTCTAATTTCACCTTCAAATTAACTACTAATCCTAGAGGTTCACATACTTTTGCCACTCACATATATGTAATATTGGATCATTTTCCTCAATAAATAAATGACCAAGTATAATATTTTTGTCTCATTTGTTTAACTGGGTTCTCTTTATCTACTTTTAGGACTTGTGTGAAAATCTGATGATATTTTAGGTCATATTTATGCAGAAATATAGAAAATTCTAAAGGGTTCACAAGCTTTCAAGCACCACTGTATCAGCAGTCTGTGCTACAGTAGCTCTTCCATGGGCTTTGACCATATGGGCTTGCCTTTGTGCCCCATGCGAATCAATGAGCCTTCGACACACATGACCCTGTCACTGGTTCACCAGTTGTCCTTCCTTGGACCACTTTTGATAGGTCCTAACCACTGCATACCAGGAACACAATTACAGGTTAACTAGTACTTGGAAAGACTTAGTTATTCGCAAGCAAGGACGGGGCGAAGTTCACCATTTTGTAAAAAACTGCAAGGGCCAGCAGTCCAGCAGTTTAAGAGCAACTTTTTTTCAACATACAATTGCAAGGAATTTAGGGATTTCACCATCGACAATCCATAATATTATTAAAAAAAATCAGAGAATCTAGAGAGAGCTCTGCATTTCAGGGGCAAAGCTGAAAACTAACACTAAATGCCTGTGACCTTCAATCCCTCAGTGACACTGCATTAAAAAGTGACATGATTGGATAAATTCATTAATACATGGGCTTGGGAAAACTTCAGAAATCTGTTTTCAGTAAACAAAGTTCATTGCTGCATCTACCATGCAAAGTGAAAGCCATATACAGTGTCTTGCAAAAGTATTCATCCCCCTTTGTGTTTGTCCTGTTTTGTCACATTACAAGCTAGAATTAAAATGGATTTTTGGGGATTAGCACCATTTGATTTACACAACATGCCTCCCACTTTAAAGGTGCAAATTGTTTTTTTTAAATGGTAACACAAACAATAATTAAGATGGAAAAAAAAACAGAAATCTGAAATGTGCATGGGTATTCACCCCCCTAAAGTCAATACTTTGTAGTCAATACCTTTTGCTGCAATTACAGCTGCAAGTCTCTTGGAGTATGTGAGTCATTCTATAATTAGGGGTACATTTCATGTAAAGCAAAATCTCAAAATATCAGTATTCTTTTTCAATAAATAACCTATATGTTTCCATGGTATATACCCTCAAGTTCCTAAACAAATTAATTGCCAAGCTTAATCTTAAATTACTTTTAAAATATTTTAATGAAAATGAACATTTGATTGTTTATTTTGTCAACCGTGTTACGGACAAATGTTATGTCATCTTAAACATATATAAAAATACTACATATTTGAAAACACATTTGTTTGAAAGTGCTTAAGTCCATTAACAATATGTTTTTAATTAATCTGTACAACTGTTATGGAAAATATGAATTTTGAGCTTCATAAATAGGATTTTATGGTTCACTGTGATGCAGAATGACACTTTTTCAACATAAATCCTTGTTACGTCGAATTTAGAGTTGTTCTCCCTCCTTATACAAGACTTCCCTATCCAGAGATAATCCCCAATCTTTTATTTTACAGTTCATCAAACACATAAGAGATTTATAGCACAAAAAACACTTGCAACACAGTTGACAGGCAATGTAACACAATTGACGGGAGTAACACAGTTGACTGGGCAGAAGAACAAGAGGACACTTTTTAGGATAAAAAGAGCTTTTTATTGTTTTAAAGTTAACTACAAATAAGCTGATGAATTCAGGTGAACTGTTAAAACAACATTTAGACACAATTTCAGAGAAACGTAGCTTATTTAACAAATTGAACATATTAAATCATTCTGTTTGTTTGTCTGTCAATATGAAGATTAAGTGACAAAAACATACTCCTCCTCAACTGTGTCATAGCTGATGGGTAACACAGTTGACGGTAACACAGTTGACATTTCGGCCATTTTTAGAGTGTTGTGCTAACTGCAGACCTCAGAGCTTTCACTACAAGACCTTAATCAATTCATATTTTTATTATCTTTAGCTGTATACTTTGTAAATACAATTTCTAAATCAGGTTTATATGAATATGTTGACAACACAGTTGACAGACAATTAACCCTCTCTAGGACTATACAACAGTATTGATGAAAATATTGAAGAGGTGAACTCAAAACTTACCACACGGTCTTCAAATTTCCCACCAAAGAGGATATGACATCACATGATGTTGGTCACATGACTTAGGACCAAACCATTTGCCAATTTATGGGGGGGGGGTTCAGTGGGTAACACAGTTGACATAAGTTTCTCGGACGCACACAAAATTCTTCATTTAATTTATAATATAAAGCATTTTAGGCTTTTAAACACTTTTGTCATATAATAATTACCATGAATAAATATTTGTAAAAATTTTAAACAAAACCCTTTTTTAAAAATGTAAATATGAAGACCAAACCTGACATTTGGAAAATCGGACACCATAAAAACACCAAATTCCAGTATTATATATGCATTTTTGCAGAGTAAAATGATGTAATTTGTTGACTTTTTGTATTATATAAAAGAGAAATGTGTGCTAATGTACAAAAGATCATTGGCTGAAGTTAATAGTTAGTGAAATTGACAAATACAGCACATGGACTTGAGATGTACCCCTAATTATAGAATGACTCACTGGGATTTTTGCCTATTCCTCAAGGCGAAACTACTCCAACTCCTTCAAGTTAGATGAGTTGCGTTGGTGTACAGCAATCTTCAAGTTAAGCCACAGATTCTCAATTGAATTGAGGCCTGGGCTTTGACTAGGCCATTCCAAGACACTTAAAGTAATACAGACACCTACAGTAAATAAATAAAAATTTCCCTTTGACTCCATGAAAATAAATATAGTTATGATAATTTTCACCCACAATGCAATTGTGAATACTAAGCCTTTAAAAAAAAAATATCAGCATGATTGAGCAGATGGGAACTGCGGCACCTTGTTATGATATAGATGGGGGAATCTCCAGAAACCAGAAGTGCGCGCACAGCATCTGAAGCCAGGACTTTTAAACATCATTTTCCATCACTACCAGAGGAATACAGACAAGCCCAGTCACATAACAACATGGCAGGTTATTTAAAAATATTATGGTATTCATGCAGTGTTCCTTTGTGGTACTTTACAATACTGAAACAGTTTAAAAAAAAACTGGCACCTAAATAAATTCACTCTTCTCTATGACTGTGAAAATAAAGCAATCTGGCAGACAGATGGTGCACTCTATTGTACACATACTCCATTACTCCAGAGTGTTGAAAATGCTTGAAAACAATGACAAACACAGGCTTGAACAGTGGGTAGGCACTCTTAGGTAGCTGGGAAAATATTTCATTTTCGCCTTCAGGTAATAAAATAGTAGAGTAGATCTAAACTAACATTGTTCTGGTACACTGGCTGCAGTCTAGTGACTACTCACCAGTACACTATGTCACACCTGCGTGCCGTGGCATGTACTCAGTGTGTTCTGGACAGCACGCGCGTCATAAATGATTCACACCTGCACAGGATTAAGGTGCAATCAGCGCACCTATAAAAGGACCTGGAAAACACTCGCAGATTGCAAAGTATTGCATTGCTAACACATTACCAAGCCTTAGTTCTGGTTTGCGTCTCTTGGTTTCTGATCCTTGATTTCCTGTTTCTCGTGTTTGTTTCCTGCCTAGCCTTTGATAGTCTGTCTGTGCCTCATTTGACCTATTGCCTGTTTCACCATTCCTTGATTTATACTCGCTGATTAAGATTGTTTGCCTTTTTTCACTTTTCTTAATAATCTATTTTCTGCACTTACATCCATCTCCCACCCATTCCTGACAGAATACTCTGCCCACCTGACAAACTTAGCGACATATCTCTGTGCCACACTGTGCTTTTGGGAGGTTGGTATTCGGTAGGCAATTGCTGAATTGGAACAGAAACAATTATTTTATTTTGGCCTGAGTTATAACTTATTGACAGGAATTACTATTATACTAACAATTACATAAGTACAATATTCTAACAACAGCTGGTATTGGTAATTATTAATGTAAACAAAACAGGTGTTCTGTTACAATTATCCCTCCACCATGTCCACTTGTCAGCTTGCTGGGATCTGAGTGATAGTCACTCACCTCATTGTGGTTGTCAGTATGACAGTCCTGGTACGACTTAAACCGGTAGGGCTTTATCCCGAGCCCTACAATCTCCCTCTCCTCCTCTGTCTCCTGACAAGTTAGTTAGGGAAGAGAAGGTTGGAGAGGGCCAACCTTCTCTTCCCTAACTAACTTGTCTTCCTCATACAAGACATGTGCTGTATCCAGAATCACTCATTATATAGTGAACTGTATAGTGAGTTCGCCATTTTGTAGTGTTGTCTGAATATATAGTGAGAATTATTACACCCTATATAGTGGACTCATGGGCAGCAGCAAAGAAGAAAGTATTCAGCCTTGATTTAAAAGAACTGAAAGATGCAACAGACACAAAGTACTTTGTATTTATTAATGTGGGAAATACGTTCAGTATAATATGTATTTATCACAAAAATACATGCATGTATTTATTATTTTAAAAGCCCCCCAGTGGAATGATCTGGCACATTTTAATTGTGCGACAGTAATGACATAAATAATGGAGCAGCGGAGTAGTATCCAAAAGTGTTTTTTCATTTTACCAATGAGCTCACTATATAATCCTCTATATAAAATTCCATAGATAGTGAGTAGGGAGTAGTGAATGAGTGAGTGATTTCAGACACAGCTCATGTTCTGTCATGAAAACATGTTCTGTCAGCGGGCCTTCCAGGCAGGGGTTCCCCAATCTACGTCATTTCCGGTTTGGGCCATTCTTGGTGGAAGGGAAGGGAATTCCAGGCATCACTTTGTGACGGGAGATTTAAATGTTTTATTTTGTTGAGTTTTCATCTACACACCTTGCGACTGCATCGAAAATAGAAATTTTGTGTTAAAATCTATAAAATGACACAGAGGAGACCTGTTCGTGTCAGTATCACTTTAACTGTTTCCCTTTAAACCACTCCAGTGTAGCTTTAGCAGTAAGTTTAGGGTCATTGTCCTGCTGGAATGTGAACCTTCATCCCAGTCTCAAACCTCTGGCCGACACAAATAGGTTTTCCTCCAGAATTGTACTCTATTTAATACCATCCAGCTTTCCTTCAATCCTGACCAACTTTCCTGTCCCAACAGATGAAAAACATCCCCACAATATGATGCTGCCACCACCATGCTTTACTGTAGGAATGGTGTTCTCAGGGTGATGGGAAGTGTTAGGTTTGCCCCACATATGGCATTTCCCATGATGGCAAAAAAGATCAATTTTAGTCTCATCTGACCAGAGAATCTTCTTCCATGTGTTTGCAGAGTCTGCCACATACTGTTGGGCAAACTCCAAAGATATTTTCTTTTTTTTCCTTTTAGCAATCACTTTTGTTCTGGCCACTCTTCCATAAAGCCCTGCTCTGTGTTCAAGTTATATAAATCAAATGGGGCTAACCCTACAAAAACCCATTTTAATTCCAGCTTGTAATGTAACAAAACAGGACAAACACCATGGGGGATGAATACTTTTGCAAGACACTGTATCAATAACATCAAGAAGTGCCACCGACTTCTCTGGGCCCAAGCTCATCCGAGATAGATTGATGCAAAGTGGAAAAGTATGCTGGGGTCTGACAAGTCCACATTTCAAATTGTTTTTGGAAATGATGGATGTAGTATCCTCCAGGCTAAAGAGGAAAAGGACCATTACCGGCATAAGGTTCAAGAGCCAGTATTTGTGCTGGTGTGGGGTGTGTGTTAGTGGCCATGGCATGGGTAACTTGCACATTCTTACCTGCGCAAGGTTCAAGAGCCAGTATTTGTGCTGGTATGGGGGTGTGTTAGTGGCCATGGCATGGGTAACTTGCACATCTGTGAAGGCTCCATTAATGCTGAATGGTACATACAGATTTTGGAGCAACATACAGTGCCTTGAAAAAGTATTCATACCCCTTGAACTTTTTCACATTTTCCACCTTAAACCATGAACTTAAAAGTTTTTTTTTATTGAGATTTTATGTGATAGACCAACACAGAGTAGCACATAATTGTGAAGTGAAACGAAAATGATAAATGGTCTTCAAAATTTTAAACAAATAAAAATCTGAAAAATGTGGTGTGCATTAGTATTCAGCCCCCTGTACTCTGATACCTCTAAATACAATCCAGTGCAATCAATTGCCTTCAGAAGTCATCTAATTAGTTAATAGAGTCCTACTGTGTGTAATTTACTCTCAGCATAAATACACTTGTTCTGTGAAGGCCTCAGTGGTTTGTTAGAGAACACTGAAGAACAAACAGCATCATGAAGACCAAAGAACTCACCAGACAGGTCAGGGATAAAGTTCTGGAGAAGTTTAAAGCAGGGTTAGGTTATAAAAAAATATCCCAAGCTCTGAACATCTCAAGAAACACTGTTCAATCCATCATTCAAAAATGGAAAAAGTATGGCACAACTGCAAACCTACCAAGACATGGCCGTCCACCTAAACTGACAAAGCGAGCAAGGAGAGCACTGGTTAGAGAAGCAGCCAAGAGGCCCATGATCACTCTGGAGGAGCTGCAGAAATCCACAGCTCAGGTGGGAGAATCTGTGCACAGGACAACTATAAGTTGTACACTCCACAAATCTGGCCTTTTTGGAAGAGTGGCAAGAAGAAAGTCATTGTTGAAAGACAGGCATAAGAAGTCCCATTTGCAGTTTGCCAGAAGCCATGTAGGGGACACAGCAAACATGTGGAAGAAGGTGCTTTGGTCAGATGAGACCAAAGTTGAACTTTTTGGCCTAAATGCAAAGCGCTATGTGTGGTGGAAAACTAAAACTGCTCATCACCCTGCACACACCATTCCCACTGTGAAACATGGTGGTGGCAGCATCATGCTATGGGGATGCTTTTCTTCAGCAGGGACAGGGAAGCTGGTCAGAGTTGATGGGAAGATGGATGGAGCTAAATACAGGGCAATCCTGGAAGAAAACCTGTTGGAGGCTGCAAAAGACTTGAGACTGGGAAGGAGATTCACCTTCCAGCAAGACAATGACCCTAAACATACAGCCAGAGCTATAATGGAATGGTTTAGATCAAAGAATATTCATGTGTTAGAATGGCCCAGTCAAAATCCAGACCTAAATCCCATTGAGCATCTGTGGCAAGACTTGAAAATTGCTGTTCACAGACGCTCTCCATCCAATCTGGCTGAGCTTGAGCTATTTTGCAAATAAGAATGGGCAAAAATTTCAGTGTCTAGATGTGCAAAGCTGGTAGAGACATACCACAAAAGACTTGCAGCTGTAATTGCAGCAAAAGGTGGCTCTACAAAGTATTGATGCAGGGAGGCTGAATACTAATGCACATATTTTTTAGATTTTTATTTGTTTAAAATTTTGAAGACCATTTATCATTTTCGTTTCACTTCACAATTATGTGCTACTCTGTGTTGGTCTATCACATAAAATCTCAATAAAAAAACTTTTAAGTTTGTGGTTGTAAGGTGGAAAAATGTGAAAAATTTCAAGGGGTATGAATACTTTTTCAAGGCACTGTATGCTGCCAACCAGGAGACATTTTCAGGGATGTCCCTGCTTATTCCAGGAACACAATGTCGAGCCACATTCTGTACATGTTGCAACAGCGTGGCTTCATAGTAAGAGTGTGGGTGCTAAACTGGCCTACCTACGGTACATCCCACTGAAAATGTGTGGCACATCATGAAGTGCAAAATATGACAGAGACCCCAGACTGTTGAGCAACTGAAGTCATAAATCAAGTAAGAATGAGAGAGAATTTCACTTTCATAACTTCAACAATTAGTGTCCTCAGTTCCCAAACGCTTACTGAAAAATACTCAGTGGAAAAGGTGATGAAACACAGTGGTAAAAAGGCCCCTGTCCCAACTTTTTCAGAATGTGTTGCAGGCAACAAATTCAGAATTACAAAAATACAATAAAGTTGATCAGTTTGAACATTAAATATCTTGTCTTTGTATTGTATTCAACTGAATAGGTTGAAAATGATTTGCCAATCACTGCATTCTGTTTTTATTCATGTTTTACACAGCGTCCCAATGTGGCAGCAGGGGCGTGGCCAAGCATCGGTTTGTGAATGGAGGGCGGGGTCAGGGAAGTTGAGTGGCAAAGTCAGTACACTTGTTGTCAATTAACATTGTGTCTGTGCGTTTTACAGTGAGGATGGAAGGAAGAAAAGGAGGAAGAGAGCAACAAGAGAGGATCTCTCCTGACTAGAGCACACACGTGTGTGTGCGTGTGTGTGTGCATGAATGAATAAATCATGTTAAAGCTGAAAAGCTGTAGAAAAGAAGATTCATAATAAAGTGGTGTGTGAACACTATCTCCCGCCTGTCATGCTTCAGTATTCCACCCACATCAGGTTAACCACCGCCTTTATGCTGTACTTTTCTCCCCAAAATAGAATGTGGATGGACACTAGTGGATAATCATGAACATCCCTGTGCACACACAGAACCTTCACCACTTATGCTCTCCCCAGTACCTCACCTTGCACCAGGCTTTGGTGGATTGAGGTCTGATTACAGCCAGAATCCACCAACGCATGATACGTATCCCCTTGAATACTCACTGGTATATGATATGTTCCTGCCCGATCGAGGGCGGTCTCTAGCGCATCAGGGATCCAGACCACAGCTCCCACCTCCATCGCGGAACACTAACCCTGGAGATGCCCGGGCTCCCTGCAGCCCAGGCTTCACCTCTGCACTGGTGTTATGGGCGTCACTCACCTGGGGGGAGAAGACACAGACACAGAAGGGAAAGATGGGAGGACACCATGGGTGTGGTGGGCTGGCTGGGGGAAGCAGGCCCCCACCTTTGCGGTGGGGGAATGGGGGAGGGACAGGAAGAAGAGAAAGAGGAGGAAGGAGAAGGAGAGAGAAAAAGAGAATAGGTGGCATGGCCGCCTGCCACTGGAACCGCTGCCAAATGGTCCTCTGCCAACTTGATCCAGCAACGCCAGGTGGTGGCACTGGATTCATGCTGCCATTCTTTCCGGAAGTTGTGCGAGGAACTGTTCCAGTGTCACCAGGTTGATGATCCCCTTGGCGTCGTGGTTGTCCACCCTCAGCCATCGCCGGCAGGCGTCCCAGAGCTGTTGGCCCAATGCAAGCAGCCAACCGACCTCCTCCAATGTCAGCATCCGGAAGTGCTAGCGATGTTGTTCTGGGGAGCAGCCGACACACTGCAGGATGGCTCACTTCAGGTCTGTGTAGATGAGCTGGCTGTCGGCGAGCAGCTGCTGTGTGGCGAATTGCACCTTTCCAGTCAGTAGCGGTAATAGGCCCGCCGCACACTGCTCAACCGGCCACCCCCATGCTTCGGTCGCTTGCTCAAAGAGCACTATAAAGGCTTCTGGATTGTCATGTGGTCCCATCTTGGTGAAGGTGACGTGGGGAGGGTCTGCTGCGGTGGTGGTCGAGGACCCCACCAACATGAGCAGGTGCCAGAATGCCTGGTGATCTTCCTGCTGGGCCAGCAGCAAGGCTTTGAAGCAGTGTTCCTGCTCCTTTCGGAGGGCAATCAGCAACTGGTGCTGGTTCTGTTGGGTGGTAGCGAGGGCATGGATCAGGTCCTTAAATGGGGAGGACTCCATGTGTGATTCCCTTCAGTACCCCAGCTTTCAGCACCACTGTGGTATCCCTGATGTGGGTGGAATACTGAAGCGCTGCAGGCGGGAGATGGTGTTCACACACAACTTTAGGTGGTGTAAGTGGTTAGCACAGTTGCTTCACAGCAAGAAGGTTCTGGGTTTGAGCCCAGCGGCCAGCGGGGGCCTTTCTGTTTGAAGTTTGCATGTTCTCCCCGTGTCTGCATGGGTTTCCTCTGGGTGCTCCGGTTTCCCCCACAGTCCAAAGACATGCAGTTAGGTTAATATGGCATGGCCTTGGGCTGAGGTGCCCTTGAGCGAGGCACCTAACTCCCAACTGCCACCCGGGCACTGTTAGCATGGCTGCCCACTGCTCTGGGTATGTGTGTGTGCTCATTGCTCATGTGTGTGTGCATGTGTGTGTTCACTGCTTCAGATGGGTTAAATGCAGAGAGGAATTTCACAAGTGTGTGATGAATAAAATTGTGCTTTCTTTATGAAACTTTTTTCTACAGCTTTTCAGTGTTTACATGATTTATTTATTCATGTATGCGCGCACACATGCTCTGGTTGGGAGAGAGCCTCTCTTGTCGCTCTCTTCCCTCCTTTTCTACCTTCCATCCTCACTGCAAAACACACAGACAACGTTAATTGACAACAGTTGTACTGACTTTGCCACTCACCTTCCCTGACCCTGCCCTCCATTCACAAACCGATGCTTGGCCATGACCCTGCTGCCACACCCAACTTTTTTGGAATTGGGGTTGTATAGTATATAGTTCATGTCAAAGCATCAACTTGCAATTTTACTAATTGAGCCCAACACTTGTCACACCAGAACCTATGGAAGGAAAATAAGGAGTGAGTCTCTGTGAATGTTCTGGAGATAATACACTAATTTCAAGCAAAATAGCCATGCAACTAGCATATTAGTTGCAGCAAAGTGTAGTCAAATGGGACAAAGGGATAAAACTAGGCTGTTCTAAAAGAAAGTAAAAAGTAGTGCTAATTCAAATATCTCTAACATCTATGGCCCTGTTTACACTTGGTTTTAAAATGTGCCTTGGGCAATCGAATCACAAGTAGACAGCTGAGACACATCATGCATCTCCAATGTGTCCAACTGACCACTTGTATTCATATTTCATTACCATCTACATCATTTCCGTGAGACAGTCAAAGGGCTTGTGCACAGTTTTGTGAAAAAATTTTAATCGACAACATCCCTTCATTTGTTTCTTGCACTTCAACCATATACATCAGTGTTCCTCTCCATTTTTTTTTAGCATTGTCATGCTGTCACATAAACTACCACCATGTCATGCAATAATGACATTTTCCTGTTACGTGCTGATCAGGGATGAATCAGGACGTATTAGTGTTTACACTACAAGAGATATGTGGTCAAATGTGTTCCAAAAACCACCTCAGCATGTGGTTTGAGTGAATGCATCTTGAATATGTCTTGGTGGTTGTTTACACTTATATTTAGCACTGTCCACTAGTGATCCAATCACCCAAGACACACTTTAAAACCAAGTGTAAACAGGGCCTGTGGTGCCTAGCAGTGTGCTTGACATTCATCCACAATCTCCTGCAGTAGGTGAGGGCTGAAAAAAAGGCTAAACTTAGATACAGGGATTAAGGCAGAGCTCAGCAGTAACAACTTAGAGAGCTATGATTGAATTACAGAATAAGGGGAACAGGGGAGTTACTCTGGATAGTTTTTAATCAGATAAACACCTGATTGATGAACTAAATGGATTTATCTAATATTTGATGAACCACAATTTTACTTCACAGATGAATGGGATAAGACCAAAGATCATAGCTTCTCCATCATTTGATATTGATCTGAAGAGAGATGTGAACTTCTTCAGATGTACTAAGATGAGGAGCCAAGGATTTGACAATATTTGTAGCCAGGTACTGAAAACTTGTGCTGACCTGCTCTGTATCATCTTTCAGTATGTTTTTACACTATCTCGTAAGCTGCAGAAGGTCCCTAAGCTTTGGAAACATTTTGTTATCATCCCTGTAGCCAAGAGCAAGACCCCTAAAAGCATTAAATGATTTCAGGCCAGTAGCTTTAACGTCTATAGTTATGGTCATTTAAGAAGCTTAGTAAGAATGAGGTTTTAATACAGGTTGAGGAATGACTAGATCCATTATAATTTGCGTACAGGTCGGGTAGAAGTGTGGAGGATGCTCTCATCACACTGTTATACTTTCTGTATCAGTATTTGGAGGGTCCCAAGACTCATGTCAGACTCTCTTATTTATTGAGTCTTAAATTCTTGCACTGTTTGCCCATGCAGACATTCACAGAGTAGTGACCCCCCCCCCCCCCCCCCCCCCCCCCACACACACACACACTACTTCTGAGAGACTCAGCCTCTCTGGGATGCTTTTTTTTATACCCAATCATGTTATTGACCTGTTGACAATTAACCAAATTAGGTTTTTTTTAGCATTACACAACTTTTTAAGTCTTTTTTCTGCCCTGTCCCAACTTCCATGAAATGTGTTGCTGAAGACTGCTGAGAGGATCACCAAAACTCCACTGCTCTCTCTGCAGAGCATCTACCACCACAGAGTCCACAGGAGAGCTGCCTCCATCCTCAAAGACCCCACCCCCAGCACAGACTGTTCACACTTCTACCCTCAGGCCAGAGGTACAGAAGTATGAAATGTAAGACTGTCAGACTAAAGAACACTTTCTTTCCCACCGCCATCAGACTCCTGAACAGCTGACAGGAGTCTATAACCATGGACTACCTCCCTGTAAACTGTCCTTGACTGTTTATATCTGTTTACATTTGTTTGCACATTACTGCCCTTTTTGCTGCTGTTCCTTGACTGTTTACATCTGGTTACATGTTTGCTCATTCCTGCCCCTCTTGCTGCTGTTCCTTGACTGTTTACATCTGGTTACATTGTTTGCACATACAGTATTTGCACATTACTGCCATTTTGCTGCTGTTTCCTTGACTGTTTACATCTGGTTACATTGTTTGCACATTCACACATTACTGCCCTTCTGCTGCTACGTCTGATCATTGCCTTAGTTTTGTATTACACTACCGATTTTACACTACATTTACCTTTATTTTGTACTATACTGGGTGTTTTTTTTTGTTGCTTTTGCTTTTCTTTGCTTTTATTTTTGCACTATGTTGCCTTTACTTTGTATTACTACTTTTGCCTACTTATTTATTTGTAATTGACATTCATGGTGGACAGCAAACTAAGAATTTCATTGTGCAAGAGGACATGTCCTTACTGTGCATATGACAAACACTTTGAACTTTGACATCAAATTCAAAATGAGCATATATTTTTCAAAAAACAATAAAATTTCTCACTTTTAACATTTGATATGTTGTCTTTGTCCTATTTTCAATTAAATATAGGGCTTACATGATTTGCAAATCTTCACATTCTGTTTTTATTAATGTTTTACACAGTGTCCCAACTTTTTTGGAATTGAAGTCGTATGCTGTTGGTTCTGTTATCGTCAGTCTTCTAGAAGGGGATGAACAGGATCATGGGCCAGTGGTGGATGACTTTGTGGCTTGGTGTGATGAATCTTTCCTTTACATAAATGTGTCAAAAAAATCAAAGACATGATCATTGATTTTAGAAAGTCACCATCAAGCCCACTGCCAGCTGTCATAAAAGGTGTTGATATTGACAGTGCAGAACTACAAATGTTTGAGTATCATTCTTGATAACAAATTGTGTTTCAAGTTCTATGTTGATGCTACCTCTAGAAAGGTCCAGCAAAGGCTTTTTTTTCCTGAGGAAAATGAACTCCTTTCACATTTCTACTGAGATGATGACTGTCTTTTATAGACATCTCATTGCATCTGTTTTAACCTTGTGTATTATGGCTTGGTATGGAAATCTTAATCTGTATAATATAAAGAGATTTGGTAGTCTCATTAAAATGGCCAGTACAATCTCAGGATGGAATCAGGCTAAGCTTTCGGTCCTTTATAGCAAGCAGGCCCTGAGGTGGGCCAATAATATATTGGACCACCAGGACCATCCACTCTGGAGAGAATTTGTGCTACTGCTCTCAGACTATTGTTTCAGGGTACCTATCTGGAGGACTAAGGCCCTGTCCACACGGCAACGGATTCAGGTGACTCCGATACAATTGCTTATCGTTTTGGCCTGGCGTCCACACGGCACCGGCGTTTTGGGTGCCCAAAACGCAATCTTTTTGAGAACGGGTTCCAGAGTGGAAAGATCTGGCAACGTTGCCGTTGTGAAGTCGTCTGGATGAGTAAAACGGATTTGTTTACGATGACGTCACAACCACATGACTGTGAGTGCTTCACGCCGGGTAGAAGTGTAACGAATATCACCAGGAAAAAGCCTTACAGAGCACTAGTGAGAGTGAAACACGAGCTTGGATATTATTATTATTATTATTATTATTATTATGTTCAGTGTTAGTTCACAGTAGTAATGTAAGAAGCAGAATAGTGACAGTAATAGTGAAGCAAAAACATGCAATTGTACAAACACTGCAGCTCTACAGCAAAATATTCATTTATGAAATGGTCTGATTCTTAACACCAGTAGTGCCAATGATCTCATTGCGATGCGAGTTGTCAACAAATCCTATAACTTGGTTCATGAAACGCGCTTACAAAATATTTTTACTGTGAATATTTATTGTGTAATGGTGCAAAGTGAGAGAGAGAGAGAGAGAGAGAGAATAGCCCTTAGGGCAGAGTCAATCCCACCAGCAAAACTAGGGGGAAAAAAGAGCGATCTCACCTCTTCAGATGATGGTTTAAGTCCTAGAATACATTCCTCAAAAAAGCAAATTAATCCATCAACGTGTATATCATTCAATTTATTCCGGACCATTAAAGACGCCGCCTTCCGCGTACGTCATCCTCGCCGCCATATTGGAAAGGTCAAAGCGGAGAATAAAGATTAGCTGCGTTTAACTGTACCAACAGGTTTACCGTCCAAACGAGATCACATGGGATTACCTTACAGGTGAGACTGGAAAAATACTTTTCATTGTATTTGGTCATTATAATGTAATTTTCCGAACAGATTTTCCTGACTTTGTGGCTAATATGAAGTCTCGCGCATAATAGTTTATGCGCATGCGTCCTTACTTCTTCTATTCCCATACGAAAAAGAACAGTAAAGAACTTATAAGAGTTTACCACTGTCTTAGTAGTAAATCCTTATAAATATAAGGATAAATCCTTATAAGGATTTATAAATAAATATATATGCCATGTATGATTTACTCCTGAAAGTGGCCCATTTTGCATTTTCCTCATACAAATTTTTTATGAAAATCTAGTATGTATGAAGTGAACATTGTGCATGGTTTTTACAGATAATGTGTATGATGAATTACACCGTCTTTGTATGCTTCACGTAATGTTTGTAGTTTTAAATTATATTTTACAGTTTAAAATGTATATGCCTTTTATATGTAAATCCACATGTTTGTGTTGGATTTACATATAAGGCTACATCCACACGACAACGGCAACGAGATGTTATTTAAAAATATATCGTGTCCAAATGGGCAACGATCAGTAGAATATCAGGTCCATATGGCAACGCAACGCTTGCTGAAAACGATGCAATACACATGCCACACCTCTAGGGGCGCTGTAAGACGGTCCCTTCGGAGACACCAGAACAACCCATACGAAAAAGAACAGTAAAGAACTTATAAGAGTTTACCACTGTCTTAGTAGTAAATCCTTATAAGGATTTATAAATAAATATGCCATGTATGATTTACTCCTGAAAGTGGCCCATTTTGCATTTTCCTCATACAAATTTTTAATGAAAATCTAGTATGTATGAAGTGAACATTGTGCATGGTTTTTACAGATAATGTGTATGATGAATTACACCGTCTTTGTATGCTTCACGTAATGTTTGTAGTTTTAAATTATATTTTACAGTTTAAAATGTATATGCCTTTATATGGATATAAATACACTATATACACTATATACAATCCAGGGCAAAACAAAAAAAACAAAAACAAAGAGAATAATTCAAAAAGAAAAAGGCAAAAATGCAAAAGCTCAGAAGATCCACAAAACACAGTACAAAGGAAACTGGAGATAAACATAACAGCACAAAGACTCCGTGACAAGAGGACTGAACTCAGGGGTATAAATACACAAACTAATTAAGGACACAGGTGAAGATAATTAGGACTAACAGGCAATTAACAAAAAAAAAACACAAAACACAGGAACAGTGGCAGCCTCTAGAGGCCAAAATAAATATGACACGAAAAGGAAATAACAGCGGCCTCTAGAGGCCAAAACAGTCCAAGTCCTAACAGGACCCCCCCCCTCTAGGAGCGTCTCCTGACGTTCCCAGGGCGATCCGGATGGGCCGAATGGAAGTCCCGACACAGTTCTTTATCCAGGACATTCCGAGCAGGAACCCAGCAGCGCTCCTCAGGACCATAGCCCTCCCAGTCCACCAGATATTGCAAGCCGCCGCGGACCCGGCGGGAGTCGAGCAGGCGATGCACAGTGAACACAGTCTGCCCCTGGAAGATGCGGGGGGGTGGGGGGTTCCTGGGGCAGGGGCATACGTAGACGTCAGTATGGGCCGCAACAGGGAAACATGGAAAGTGGGGTTAATCCTCAGAGTCCGGGGCAACTGGAGCCGGTAGGAGACAGGGTTCACCCTGCGCACCACCTTGAAGGGGCCAATGTAGCGAGGAGCAAGCTTGCGGTTCTCCACCCGCAGCGGAAGGTCCTTAGTGGACAGCCAAACCCGCTGCCCAGGGCGGAAAGTGTGTGCAGGTCTTCTGTGGCGGTTGGCCTGAGTCTGGTTGGTTCTGGAGGTCTGTATGAGGGTCTTCCTGACCTTGCTCCAGGTCTTGCGACACCGTCTCACATATTGGTTGACCGAGGGCACCCCCGCGTCCTCCTCCTGGTCCGGGAACAGAGGTGGCTGGAACCCGAATTGGCACTGGAATGGCGACAGCTTGGTGGCCGATGACTGCAGGGTGTTGTGGGCGTACTCTGCCCATGGCAGCCAGGTGCTCCACGATGTCGGGTTATCCATAGCCAGGCCTCGCAGGGTGGTTTCCAGGTCCTGGTTGAGCCTCTCCGTCTGACCATTGGACTGTGGGTGAAACCCAGAGGAGAGGCTGGCAGTGGCTCCGATGACCTTGCAGAACCCGTGCCACACTCGGGAGGAGAACTGGGGCCCTCGGTCTGAGACGATGTCCTGTGGAAGACCAAAGACTCGGAAGACATGATTAAATATAAGTTTCGCTGTTTCAAGAGCAGAGGGGAGTTTGCACAGAGGTATGAAGCGGCAGGCCTTGGAGAATCTGTCAACAATGACCAAAATGACCATGTTACCTTGTGACTCAGGGAGACCCGTGATGAAGTCGACTGCCACGTGGGACCAGGGACGCCGGGGAATGGTCAGAGGATGCAGGAGACCCTGGGGACGCTGTCGTGGGTTCTTGGTTCTGGTGCAAACCTCACAGGACAGGACAAATGACCTTACTTCCTGCTCCATGTTAGGCCACTAGAAGCGTCTTTTCAGGAAGTCCAGAGTCCTCCGAGCTCCCGGGTGGGCGGTGAGAGGGGAAGAGTGACCCCACTGGAGAACCTTGGCCCGGGCTTGATGTGGGACGTACAAGAGGCCCGGTGGCCCCGTCCCAGGACCGGGGTCCTGGCGTTGGGCTCGTCGAACAGCCTCCTCAATACCCCAGCGGACAGGGGCCACAATCCGGGACACCGGGATAATAGGCCCGACTTCATTCTCCCTGTTAGTGGCAGAGAACAGCCTGGACAGTGCGTCAGGTTTGGTGTTCTTGGAGCCGGGACGGTACGATAGGGTGAAGTCAAACCGACTGAAAAACAGGGCCCACCTAGCCTGTCGAGGGTTCAGTCTCTTGGCTTGCTGGAGGTACTCCAGGTTCTTGTGGTCAGTCCAAACCAGGAATGGATGTTGCGCTCCCTCCAGCCAGTGCCTCCACTCCTCAAGGGCCAGTTTGACCGCTAGCAGTTCTCGATCCCCCACATCGTACCGGGACTCCGCAGGACTCAGGCGGTGGGAGAAGTAAGCGCAGGGGTGCAGCTTTCCTTCCGAACGTTGAGAGAGTACCGCGCCGACACCACTGTCCGAGGCGTCCACCTCCACGATGAATGGTTGGGAGGTGTCCGGGAGGACCAGAATGGGTGCCGTGCAGAAGCAGGCCTTGAGGTCTTTGAACGCCTTTTCTGCCTGAGGAGACCAGCCATAAGATCCACCTGTCCCTTTGGTGAGGTCTGACATGGGTGCTGCCACAGAACTGAAGTTCCTGATGAACTTGCGGTAGAAGTTAGCGAATCCTAAGAACCGCTGAACCTCCTTAACGGACTTGGGAGTAGGCCAGTCCCGGACGGCCAGGGTCTTGGCAGGGTCCATTTGGAGTTGGCCTGTCCGTACAATAAATCCCAGAAAGGAGACCTCGGGAACATGAAATTCGCATTTCTGGGCCTTGGCGAACAGATTGTTCTGTAGCAGCCTCTGGAGAACCTGGCGGACATGGTGGCGGTGCTCCTGCACGGTCTTGGAAAAGATAAGGATGTCATCGAGGTAGACAAAGACGTACAGGTTAATCATATCCCTTAAGACGTCGTTGATTAGGGCCTGAAAAACAGCTGGTGCGTTGGTGAGTCCGAAGGGCATCACCTGGTATTCGTAGTGCCCAGACGGGGTGTTAAAGGCAGTCTTCCACTCGTCTCCCTGTCGGATATGGATGAGGTGGTATGCGTTCCGTAGGTCCAACTTGGTGAAGACGGTGGCGCCTTGGAGCAGGTCGAAAGCAGTGGACAACAGCGGAAGGGGATATCGGTTGCGCACAGTGATCTTGTTCAGGCCCCTGTAGTCAATACATGGTCGAAGCCCCCCATCCTTCTTGCCGACAAAGAAGAAGCCGGCACCAGCAGGTGAGGTGGAGGGTCGAATGAACCCAGAGACCAGGGCATCTTTGAGGTATTCCTCCATGGCCTTGCGTTCTGGCTGAGAGAGGGAAAACAGTCTGCCACGAGGAGGGGTAGTCCCAGGGAGCAAGTCGATGGCACAGTCGTAGGCCCGGTGCGGAGGAAGAACGGCGGCCCTGCTCTTGCTGAATACCTCCTTGAGATCCCAGTACTCTGTGGGAACTTGAGATAACTCGGTGAGATCAGGGGGCTCGGCAGGAGACACAGGAGAGCTAGAGAGCAGACAAGAGGCATGGCATGCAGGGCCCCATTCCACAACCTGGCTTGTTACCCAGTCTATGCGAGGGTTGTGGCGAGTAAGCCAAGGAAGGCCTAGAATAACTGGGAACTCAGGTGAAGGAATCAGGTGCAGGGATATTTCTTCCTTGTGACCTTGAGACTGGAGGAAGACTGGAGAAGTAACTTGAGTGACTCTTCCATCACCTAACGCTTGGCCATCGAGGGCAGACACAGACAGAGGGACTTCAAGAGGTGCAGTAGGTATATTGATGCTTTGGGCGAAGTGAATATCCATAAAGTTCCCAGCCGCCCCTGAGTCTATCAAAGCTTGACAAGAGTGGACAGACTCACCCCAGGAGATGGAGACCGGGATGTAGATTCCTTGGCCAGGGAGTCCGGGAGAGAGGGTAGGCCCCGTCACAACCCTCCCTCGGCTGGACGGGGCGGTCCTTTTCCCAAGAGTTCGGGACATGATGCTCGGAAGTGACCAGGCTTGCCACAGTAGATGCAGCACTTATCCCTCCTTCTGCGCTCCCTCTCAGATGCGGAGAGGCGAGTACGACCCACTTGCATGGGTTCTGGACAGTCACTGAAGGAGGTAGACGGTCTCCAGGTAGAGGTAGGGAGGCTGGGGGAGCTCAAGGCTTGGTGGCGTTCTCTCATCCTGTTGTCCAGACGAATAGCATGTGAGATGAGGGTTTCGAGGTCACTTGGGCATCCAATAGAGGCCAGACCGTCCTTGATGGGGTCAGACAGACCATGGTGGAAGGCTGACACCAGGGCAGTCTCGTTCCATCCACTTACTGCTGCGAGTGTTCGGAACGAGATGGCGTAATCTGCGACGCTTCCTCCTTGCCGGATGGACATGAGCTTTCGGGCTGCGTCGGTACTGATGTCTGCCTGATCGAAGACCCGAAGCATCTCTTCAGAAAACAGCTGGAAATCAAAGCACTCAGGTCCCTGTCTTTGCCAGATAGCAGTAGCCCAGGCTCGCGCCTTACCAGCTAATAAGGTGATCACAAAGGCAATCTTGCGGCGATCCATAGTGTAGGTGGTAGGCTGAAGCTCAAAGGTGAGTTGACACTGGGTAAGGAACTCTCGGCACTCACTGTGCTTGCCGTCATACCTCTGTGGTGCAGGAAGGCTGGGTTCACGAGGTGAAGAAGGCAGCATGGCAGGAGGCACTGGAGCAGGAGTGGGAGCTGGATCAGGAACTGGATCAGGAGCAGGAGATGCAGGCAGAGATGTCAGCTGTGCCAGGGTTTTCCCAATTTGCTGAAGCAGTTCCTCGTGGCGAGCAAGGGCCTCACGTTGGCTGGTGAGCGTACGTCCATGAGCGTCCATGGTCACTCCAAAGCATGTCAAAGCTGCCATAATTCCCTGAAGGTTGGCCGGGTAGACAGTTGAAGCAGCCTCTGCTGAGTCGGTCATGACGGAGTCTTTCTGTTAGGGTTTTGCTGGGATTCGAACCTGGTTCATTGGTGTGATGATCCAGCAAACCCCCACTAGGCCACCAGGGGAATGACTCAAATGCAGAGGCGTGAGGCAGAAGTAGAAAAAGTAACAAAAGGTTTATTTATACTATGTACACTATATACAATCCAGGGCAAAACAAAAAAAACAAAAACAAAGAGAATAATTCAAAAAGAAAAAGGCAAAAATGCAAAAGCTCAGAAGATCCACAAAACACAGTACAAAGGAAACTGGAGATAAACATAACAGCACAAAGACTCCGTGACAAGAGGACTGAACTCAGGGGTATAAATACACAAACTAATTAAGGACACAGGTGAAGATAATTAGGACTAACAGGCAATTAACAAAAAAAAAAAAAAACACAAAACACAGGAACAGTGGCGGCCTCTAGAGGCCAAAATAAATATGACACGAAAAGGAAATAACAGCGGCCTCTAGAGGCCAAAACAGTCCAAGTCCTAACAGTGTATTTGTCATTATGTGTACTGTTGCTGCACAACAAATTTCCCCTAGTAGGACAATAAACAGAATATGAACCTGAATTTAGCACTGTCCACTTGAGATCTAATTGCCCAAGATGCATTTTAAAATCAAGTGTAAACAGGGCTTATGGTGCCTAGCAGGGCGCTTGACATTCATCCACGATCCCCTGCAGTAGTCCCCTTAGGAGAAAACAGCCTGGATAGTGATATTCAGAGCAGTCCATGATGAACATATTAACAAATTTTTCATAATTATCACAGTACTGTTTATTTCTCCCATCCAGTGCAGGCGCTAATAGTTTTTTTTAATGTCATTTAGTATGATAACACAAATGATTGTGTATTTGCTAATTGGTTTTGTGTTGCTAATCAGTGTTAAAAGCATTTAAATTTGTCATAGCTGCAGAGCCAGCGGACTAAATATACCTAAGGATGCAACTTTCAAGGAAGTGTTCAAATAAAAAATACAAGTTCACTTCAGTGTCAGAACATATAGTTGTTGCTACATAACACAATTTTAACAGAAAGGACTTTATGTTTTGATCATAACTGACTTCTGGTGATTTTTTTTTTATTGTAATGAGTACAAGTGAGTTCAGAAACATCAAAAGTGCTAAACCTGCACATAGTCTTAATAAAAATGACTTGTAACTTGTTATGCAAATTGCTTTGTGTAAATTCTTACAAATTTGAATTCATAAAAACATGAGAGATATTAATGAGAAATCCTTTGAATCCAGCCTAAACTGTTTTATTGGTGAAGTTTTACATTAAGATTTCCTTAACAGGCATGAAGATATTAATTTACATTACCTTTAACATTAATACACTGTAAGTAAAAGTCATAAATGAACACTAATGGAAAATGTTTAAATAATAAATCAATTAACCAACACTTGCATTAACCAATGTTCAGACTATCACCGAATAAAAATAAGTCCACAATGAGCAACATGAGCAACCTTAATGAACATGCATGCAGTTGTTAAATGGTAAACCTTTAATATTTACACCTGGAGACAGACGTTCAGTAAGTTATCAACATTTAGGAACTTGAATTGTAATTTGCATTTTGCTTATTTATGTGGACTTATTTTTAGTCATGGATTGAATAAACATTAGGGATAAATGTATTAGTTCATATGTTTAAAATCTTTATTTTTCTGTAAAGCTGTTTTGCAACAATGTCAATTTGTTAAAAGCGCAATACAAATAAATTGACTTGACCTTCCAGTGCAGGTGCACTGATCTACCATGTCAGGGCGTTTCTTAGACTACGGGCACTTTCATGTCCTTTGATCATATTTTATAAAAAAAAAAGGAAATTTCACACTTTCATAGTTATCTTTACAATGAAAGTGCTTTAGGAAATTTTTACCGGTAGTCGATGACTTTTTCACCTTTTTCAACATCGTTATAGATGCAAATATTGCTGTTTTGTGCCTGTCCCACACCCAGACTTCTGATCTTCAATAATGAAAACGAAGTGTAAAAAATGATTTATCTAAATTTTTAAAATGTGACTGAATAAAGTATCAGTAAAATAATCAAAACATAATTGGGGTATTTAAGGTTAAACAACTATTTATGTGATTTTATATACCAAATGTAGTTGTCCCACAGTATTGCCGTAATTTCCACCACAACACTGTAATATCCCTTTAAAAAGTTTGTATGAAAGATTGTTTGGGTAGTTTCTATGGAGATGAACACTGACATCACAGCACATGTCTGATATGGAGGAGATTTTGAATTTCTTCACACACTTTTGAAGAAAACTCAAGGTAAATATTGCTTGAAATGAAAATATTTTTATTGTATGTAATTTCCAAACATGCTGTAACATCAACTGAGTTTGTAAATAAGTCGATTTTTTAATGTACATAGATGTATTTTGCATGCATGAAATGCTAGATACCAATTCATAGCTAATATGTGATGCTAGCTTAGATTTTTTCACAAAATACTGTAGGATTGTAATTTCCACCTCCGTAATTTCCAACACATTATCTTCTTGGGTGGAAATTACAAAGGTGTGGTGGAAATTACATTTATGCTTACAGGTGCAATTTATAGATTGTGAGGCTACATATGTGTGATTTATTTATAAAAATATACAATGTTAATGTATTTAATCAAATGTATATTTGTTACAGGTGCAATTTATAGATTGTGAGGCTACATATGTGTGATTTATTTATAAAAATATACAATGTTAATGTATTTAATCAAATTTATATTTGTTGAAATGCATTTTCATCTGTTTTTAAGATGCCACGGAAGTCTATGGCAGAAAGGTCTCAGGCCTACAGGGACAGAATAAAAAAAGACCCTGTCAAATATGAAGAGCGACTGAAAAGAGACAGGGAGAGATATCTGAGAAAAAAAGAAAGAGGGGTTGTAAAGCCAATTGCAGAATTATCAAAGAGAGAACAACACAAAAGAAGGAGACAGGGAAGAATCAATATAAAAAAAATATCAGGAGAAGATGAAGAAAGCTCTTAAGGTACAGGCCTACCTTGCTACCACTACACCACCAAACTCTCCAGATTCGGCGCAACCAGAACATGATGTCTCTCCACCTCCCACACCACCCTCAGTATCACCCTCTGCCCAACCTTCAACTCAAAAACAAAGGTGGGAGGAAAAAGGTTTGAAGAAACTGTTCAAAAGTGTATGCAGCATTGTATGAAAGCAATGTTAAGCTTGAGAAGGCTCTGCAGAAGGCCGAGAAGTACCGCAAACGGTACGATCGATTAATGAAGAAAGTGAGGCAGGCTGACTCGCCGAATGCCAAGTCTAAAAAGCACAGCACCACACACACTAAGGAGAACTTTGGCCTCATCCCTGAGCCCATACCAGTGACAAAGCACCACAAAGCGATTAAGACGGCAGTATGGAAAGAAATCTGCAAAATTTGGCCTTGAATTAGATTGTCACGGTCTCTCTCTCTCTCTCTCTCTCTCTCTCTCTCTCTCACACACACACACACACACAACCTCACTTTCATGCACACACAAATTATCTCTCACATATACTGTCTGGTCACTCTAAATGCTCGCTGGACAAACCACTCTCTCTCTCTCTCTCTCTCTCTCTCTCACTCACTCTTTCTCTCCCCTGTGTTCAGAATACTTTACAGTTCATGTTATATGATAACTGATATGATATAGTTTAAGGTGTCTTTTAAAAGTTATCTTCAGAATAGTGTTCATCTAAGAGACTGATTACAATTTTACAATACCAAACATACACACACACACACGCGTGTGCATGCATGCTCAAGATGCTTTACAAACGCTCAAGATGCTTTACAGTTCATGTTGCATTGACATTGACATGACAAAGGTTTAAGGTTTTTTTTTTTTTAAGTATTCGGAAATTCATAACAGTGTTCCTCTAACCAATAAGAATGTTATAATTTTACATTCACAACTTTGTTTGGCTATTTTTGGTTATAGTTGTTTACAGTAAAACTGTACTGTTCATCTTTTTATGGTAAGAGACCAAACAGACTAAATTGATTTGTTTAATGAAATTGTGTGCTTAAGAAGGTTTTAAAATAAATGTCTTGTTTTTCTATATGGTCCATTCATTGTAATTTCCACAACACCTAGTAATTTCCACCACCCCATACCTTTTTTAAAAAATAGTCACAAAATTCTAATCACTCATTAAAAACTTCTGCATAGTTTATGAGATAATGTTCCACTTAATGTAAAAACACAAATAGTTATTTCCTGAAATGTATCTACCCATTTCAGTATTTCAGGTTGTGGTGGATGTAAGCTTTGTGTTTGGTCCTCATCACAATTTACCTAATCCACAAATGTATGGTAATTGCAATATAGGTATAAACTGGTAAAACTGTGTGTGAAAGTGGTCTTACACTGTTGAGAAATGATGTATATCATACTATTTTAAAAATAAATATCAAATATATACATGTGATGGAAATTACATTTGTTCAATGCGGGTCGGAAAATATGTTAAAAAAACACCAATTTGTCTTGTAATGTTAGTGCATTCTCTTATGGATCATCAAACTAGACTAGTTATACTAACCTATTAGACTGTGACAATTTTGATATGAACACTTTTTTTTCCCTCAAGTTCACTAGGCCAAAAGTGCCCGTAGTTGAAGAATTGCCCCTAAACAACCTTCAATTAATACATGTGTATTTACTTTGTACCAGGGTATTACTGAATTCTTGAATCTAACTGGTAATAAGCAATTAATTTTCTAGAACATTGCAGCTCTGGCAGTTCAGACTAGCATTATGGACCCTCAACATAATCTAAGCCTAATCATTCCTTCATTCATCTTTGGTAACTGCTTTATTCTAGTCTGGGGCCAAATTAGTGCAGTGGTCAGAGTGCCAAGTGGGATGGAACACCAGTCTATCATCAGGAATACCACACACACAAGCTGATTTGAGGAAAAATGACAATTATAAACACTATGCAACATATTGGGACTGCTTCTCTAGCTTTGTTTTCACCACTATCTTTGTTTTCCCCTCATATGTGTACTCTTCTCTCTCACTACAATTGCTCCACCTCTTTATTCCCTTCTCATCTGCCCTGGTGGTCCCACACCTAAAGGGGGCTGGCAAACACTGTTGCTGTGGTGATGGATGACTCTATCTGGGTGTCAGAAAATAGAGAACAAGAGCTGACATGTACTCTCTGTGGTCTGTATTCACATATCCATACTTCATAATCTAACCCCATACTTCAGCTTTTTTCCCCAAAAAAATCTATACATAACAGGATCTTTCACATAATACAATGTCATTTGGGTCAGGTTTCCTTTTTTGAAAAAAAGAAATTACTAGAATGCTGTTACTTTTTTTTTTTTTACAATATTTATAAAAAAAATTACAGTAAAAATGATTTACTGTATCATTTGTCTTTGCAAATGACACTAATTAGTGACCATTAAAGCTAGACGGCCTTTTGATTTATAAAATTGGTGAAATTTAGTTCCCTCTGAAATTTGGTCCCCTCTGAAATTTGGTTATTGTGATACATGTTTATGTCTGTAATATCTCACAAAATATCAGGCCATTTTGTGGCTGGGAAGTTATTTAATTTGAGGGGATTCCCAAGCAATTCTATCAAGGTCCTCGTTACTTGTTACTAAGAAGCAGCTTTGAAAGTGGATGTTTTTTTCTTTTCTTTTCTAAAATATGATTGGTTTTTTCGCAGGTGACACGGAGACAGAATATCAATAATCACTTAGGTCACGTCACATCCATAGACTGTATAAAATCAAGTTCAGTGATTTCTCAGTAGCATTATTTGAACACGATCAGTTGATGGCAGAATGGAAGGAGGCAGGTCTTCGGAAACGTGCACTCATGGCTATTGCTAGAATTCATGTTTCAGTTTTCTGAAAGGAATAAAGAGTCATTTCATTTTAAATGTTTGCCGAAAACAAACCGCATCACAGCCTACAAAAATTCACTGTCCAACCTGCAGAAGCATATTGAGGTATATAAACATTTTATTCCAAGAGAAAGCTTGCAACGAAGTTGTCTGTGCTTTTAGAGCTAGCGATAACATTGCAATAGCCATGCAGTCTGGTTAGTCAAATGATTTCCTATGGGTTTGCCCGCCAAGTTGCCATCGCCTTGTCCACGGCTAATGTTTACACATAGCTAGTTAACTTGGACACTGTTAGCATGTAAAAATGGAGTTATACTAACATGAATAACATTAACTTATCTGAAGTCCTTTCAGAAATATGTTTCAGCATAATCTTGCCAAATAAACAGAATGTAGAAATCTTTCTTTTCTAGTAGCATTAGCTGCCCAATATGATTTTGAGTTTGAAAAGGGTTTGCTAGCATGTCAGGTGGAGTTTCACTGACTAGCTAGCTTAACATTAAACCACCATGATGGCACAGCATGTGTTCATTTTGTGAATTCAGGTTTCTGTCTTTGGTAACGGCATTAGGTTTTGTAAGCGTTGTGGCAATAATACAACGATGCATTAACAGAAAATGTACTTTTAATACTTAAGTATTTTTAAAAGCAAATATTTCAGTACTTTAACTTAAGTAAAAATTTGACTGGACAACTTTCACTTGTATCTGAGTAACATTTGACCAGTGGGATCTGTACTTTGACTTAAGTAATGAAGTTGGGTACTTTGTCCACCTCTGGGAGAATTTAGGGCCACTGGCCCTACATGCATTAATTGTTTTAATTAAAAAAAAGAATAAAATTGGAAGTCTATGATTCAAATTAAGTAGCTTTCGGTCCACTAAACAAAAATAATTGGGTGTCGGGGAAAATTATTTTTATGACCTACACTTGAAAAGTCTGAAAGGCACTCTACCTTTAAATTATGATAAATAATATTGGGTATTGAATATTGAATATTGTTTTTATTTTATTAAGATAAAATAATTCCCATTCATATGAACATGCATTAAACAAAGATTGTCAAAACAGACTTAAATTTTGCACACAATGAATATCTGGAAAACATGTTTGTCGTTTTGAGAAATTTCAGAAATGTGTATAACATGTACAAACACTTTTGTAATGCAACACTTATTTCTATGTTTGTATCCCAAGGAATCTGGATGTGGGTTATCCTCAGAACCAGGAACCTCATGTATAAAGCCTTGCTTAGAATTCATACTGAAATGTAGCATACACGTGACACTGGAAAGCTGTGTACACACCAAACAATTCAGATGTATGAAACTGTGCGCACACAGTGTTACATGCACATTTTCTTTTTACATCCCAATCAATCAATGTGGAATTGAGCTCACATGCATGAGCACCACACTCTGCCCTCTCTTCTCCCTTAATTACACCAATTTTAGGACTATACCACTCTTCAGATTCAGGAAAAATGGCAATAGCAATCGGCAAGTTAGCCAGAAAAGCTAAGAGCTGCTACTTTCAGAGGTAGAGTCTAGATAAAAATATTTTATTTAGCACTCTGTCCTCTGGCATTAATAATAAAAGATTATTATTATTCAACAGTGGGTTCGAAGAACTGCATGGCAAATAAAATGAAAAGGAAATGGCGCAAATTTAAAGTGGACGTCAAGCGGAGGACTGCTGCCCACTGCCAAAATTTACGCAGAACGGCTGGAGTTGAGGAGTTCACGTCATTTGAACAGAAAGACTTCTTACAGGAGTATTGGCGGCATGTGAGGAAGACTTTGTGTACAAAATTGTAATGAAGGTAATGAAATTTTCATTTATTTGGGTAACCTACTAGATTTACATTTATAGTAGGCTTTGTGCAATAGCCTTCCAATAGCATACCAGATAAAATTTTATGTGTAAAGATGCAATGCGGGCGGCACGGTGGTGTAGTGGTTAGCGCTGTCGCCTCACAGCAAGAAGGTCCTGGGTTCAAGCCCCGGGGCCGGCGAGGGCCTTTCTGTGTGGAGTTTGCATGTTCTCCCCGTGTCCGCGTGGGTTTCCTCCGGGTGCTCCGGTTTCCCCCACAGTCCAAAGACATGCAGGTTAGGTTAACTGGTGACTCTAAATTGACCGTAGGTGTGAATGTGAGTGTGAATGGTTGTCTGTGTCTATGTGTCAGCCCTGTGATGACCTGGCGACTTGTCCAGGGTGTACCCCGCCTTTCGCCCGTAGTCAGCTGGGATAGGCTCCAGCTTGCCTGCGACCCTGTAGAAGGATAAAGCGGCTAGAGATAATGAGATGAGAAGATGCAATGCCATAGGCTACCAAATAGGCATTCTGATTTTTAATGAGTAGGCTGCAACATAAATTCTTTGGCTTTAGTGTGATTTATTTATTTTCTAACAGATGGTATGGAGGCACAAGACCTTAGTTGCATACACTTTGTCCCTCCAGAACAACCTAGTGTCCCTGGTGTCTCCAGCGTTTCCAGTGCACCCCATCCCTTGGGTGCTGAGGCCTGCCCAAATGGCTGTGTAATGATGAATGCCATTTTGGAAACAGAGAAAAGTGAGTGCAATCGGGGACATAACCAAATCAACTGCTGAAATTAATAGATGTTCTCACAGACATAAGCCAGTCATCAAAATAATTTAGTCTCTGTTTACCATTTATATTGTTGGAATTTCATGTAGATGGGCCTGAATGGGCCTGTGGTCTGGGTCCTCCAGTAGGCTGGGTACCTCTTGCACTGATGTGCCGTTTCTGTGCACCACGTTGTACAGGACACTGCATGCCAACATAACATTTTCAGGGTGGTACAAAAGCAAGCCACCAGTCCTGTCAAGGCAACTGTTTGTTAGGAAAAATTAATTGTGGATTGATTAGTCAACTGTATTTGTACAGCTCATGGCATGGCACTTGCCATGGCACTAGTCAATTGCATTTGTGCATTACATGGTACATCAGATGGGAAGCCATGGCCTAAAGGTTAGAGAAGCAGCTTTGGGACCAAAAGGTCACTGATTTGATTTCCTGGAATAGCTGAAGTGTTCTTGAGCAAGGCACCTAACCCCCAACTGCTCCCTGAGCTGCTTTGGGTACGTTGTACATTGTTCTGGATAAGAGTGTCTGTTAAATGCCTGTAAAGTAAAAGTACATATTACTTGCATACTGATGGAGTGAAAATGCTTTCTAATATATAGATTTAGGCACTGCCTAAAAGCGGAGCTCCCATCTGTTTCTGGGTTGTAGAATTTTCTTATATCATAGCCAGTCTCTTTTATTTTATTTCTTTACTGAAATCTTTTGGTGGAGAGGGTGGAGACCTCGACTGGCTATTGTAGCCTGCAGGGAATCGGCCGTCAGACATTCTGTCGCATGTCCCAGACCCGGTGAAATGTAACTGAATTGTCTTGGCCAGCCCTAAGGGTCCCATCTGCATCTCATCATTGCTGAGGAGTGTGCTCCCATCACCCAATCAAGCATCCAGCCAGAGCAGGTCATGATATATTTTTTACCATATTAACATGCCATTGTTGTGTGTTATGCCTGATGTCAAGACTCTTGTCTCTGCGAGCCTACCACACAGATTTAATACTTGTCATTTTTAGGGCATACCTAACAACATGTTTTCTTTCTCTCTCTCTTCCCCCCCAATCTGTCCCTCTGAGTTACATGTTGGTCCTGGGATTGAGATGCTGGCCTCTTCTGCCCCTCAGACCTGCTTGATCCATCATGGTGCCCTGTGTCTGGTTGGAGTTTTATCGCATCGCTCCTGTGAAGGACGGCCCCATGAGGATAGTTGAGGGTTATACCTGGAGGATGCTCTTGACTCTTACAGTAATGCTTTTATGGCTGAGGACTACAGTTGTCTTGCTAACTTTAGGACTGCAGTTATCATGAATCAGTTTTGCACTCAAGTTTCCATCAATGAAGAGTTATACGAAACTGTCCTCATGTTAAAACTGTTAATATTATAGTCAGGCTGTCTGTTGTTGCCCAAATGAGGATGGGTTCCCTTTTGAGTCTGGTTCCTCTCGAGGTTTCTTCCTCATGTCGTCTGAGGGAGTTTTTCCTTGCCACCGTCGCCACAGGCTTGCTCATTGGGGATAGATTAGGGATAAAATTAGCTCATGTTTTAAGTTGTTCAAATTCTGTAAAGCTGCTTTGCGACAATGTTTATTGTTAAAAGCGCTATACAAATAAACTTGACTTGACTACTGGCTAGCACTGGCCACTAGGCAGTGTGTATGACTGGTAATTACTAACACTGGCCACTAGGCGGTGTGTATGACTGGTGGTACACTAGGGTGGTCCTCAAATATATGCCAAAAATAAAAAATTGACTTTCTTAAAGGCCCGGTCCCACTGCACTTACGGATGCAAAGAGGATGTAAAACGTAAAAAAATCTTTGCCATCCGTTGGAAAACGCTATGCATCTGTTGTGTACTCATTGCATACGTGCTTCATACGCTCTATCCATCGAGCATCCGTCCACTGTGATTTCATCTGCGCAAAAAGTTTTGAGCTGCACAAAACTTTTAGAACGGATGAACTTTCCGCCGTGTACGATGTAAATCCGCGACATATACGAGCAACAAACGTTCTATGTCCGTTATCATCCGTTAAACGTCTGCTGTATCCTCTCTGCATCCTCTGGGCATTCTCGCAACTCACATCCGCTGCAGCTGAAAACGGAAAGAGGGAGGAAAGATAAGGTACATGAAACGTCTATTCATCGTTAGTAGCACGGAAATAGAAAGGATGTAAGCGTATGCATCTCGTATATAAAGTATTCAAAACGGACAAAGCATTTATATCTGGGCTGTATCTCGTATATTGAGGATGTCTGGAGTATGTCTAGAGTATGTAGAAGGACAACTAGTGGACAATCGGTCTGCATCCGATATACATCCACGCAACATCCCCTTTGTTTCCGTTAGGCGTACGTGATGCATCCCCTTCATCCGCTATGCATCCGCTCTTTCTGCTATGCGTCCGCTTCTCAGTTATCACCGGTAACCCCTTCGGAGCTGTCATCCACTTCCATCCGCTTTCATCCGCTAGGCTTCCTATGAACATGCGTTTAACATCCCCGCTATATACTACCCACGTCCGTTCTTTTCCGTTCTGTTTTCGCAAATTTTCGCCAATTTTGTCCATTTCTGGAGCGGATGAAAACGGATAGAGCCACCCCCGAAATTTTGCTCGTCCGCTGTGTCCTTTTTGCATACGTTTTGTGTCCATCGGCCAGTGGGACCGGGCCTTAAGGTGCTTCCTCACCAAGTTGTTCGGCTTGCTGAGAAAACATTTTGTGCAAAATTTTATTTTGATACGACTATTCTAACCACTGCCACGTACGGGTTGAAATTTGTACTATTTGAGCATATTTGCGAAAACCAACAAAAAGCAATGCGCATGTTCACCTAAGCAATACATATTAAAAATTGACAAACAGGAGTCCAAGACAAATAAAAACAATATTATGTGCCACTGTTCACATATTTGTAGATCAAACAGTCATAATAGGTGGTGTTTTGTTATGATTTCTTGGCTTCCGGGAACTGACGCCGATGCCATTCCACTACTTGCAACAGGTATTGCCGCTGCTGCTCATCTTTTGTCTGGATTTGATTATAGTCCTGGATTAGTGCCACTCCTCTCTCAGCAAAGTCACTGACCACAGCAATACCATGCAGGGCCTTCTTTGATAACTGGAATGATGGGTCCTCTTCCCACTCTGAAGGGTCCTTGACGAGGAAGTCGGTGTCAATGTTGCATGCCTCAAAAATGTGACCCGAAGCAGATGTAACAAAATCTGCCACAGTTTTGTTTGCAACAGCTTTCTTCACCTCTGTGTCTACTGTTGCATGAGGCTGATGATCATCATCCGCTTTGTCTTTCAGAGCAGCCACGATCCCATGCTTTTCATCATCTGTGATGCTGTCAAATAGGGCAAGTCTGGCTAGGTCCTCACTCAGATACCAGAGGTGTCTGGCAAACTTCTTGCTGGTGGCTTTTGCAATATAAGAATCAGGATAGGAGACCAGTCCCTTCAGGAATGACAAATCACCAGCTGGAGCAGCGATTGCAGATGGAGCACTGAACCAGGCCTTGACATACAGTGCTCCAGTGAAAGCTGTGAAGCGTTTCAGGTCAGAGAGTTCCTCAGTAGATAACTGAAACTGGTTTCTAAACAAAAACATCTTGATTGCATAGATGACATGTGCCATCCACCTGGCATGCAAAAAACAGGGCTCATGTGGCAGTGGTTAATATCATTCAAATCACTTGAAATTTTACCCAATTTATTTTTTCCCCCAAGTGGAACAAGAAAATGAAGTAGCACCTTTAAAAAGTTGAAGTTTGTTTTTGGGGACCACCCTAGTGGTACACGTGCATGGACAAACCACAAAAAAAATCAACTCAATGGGTTTACCATTTTTTCTTAGGTATGGTGCTCCGCTGGGAGCTCCACTATTAACAAAGACAAATTCCTTCTCTGATGATATAACCATATCAATGTATCTGCAATCAGTCGTGCTGATTAATCACTAAGGGAGACAGAAGACTATCACCTTGACAACACACACACTGCCCTCACCCACCTGGATAAAGGGAATACATATGTGAGAATGCTCTTCGTTGATCACAGTTCAATATTCAAACACCATTATCCCTTCAAAACTTGTCTCAAAGCTTAATGCTCTCAGACTGGGGATGTCCATTTGCAGATAAATCTTCGACTTTCTGATGGGCAGACCCCAGGTAGTGAGAATCGGAAGCTACACTTCCTCCTTGCTGAGCCTGAGCACAGGCGCACCACAGGGCTGTGTGCTGAGTCCCCTTTTGTACTCCTTGTTCACTCATGACTGTACTGCTAAACACAGCTCCATCATCATCATCATCATCATCATCATCAAGTTTGCTGATGACACAACCTTCTTGGGCCTCATTATGGACAATGATGAGATGGCATACAGAGAGGAAGTGAAGGCATTAACCAGCTGGTGCCAGGACAACAACCTCTCCCTCAACGTCAGTGAAACTAAGGAGATGATAGTGAACTATAGAAGACAGCAAGGGAGGACACACTGGCCCATCTACATCAATGAAGCTGAGGTCGAAAGGGTTAGCAGCTTCAATTTCCTTGGTGTGAACATCACAGAGGACATCTCTTAGACAACACACATGGACACTGCGGTCAGGAAAGCTTGCCAGCAGCTCTACTTCCTGAAGAGGCTGAAGAAGTTCGGCATGAACGCCAACATCATCTCGAACTTCTACAGGTGCACAGTCAAGAGCTTGCTGATGGGCTGCATTACAGTATAGTATGGGAACCCCTCTGCTTACAGACGGAAATGACTACAGAGAGTAGTGGAGGTGGCACAGCGCATCATTAGCAAGAGTCTCTCTGTTATTCAGGACATCTACCTCCAATGGTGCCTGCGGAAGGCACACAGCATCGTTAAGGACCACAGTCACCCAGTAAAACAGCCGTTTTCGCTGTTACTGTCTGGAAGGCAATGCAGGGGCATGGCTGCACAGACTACCAGATTCAAGAGCAATTTTTTTTTTTAAATCAGGCCATCAGAGTTCTTAACTCTGACACTTAATCATTCCACACTGCACTGGATCACATGCACTTTTCACTTTTACTGTTTACCATGATATCACGTTTACCAACAAGTGTCACAAGATTCTGTTTACATACCAACATATTTCCTGTTTACATATTAGGGTGGCACAGTGGTGTAGTGGTTAGCACTGTCGCCTCACAGCAAGAACGTTCTGGGTCCGAACTCAGTGGCTGACAGGAGCCTTTCTGTGTGGAGTTTGTATGTTCTCCCCGGGTTCCCCCCCACAGTCCAAAGACATACAGGTTAGGCTAATTGTTGGCTCTAAATTGACTGTAGGTGTGAATGGTTGGTTGTCTCTGTGTGTCAGCCCTGCAATGATTTGGTGACTTGTCCAGGGTGTACCCCACTTCTCGCCCATAGTCAGCTGGGATAGGCTCCAGCTTGCCCATGACCTTGCACAGGATAAGCAGTTACAGATAATGGATGGATGTTTACCAACATACCCCAAGACTCTGTTTACATGGTCAGTACTTAATTTGTCTTCAACAATGTGCAATTATTGGTAGTCACATGCATCACTTTCTCTTATGAGCAATACTGGTGCTTGCGCTATGCCCCCTCCCCACACTACCCCCTGAGACAATGCATGCACAGATGTGTTATTTCTACTTTAATTTTACTTCCATTTTACATTTAAGACTTTGAATCTTTTTTATTGCTATACTGTTAAACTCCTGCAGGGCTCCAATGCTGAGTTTCTGGTTCTTATCTTGTCCAACACATTTCGTTGTAAAGTTAATATACATATGACAAAAAACTGAACTGAACTGTTTACATTATGTAAACTGGCTTTCACTTCAAATTGTTAGCCTGGTCAACCACATTGTATAGGAACATTATATACCATGTCTTGCCAAAGTATTCACCCCCCTTATGTTTGTCCTGTTCTGTCACATTGCAAGCTGGAATTCAAATGGATTTTGGGGGGTTTAGCACCATTTGATTTACACAACATGCCTACAACTTTAAAGATAAAAACTGTTGTTTTATTGTGACACAAACAATTAAGATGAAAAGACAGAAATCTGGGGTGTGCATACACTAAACTTTGACCTAAAATTACTTAAGAAAATAAAAATTGTGGCAACAAAGTGACACGTAATATAACTGAATAGATTTTACTACAACAACAAAAACAACAATTTTGATTAAAAAGTATTTAATAAATTAAATTTAAACAAAAAATAAAGTACATGGTAATAAAAGCAACAGTTAAAATGTGTTGGATTTACTAATAGCATGCTAAATGATGAGCTATCTAGCCCAAAAATATTTAGTAAATGCAAATCAATTTCACAAGGAAAATTGATTTATATTTACTAAATATCTGAGCAAAGGTAATTTGGATTTACTAAATATCTGGGTGATATTTATTTATTTACCAATTATCAGAGTGAAATTAACAAGCTTACTAAATATCTGGGTAAAAATGATTTGGATTCACTGACACATTATATCAACTCATTTTAGCACATTGTTGCTTAATTCTCTACATTTACATTATTCTTTTATATTTGTACCTAAACAAATTGCATTTTTAGTACCACAGCTCACTTGAGTCAATAGAACATGCATAAAAGGAACAGCAGAGTCAAACAGTGGTGAGGCACTGCAATCAGTTCCGTCATCAGGTGGGTATCTCCTTCATCGGACATTTCAGGGCTACCCACTATGTCCTCCAGAGGTGCACCGACTGAGTTAATTTACTCAGCCTGGAACTGTTAGCTCTCCCATCGCCATTCTCTCTTAACCCACAGCCAATAAAAAGGCTGACTCAGCCTGTCTACTGATGTTCGATATGGCTTTCCTGTGGATTGATCTTGTGATGCCCAGGATGCTGAGTGCTTTCCACAAGGATTGACCAACAAATCCTCTGCACCCTACTTCTACCAGCAGGTTCCACGTCTTCCATTGTTTCTGCTGGCACTCTAGTAGTGGCTGGTATTTAGCCTGCTTCCTCTCATGCGCCTCTTTGATGTGTTCTTCCCATGGTACAATCAGTTCAAGCACCATAAGTTGCTTTGTTGACCTTGAAAATAGCAGTGCATCTGGTCTTAGCCTTGTTGTGGCAATGTCTAAAGGAAACTTCAGTTCTTTCAGATCCACCTTCAACTCCCAGTCTTGTGCTGTTGGGAGAATACCAGTTCCTTTGGTAGCACTAGTCACTGGAGTAGCCCCCCTCTTTTATAAACTTAATAAAGGTGGGCCCCTTGGTTCTGTGGTGGACTTTCCTCCTGGCTACATCAGTGACTGTGACTATTTCACTCAGTATCTCATCATGTCGCCACTTGTATCAACCATCTGCTAGTGCTGTGTTGCAGGAGCATAGGATATGTTCCAGGTTCACCACATAACTTGCAGGTGGGGTTATCTGTCAGGCCCCATGTCTTCAAGTTGGTTGGACTTGGAAGTGTCATAAGTAGACCTCAACAAGAAGGCTATACGACTGTCTTCCATACACCAAAAGGTTGCTCCATGAAAGCATCTGATTATGCGTGCCTTCCCAACATGACCAGCCTCCCTGTTTCTTCATTGCAAATGCTCATCTTGCATGCCTGCTCTTCTAACTGATGAAGCTCTTTTTGGACCATTTCTCTGTGCCGAGTTGGTGTTGCTGTCTTCCAGCTTGACCTGGTGACACATCCAAGCCCAAGCCATCCTGTCATGACTGTACCAATGATATTGCTATATCTGAGATGTTCTGCGGCATTGTTCAGAGCTTGGTCTGCTCACCACTTCTGACTGGTAGGCACCTCTATTCCTGCTTTCCTAACTTTCTCATCTGTGTGGCCCATCAACATCATTGCCTGGCATACCTTGGTCACCTTGAATTCCTCTGTAAGTGATGATAGTAGTAACTGTACCCTTACCAGTACTGTAAAGCTCAATGCTGGAAAAAACTTCCAGCCATTGTCTGAGGTATCTGTTGATCATCCTCTCCATTGCTCATTGGGGATAGATTAGGGATAAAATTAGCTCATGTTTTAAGTCGTTCAAATTCTGTAAAGCTGCTTTGCGACAATGTTTATTGTTAAAAGCGCTATACAAATAAACTTGATTTGATTTGATCCATGGTTTCTACAGAAGATGTGGAAATGTCTTACACCAGTAGTAGCCAAAGGAGTCTTGGAAGCACCCCGTGCTGGTAACACCATGTCTTGTACTTCCCTGGTAGTCCGCTCTTATCGACAGCCCTCATCCACTCTTCAGCTTGTTGTCTCATTTGTGAGATACTCTCCTTGTCTGTCAATGTTGCTGTTGAACCACTTGCTGAGGCTCTGAACTGGCTTCTCCATAACCACTGGAATGTCTTCATCATCTATCCTGAATCTTAAATGGTCCTGAACTTTACCTTTCTTTAAAACCAGGCTTCTAGACTTAGATGAAGTTCAAACCATCTTCGACCATGTCATCCGTCTGCCAATGTCCTCCAGCATCCAGCTTCCTTCAGGAACAGACTTTGTTGTAATAGTCATGTCATCCATGAAGGCTCTTGTTGGAGGTTGATGAACTCCAGAGATTGTGGTTGGTCCATGGCTCATGTTCTCTGCTGTCTTGACAATCAAGTTCATGGCTGCTGAGAACAATATGACTGGCTGTACTATTTCAGTCACAATTCCTACTTCAACTCTTTGCCATACTGTTGTAAAGTCAACAGTTGAAAACCTCATCTTGAAGTTGTTGTAATAATGCTTCAGCAGCCCCTGCAACTTCTCAGGAACATAGTACTTCTGCAATGTCAATTCCACCACCTTGTGAGGAATGGTCCCATATGCATTGGCCAGGTCAAGCCACAAGACTAAGTTCTCCCTTGGATGACTTGGCCTCTTGTATGAGTTGTGATACAATACAGGTATGCTCAAGACATCCTGATATACCACCCTTCTGAACAGAAGTATCCATGTAGTTGTTCACCAGCATGTAGATTGTCAACGTCTTGGCCAAGATAGATAAGAATACCTTCCCCTCCACATTCAACAAGGAGACTGTCCTAAGCTGATACAGCTTGCTGGAGCCCTCTTCCTTTGGTATGAAGAACCCTTCTGCTGAAAGCCAACTATCAGCCAGTTGGACCCTCCTCCACACCACCTTTAGGAGCTTCCATAACCGCTTGACCAACCTTAGGACAGTTCTATTATACCTTGTAGGGGATGCCATTCAAGCCTGGTGCTGAAGCTGCCTTGGCTTTCTTAAAAGACATCATTCACCTCTGAGTCTTGGTTCTGCAGTATTGAATTCCACTATTGGGTCCTCTGGTTGTAGTAGGGTAGATGGATCTCCTAGCTCCTACTCTCTATTGTCACCATGGGTCACTTGGAGATACTCCTCTACCTCTTCCTTCATGCATGTCAGATGCCCAGATTTCTTGTCTCCCAAAAGCTTCTTGATGAACAAGAAAGGATTAGCTGTAAAACTTGCCCTCTTCCTTGCCCTTGCCCTCTGGTCTCTTCTACAGTACATCGCTCTGCTCTTCACAGAGAGGCCAGTTCTTCCCTCAAGATCTTTCTTAGCTCAGTGAGGGGCTTCTTGTCTTTGGCAGCAGCTTGCTTGTACCTCTTGGTCAGGTATCTAATAGCACTATGCAAGATAGCCATCTTCTGCTGCCTTCTATTGAGGACGTGCTACCATCTCTGGGTTTTCTTCCTTTCTTCTTCCCCAAATCTCTCGAAGCCCATGTTGTAGATATACAGAGATACTTTGCAGCCATCTTCCTATCTACATTTCGAGCTAAGGTGGTCTCCAAAACCTGGTCTACATTGTAATTGAACTTAACCCAGGAACTTGTAGAAGAACTTGCAGGCCAGTTGATACAACCCCAATTCCAAAAAAGTTGGGACAAAGTACAAATTGTAAATAAAAACGGAATGCAATGATTTACAAATCTCAAAAACTGATATTGTATTCACAATAGAACATAGACAACATATCAAATGCCGAAAGTGAGATATTTTGAAATTTCATGCCAAATATCGGCTCATTTGAAATTTCATGACAGCAACACATCTCAAAAAAGTTGGGACAGGGGCAATAAGAGGCTGGAAAAGTTAAAGGTACAAAAAAGGAACAGCTGGAGGACCAAATTGCAACTCATTAGGTCAATTAGCAATAGGTCATTAACATGACTGGGTATAAAAAGAGCATCTTGGAGTGGCAGCGGCTCTCAGAAGTAAAGATGGGAAGAGGATCACCAATCCCCCTAATTCTGCGCCGACAAATAGTGGAGCAATATCAGAAAGAAGTTAGACAGTGTAAAATTGCAAAGAGTTTGAACATATCATCTACAGTGCATAAATATCATCAAAAGATTCAGAGAAACTGGAAGAATCTCTGTGTGTAAGGGTCAAGGCCGGAAAACCATACCGGGTGCCCATGATCTTCGGGCCCTTAGATGGCACGACATCACATACAGGCATGCTTCTGTATTGGAAATCACAAAATGGGCTCAGGAATATTTCCAGAGAACATTATCTGTGAACACAATTCACCGTACCATCCGCCGTTGCCAGCTAAAACACTATAGTTCAAAGAAGAAGCCATATCTAAACATGATCCAGAAGTGCAGACGTCTTCTCTGGGCCAAGGCTCATTTAAAATGGACTGTGGCAAAGTGGAAAACTGTTCTGTGGTCAGACGAATCAAAATTTGAAGTTCTTTATGGAAATCAGGGACGCCGTGTCATTCGGACTAAAGAGGAGAAGAACGACCCAAGTTGTTATCAGTGCTCAGTTCAGAAGCTTGCATCTCTGATGGTATGGGGTTGCATTAGTGCATGTGGCATGGGCAGCTTACACATCTGGAAAGACACCATCAATGCCGAAAGGTATATCCAGGTTCTAGAGCAACATATGCTCCCATCCAGACGACATCTCTTTCAGGGAAGACCTTGCATTTTCCTACATGACAATGCCAAACCACATACTGCATCAATTATAGCATCATGGCTGCGTAGAAGAAGGGTCCGGGTACTGAACTGGCCAGCCTGCAGTCCAGATCTTTCACCCATAGAAAACATTTGGCACATCATAAAACGGAAGATACGACAAAAAAGACCTAAGACAGTTGAGCAACTAGAATCCTACATTAGACAAGAATGGGCTAACATTCCTATCCCTAAACTTGAGCAACTTGTCTCCTCAGTCCCCAGACATTTACAGACTGTTGTAAAGAGAAAAGGGGATGTCTCACAGTGGTAAGCATGGCCTTGTCCCAACTTTGAGATATGTGTTGTCATGAAATTAAAAAAAAAATCACCCAATTTTTCTCTTTAAATGATACATTTTCTCAGTTTAAACATTTGATATGTCATCTATGTTCTATTCTGAACAAAATATGGAATTTTGAAACTTCCACATCATTGCATTCCATTTTTATTTACAATTTGTACTTTGTCCCAACTTTTTTGGAATCGGGGTTGTAGATTCCTATTTAATGCTGTAGCAAAATTTTTTTTTTAAAGATATTTTTTTGGGCTTTTTGCACCTTTATTGGATAGGACAGTGTAGAGACAGGAAATGAGCGGGAGAGAGAGAGAGACGGGAAGGGATCGGGAAATGACCTCGGGTCGGAATCGAACGCGGGTCGCCCGCATTCATGGTATGGCGCCTTAACCACCTGAGCCACGATGCCCCTACTGTAGCAAAATTAACCAGGAATAAGTCTACTATAGACACATGCACACCTGCAGTATGTAGTAGAAACGACTTAATTTTTTTTTTATGACAAAATTGAGAATATCTAACAAAAAATTCAAACTACTAAATTAAGGTCAGACAATGTAAGTGATCCTGTAGTTAACAATATAACTATCAGATCAGCAATTAGAATGTTTTACTCCCCTTAGAAAATTGAATTACTTTCATTAATCTCCTCATCAAAAACCTCAACTTGTGTACTCGATCCCTTACCTACACGTCTATTCAAACAGATAATGTACCTATGTACCTAAATCCTTTAAACTAGCAGTTATCAAACCCCTGATTAAAAAACCTGACCTTGATCCCTGTCCGCTGTCCAATTATTGTCCAATATCAAACTTCCCCTTTATCTTCAAGATCCTTGAAAAAGCTGTGGAATAGCAGTTATGCTTATATTTACATAGGAATAACATCCATGAAATGTATCAGTCAGGATTTAGACCTCATCGTAGCACAGAGATGGCTCTGGTTAAAGTAGTAAATGACCTACTGGTGGCATCTGATCAGGACTGTGTCTCGCTGCTTGACCTTAGTGCAGCATTTGATACCATTGATCATTCCATTCTTCTGGATAGACTAGAAAATGTTGTGGGAGTTAAGGGAATAGCCCTCTCCTGCCTCAGGTCTTATTTAACTGATCGCCATCAGTATGTTGATGTAAATGGTGATTTTTCTAGACATACTGAGGTAAATTTTGGTGTTCCACAAGGTTCTGTCTTGGGTCCACTGCTTTTTTCTTATAAAATGTGTGTATAAGTAAATAAATAAAACCCCTCAGTGATATTATTCATAAACATTGTATTAGTTTCCACTGTTATGCTGATGACACACAGTTGTATGTTTGTGCAAAACCAGATGAGAGACACCAGCTTAATAGAATTGAGGAATGTGTAAAGGACATTAGACACTGGATGCTTATTAACTTCCTTCTGCTTAACTCTGACAAGACTGAAGTACTTGCACTAGGACCACATGCAGCTAGAAGTAAGTTTTCTGATTGCACAGTAACTTTGGGTGGCCTTTCTTTTTCTTCACGTGTAGCAGTAAAAGACTTCGGAGTGATTATTGACCCCAGTCTTTCATTTGAAACTCACATTGATAACATTACCCAGATAGCTTTCTTTCATCTCAGAAATATTGCTAAGATAAGAAATTTAGTGTCACTACACGACGCAGAAAAAATAGTTCATGCTTTTGTTACCTCCAGGTTGGATTATTGTAATGCCTTACTGTCTGGATGTTCCAATAAGTGCATAAACAAGTTAGTTCAAAATGCAGCAGTAAGAGTCCTTACTAAAACTAGAAAATATGACCACATCACCCATGTCTTATCCACACTGCATTGGCTCCCAATCAAATTTTGTATTGATTATAAAATACTACTATTGACCTTCAAAGCACTGAATGGTCTCGCACCACAGTACCTGAGTGAACTTCTGCTCCTCTATGACCCACCCTGCCTACTTAGATCAAAAGGTGCAGGCTATCTGCTGGTACCTCGTATAGTGAAGGCTACATCAGGGGGCAGAGCCTTTTCTTACAAAGGCCCCACAGTTATGGAACAGTCTTTCAAGTAATGTTTGGGAATCAGACACAGTCTCAGCATTTAAGTCTAGGCTGAAAACATCTGTTTAGTCAAGCTTTTTGTTAATGGTGCTTATGAGGTAAAGGTGTAGATCTGGAGGGTCCTCAGACCGAGTGTTTTGGTAAACTGGAATGTATGGATGCTGCCAGTCTCCCACTTGCTTGCTTACTCGAGTTTGTTGACGGTGTAGTGGCTGGCTGCTTTATGTCCCGGGGTTCCCTCATGCCTGTGTTACCTTCTAGTTCTCCCCTTTTACTTATGCTGTCATAGTTAGTTTTGCTGGAGTCCCTGCTTTTTCTCAGCGCAAAATGTATACTGTACCTACAGTGGCATGCAAAAGTTTGGGCACCCTTACTGAAAAGGTCTATTACTGTGAATAGCTAAGGGAGCAGAAGATGAACTGATCACCAAAAGGCATAAAGGTAAAGATGACACTTTTCAGCATTTTCTGCAACATTTGTGTATTATTTTTGTTTTGTACAATTGGAGAGGGCAGCACGGTGGTGTAGTGGTTAGCGCTGTCGCCTCACAGCAAGAAGGTCCAGGTTCAAGCCCTGTGGCCCGCGAGGGCCTTTCTGTGCGGAGTTTGCATGTTCTCCCCGTGTCCGCGTGGGTTTCCTCTGGGTGGTCCGGTTTCCCCCACAGTCCAAAGACATGCAGGTTAGGTTAACTGGTGACTCTAAATTGACCGTAGGTGTGAATGTGAGTGTGAATGGTTGTCTGTGTCTATGTGTCAGCCCTGTGATGACCTGGCGACTTGTCCAGGGTGTACCCCGCCTTTCGCCCGTAGTCAGCTGGGATAGGCTCCAGCTTGCCTGCAACCCTGTAGAACAGGATAAAGCAGCTACAGATAATGAGATGAGATGAGATAATGAGAGATGACAATTGGAGAGTGAAAAAAGAAAAGGAACACCATGCGAAAGTTTGGCCACCCCAATACCTCGGGTAACTTTTACCAAGGTTCCAGACCTTAATTAGCTTATTGAGCTGTGGCTTGTTCAAATTCTTTGTTAGTAAAGGTCAGACGATGCAGATTTCAAAGCTGTATAAATTCTCTGACTCCTCAAACTTGTCCCTAAAATCAACAGCCATGGGCTCCACTAAGCAACTCCCTTACATTCTGAATAATAAAATAATTGATGCTCACAAAGCAGGAGAAGGCTACAAGAACATAGCAAAGTGTTTTCAGGTAGCTGTTTCCTCAGATTGTAATGTTATCAAGAAATGGCAGTTAACAGAAACAGTGGAGATCAAGGTGAGGTCTGGAAGATGAAAATTTTCTGAAAGAACTGCTCGTTGAATTGCTAGAAAGGCAAATAAAAACCCCTGTTTGACTGCAAAAGACCTTCAGAAAGATTTAGCAGACCCTGGAGTGGTGGTACACTGCTCTACTATGCAGTGTCACCTGAACAAATATGACCTTCATGGAAGAGTCATCAGAAGAAAACCATTCCTGCATCCTAGCCACAAAATTCAGCATCTGAAGTTTGCAAATGAACATCTAAATAAGCCTGATGCATTTTGGAAACAAGTCCTGTGGACTGATGAAATCAAAATAGAACTTTTTGGCCACAATGTACAAAAGGTATGTTTGGAGAAAAAAGGGTGCCAAATTCCAGGAAAAGAACACCTCTCCAACTCTGAAGCATGGGTGTGGATCAATCATGCTTTGGGGTTGTGTTGCAGCCAGTGGCACAGGGCACATTTCATTGGTCGAGGGAAGTATGGATTCGAACAAATACCAGCAAATTCTGGAAGCAAACATCACACCATCTGTAAAAAAGCTGAAGTTAAAGAGAGGATGGGTCCTACAATAAGACTATGATCCAAAACACACCTCAAAATCTACAATGGAATACCTCAAGAGGCACAAGCTGAAGGTTTTGCCATGGTCTTCACAGTCCCCTGACCTAAACATCATTGAAAATCTGTGGATCGATCTCAAAAAAGCAGTGCATACAAGACAGCCTGAGAAACTTGTAGAACTGGAAGCCTTTTGCAAGGATGAATGTGTGAAAATCCCCCAGGTAAGAACTGAAAGGTTATTAGCTGGCTACAAAAAGTGCTTACAAGCTGTGATACTTGCCAAAGGGGGTGTTACTAGGTACTAACCATGCAGGGTGCCCAAACTTTTGCTTTGGGCCTTTTTCCTTTTTTTCATTTTGAAAATGTAAAAGATGAAAATAAATTGTTTTGGTTTAAAATATAAAGGGAACAAGTCATCTTTAACTTTATGCCTTTTGGAGATCATTTCATCTTCAACTTGCTGAACTGTTCACAGTAACAGCAATTTTGACCAGGGGTGCCCAAACTTTTGCATACCACTGTACTTATTCAGGTGACATTGGGCATACCTAACAACCTGTGTTTTCTTCCCCCCCCCCCAAATCTGTTCCTCTGAGTTGCATATCAATCCTGGGATTGAGTTGCTGACCTCTTCTGTTCCTCGGACCTGCCTGACCCATCCTGATGCCCTATGTCTGGTTGGAGTCTCATCACATCACTCCTATGGAGGACGACCCCATATGGACAGTTGGAAGTCACACTTGGAAGACGCTCTGGACACTTAGAGTAATGCTTTTATGGCTGAGGACTATAGTTGACTTGCTAACTTTAGGACTGCAGTTGTCATGAACAGTTTTGCATTCACATTTCCATTAATGAAGAGTTATAACATCAACAAAACTGACTTCATGTTAAAATTGTTAACATTATAATCATGTCTGTTGTTGTCATCCAGGTGAGGATGGGTCTGGAACCAGACCCTTTTGGGTCTGGTTCCTCTTGAGGTTTCTTCCTCATGTCGTCTGGGGGAGTTTTTCCTTGCCACCGTCACCACGGGCTTGCTCATTGGGGATAGATTAGGGATAAAATTTGCTCATGTCTTGGGTCATTCAGATTCTGGAAAGCTGCTTTGGGACAATGTCTGTTGTTAAAAGTGCTATACAAACAAACTTGACAAAATGTGAGTAGATAGTTAAACAACTCTCTCAATCCATGTGTATTTAAATCAGAAAAATACAAAGTAAAAGGAACCCATTGAGAGGCAAACTGAGTTTACAGATTTGTCACATATGTACTGATCTATGAGGTGACAGACTGGCAGACACTGTGTGAGCCCCATGGAGACGACATTGATGGGCTCACCGAGTGCATCACAGGATACATCAACTTCTGTGTGGACACCATTGTCCCAGCTAGGACTGTCAACTGTTACCTCAACAACAAGCAGTGGGTAACGAAGGACATTAAAGCCCTCTTAAATGAGAAGAGGGCTTTCAGAGCCGGCAACAAGGAAGAGGTATGAGGAGTACAGCGTGAACTGAGAGCAACAATCAGGGAGGCCAAGGAAAAGTACAGGAGGAAGTTGGAATGAAAACTCCAACAGAACAACATGAGAGAGGTGTGGAGTGGAATGAAGAACATCACTGGTTACAAGCCAACCAACAGTGAAGGAGTGGATGGCAATGTGGAAAGGGTGAATGAGGGGAACCTTTACTTTAACAGATTCGATGGCGTGACTCCAACCCACCACCACCACTCTTCTGGGGGATGGCTACAACCACACACACACTTCACATTCTCTCCCCTCCCCCTCCTCTTCTTGCCCAACCTCAGGACCTCACTTGCACCTCCTCAACAGACCCCCTGGATGAGCACACCCCCCCAAGAAACACCTTCATCCCTCCCCCACCCATCACCTCCACACCAAACATCAGTGAGGAGCAAGTGAGAAGACAGCTGAAGAGACTCCATGCAGGAAAATCAGCAGGCCTGGATGGTGTTAGCCCCAGGGCCCTGAAGACCTGTGCCCTCCAGCTAAGTGGAGTACTTCAGCACGTCTTCAACATGATCCTGGGTCTTCAGAGAGTCCCCGTGCTGTGGAAGATGTTACGTTTGCCTCATCCCTGTACTGAAGAAGCTGCGTCCCAGTGACCTCAAAGACTACAGGCCCATGGCACTGACATCACACATCATGAAGACCCTAGAGAGACTCATCCTGGAGCAGATCCGGCCTATGGTCCAACCACTTCTTGACCCCCTTCAGTTTGTCTACCAGCCCTGTCTTGGAGTAGAGGACGCAATCATCTACCTGCTCAACAAAGTCTATGGCCACCTGGACAAGCCAGCCAGCACTGTGAGGATCATGTTTTTTGATTTCTCCAGTGCTTTTGACACCATCCAGCCAGCTCTGCTGGGTGAGAAGTTGACAGCGATGCAGGTGGATGCCCCACTGGTGTCCTGGATTGTGGATTATTTGACTGGCAGACCACAGTATGTGTGCTTGCAGTGCTGTGTGTCGGACAGAGTGATCAGCAACACTGGGGCTCCGCAAGGGACTGTCCTTTCTCCTTTCCTTTTCACTCTACACCACTGATTTCAACTACTGCATGGGGACCTACCACCTCCAGAAATTTTGTGAGGACTCTGCAGTAGTTGGATGCATTACTGGTGGTGATAAGAGCAAGTACAGGATGGTGTTGGACAACTTTGTCATGTGGAGCAGGAAGAATCACCTACAGCTCAACGTGACGAAGACGAAAGAACCGGTGGTTGATCTGAAGAGAATCAGGGCTCCGGTGAACCCTGTTAACATCCAAGGGGTCAGTGTGGATGTGGTGGAGGAATATAAGTATCTGGGGGTGTACTTGGATAATAAACTGGACTGGTCCAAAAACGTGGACATGGTATACAAAAAGGGCCAGAGCCATCTCTATTTTCTGAGACGGCTGAGGTCCTTCAACATCTGCCAAATGATGCAGTGGATGTTCTCTGAGTCTGTGGTGGTCAGTGCCATCCTGTACGCTGTCGTCTGCTGGGGCAGCCGCTTGGGGGTGAAGGACACTAATAGACTCAATAAGATCATCAGGAAGGCCAGCCATGTTGTAGGCGAGGAACTGGACTCTCTGACAGTGGTGTTGGAGAAGAGGACATTGTTTTTATTTTGGACAATCTTAGACTGTCTTTCCCACCCTCTACATGAGGAGCTGATCAGCCACAGGAGCACGTTCAGTAAACGGCCGATTCTTCCACGCTGCACAACTGAGAGACACAGGAAATCATTCCTACCTGTTGCAGTCAAGCTGTACAATGCCACTGTATAATTGTGGTACACTGTCTTTACCATGTATACTGTATCCTTAACTCAGGTGCAATATACCGTATGTATATAGGAATCATTGTATATAGAATCACTTCATTTTGCTTTTACTTGAAGTTATTGAACTAATTTATTTTATTTATTCTTTTTTCAGATGATTTTATCTTCTATTTTTAGACATGTTTACTACTTCTTTGATTCAGGAGCTTGGTAGCAAATTTGAATTTCCCTCTAGGGATTAATAAAGTAATTCTGATTCTATGCATGTATATTTGTCTGCACATTTACAGAGCTATATACACTTGTAGGGGTGGCACGGTAGTGCAGTGGTTAGCACTGTTGCCTCACAGCAAGAAGGTTCTGGGTTCAAGCCCAGTGGCCAATGGGGGCCTTTCTGTGTGGAGTTTGCATGTTCTCCCTGTGGCTGCATGGGTTTCCTCCAGGTGTTCTGGTTTCCCCCACAGTCCAAAGACATGCAGGTTACCGGCAGGTTAATTGGTGGCTCTTAACTGACCATATGGTTGTTTGTCTCCATGTGTCAGCCCTGCGATGATCTGGCGACTTGTCCAGGGTGTACCCTGCCTCTTGCCCACAGTCAGCTAGGATAGGCACCAGCTCGCCTGCGACCCTGCACAGGATAAACGGTTATGGATAATGGATCATCTGAATACAGATTTGTAGATTACTGTACACATTTAGATCCCCCCCCCACACTGAGGTACAGTTACACAACTATCCACTCATACAGTGGTGCTTGAAAGTTTGTGAACCCTTTAGAATTTTCTATATTTCTGCATAAATATGACCCAAAATATCATCAGATTTTCACACAAGTCCTAAAAGTAGATAAAGAGAACCCAGTTAAACAAATGAGACAAAAATATTATACTTGGTCATTTATTTATTGAGGAAAAGGATCCAATATTACATATCTGTGAGTGGCAAAAGTATGTGAACCTCTAGGATTAGCAGTTAATTTGAAGGTGAAATTAGAGTCCGGTGTTTTCAATCAATGGAATGACAATCAGGTGTGAGTGGGCACCCTGTTTTATTTAAAGAACAGGGATCTATCAAAGTCTGATCTTCACAACACATGTTTGTGGAAGTGTATCATGGCATGAACAAAGGAGATTTCTGAGGACCTCAGAAAAAGCGTTGTTGATGCTCATCAGGCTGGAAAAGGTTACAAAACCATCTCTAAAGAGTTTGGACTCCACCAATCCACAGTCAGACAGATTGTGTACAAATGGAGGAGATTAAAGACCACTGTTACCCTCCCCAGGAGTGGTCAACCAACAAAGATCACTCCAAGAGCAAGGTGTGTAATAGTCGGCAAGGTCACAAAGGACACCAGGGTAACTTCTAAGCAACTGAAGGCCTCTCTCACATTGGCTAAGGTTAATGTTCATGAGTCCATCATCAGGAGGACACTGAACAACAATGGTGTGCATGGCAGGGTTGCAAGGAGAAAGCCACTGCTCTCCAAAAGAACATTGCTGCTCATCTGCAGTTTGCTAAAGATCATGTGGACAAGCCAGAAGGCTATTGGAAAAATGTTTTGTGGATGGATGAGATCAAAATAGAAATTTTTGGTTTAAATGAGAAGCATTATATTTGGAGAAAGGAAAACACTGCATTCCAGCATAAGAACCTTATCCCATCTGTGAAACATGGTGGTGGTAGTATCATGGTTTGGGCCTGTTTTGCTGCATCTGGGCCAGGACGGCTTGCCATCATTGATGGAACAATAAATTCTGAATTATACCAGCGAATTCTAAAGGAAAATGTCAGGACATCTGTCCATGAACTGAATCTCAAGAGAAGATGAGTCATGCAGCAAGACAACGACCCTAAGCACACAAGTCATTCTACCAAAGAATGATTAAAGAAGAATAAAGTTAATGTTTTGGAATGGCCAAGTCAAAGTCCTGACCTTAATCCAATTGAAATGTTGTGAAAGGACCTGAAGCGAGCAGTTCATGTGAGGAAACCCACCAACATCCCAGAGTTGAAGCTGTTCTGTACGGAGGAATGGGCTAAAATTCCTCCAAGCCGGTGTGCAGGACTGATCAACAGTTACCAGAAACGTTGAGTTGCAGTTATTGCTGCACAAAAGGGTCACACCAGACACTGAAAGCAAAGGTTCACATACTTTTGCCACTCACAGATATGTAATATTGGATCATTTTCCTCAATAAATAAATTACCAAGTATAATATTTTTGTCTCATTTGTTTAACTGGGTTCTCTTTATCTACTTTTAGGACTTGTGTGAAAATCTGATGATGTTTTTGATCATATTTATGCAGAAATATAGAAAATTCTAAAGGGTTCACAAACTTTCAAGCACCACTGTATGTAAATAGTTTTGCTCCAACAATGGCCCCACACACTCCTCATTGACGATCTGAGCAACAATGAACACATTCAACAAAGCCTTTAAGGTAACCCTGTGACATGTTTTGACAGTCCCTTAACAATTCCCTTACATTCCACGAAGGTCAAATTTTCTTAAAGTGTATGTAATGCCTCTAAACCCATGGGTGCAAGTATAAAATTTTCAAAACCTGAAAAGTCTGACAAAGTCAGATGTGCATGGCGCAGCCATGCGGGGGGGGGGGGGGGGGGGGGGGGGGGGGTTAGGGGGTGAGCCCTCCTTAGGGCTCGAAAAAATGTTTTAATTACAAGTTAAAATGGTTGTCTCTCATGCAATGTCATGCAAACATTTATAATATTAATAGTTATATGATTTGCATATTCACATCAAATGTTTAATACATTATCAATTCATCTGAAACAATATTTCAAGTACAAGGCTTGATATTTCAAAACATCTAGCAACTACTAATTTAAATGTTGAAACAACCATTTCTAATATGCTTTTGCTGTGATACCTTTTTTACAACATATACACAGCTTGAGTTAAAATAAGGGGCCACATGTCTTGATGTCCTCAGAAACTCCTGGATTTTAGCAAATAAGATTCAGCTTTTTCCATATACAAAAATATATTTTATAATCTATTACTGACTACAAGTGAGTTTTCAACCTAACAACCACATTAGAAAAGATGATAAAAAAGCTAACAAACTTATTTCAAGACCTACCTTACTTTTATTTAATAATTGAAAGGTAATCAAATGTAAAAAAAAATGTTTATAAAAGCAGATACATGCGTGAAACATATCACACATGTATAACACCGTGAAACAACAGGCTAGTCAGGACTGCTTGTCGGTGAGCAGCATATAAATTGAATGAGGTTTGTGGCGAAGACGAGATGAAAAGATTTGTCTCGTGCAGAGACTGTACCGCAGTTACCCAGTAATACGCTGAGAGTGAGACAGTGAGAGGGCCACCCCTATACCCCCCCGAAAATCTCAACGGATTTACACGATTTGGAAAAATGACTTTTTCAGAACCGAAAAAAACGGAGCTTCCGGCACATGCCGGAAAACTTGCACCCATGCGCTAAACTCCACTTTTTTCCTTGTACAAAGCAACAATCATTATGTCGACTGACCAGGTTTTTCGAACCATAGCTGATCCAAAAGGCCATAAATTAATGGAAAATCAATAAGATCAGCTGATTTTCACGCAATCTGCCAAGACTGAACCGGAAGATCCCAAAGGGGTATGTGATGTCACACGTGTAACAATTCAGGTATCAATTTCATTCATGTGTGCAGCAGTGTTTAGACCAGTCTTGATATGGAATCATGTTTTGGAGAGAATTCTGATAGTGATCGGGATTCTTATATGTCGGCTGAAGGGGCAGATGATTATCAAAGATAACCATTTACTCCGGAATATCTTTGAGCCCCCAAGATGAGAAACTGCCAGTTTACAACAGTCTTCCTCTGTAGCGCGTGGGGTGTGTGTGTGTGTGTGCAGAATGTTGTGGTTACCTTTCATGTTTTCCTGAACAAAGCTAAAAACAGTCTTGCAATACTGCAATCTGAGACCATTTAACACGTTTCAGTTAATAATGATTGTGCATGCGCATTTTCCTTCCTGTTAAAGTGCATCAGATAAGATCAGATGTCATGAGCATGTAAATGCTGCTCATAAGCCTGCGTTTGGTGCACTGTGTGTGATGGAGGAATCGACAAACTGTCCAAATGTCAGATCAAATGTCATTTATTAAATAAATGGGTTTCTTTTTTTGCACCAATAATTCCTATGTGGTTGTTCTGGCGGTGAACACTTGATGAATCAGGTAGGCAACATGAAATCTGCCCACTTCGTTTGCACAAACCTCACCCACTGTCGCTTTACATTAGTCATTTCTTGGAAATTCATTCAAACAATAAATTAATAGCTGTTAACTGAACATTTCCCAAATTACCTCCAACACTTTGGACAAGAAAACCTGGGGCCATTAGAGCTTTTGCATGTAATACAACCTATTTTTACATCAGTGTTTTAGAAAAATCAGAGATAAATTTACTTGCAAGGTTCCCACACATTTTCATGGACAATTTCAAAACCTTTCCATGACTTTTCAAAAGATCCATAATAAAATTTCCATGACCATTCATAACCTAAGTATATACACAGAACTGTATTTTATTGTTCTGTTTACGTACTTTACAGTATAGTATATTTTTCTCCAAATGTTAACTGCTGTATGAAAATTAAACAGCAACCTTTTTCAGTCTCTGATAGTTGGCAGACAATGATTACTTACATGACTCAAAACTACGAAACTCAGTAGCTTGCCAAGAATTATGGTGAGAAATAAAGTTATGACTATTTTGTGATATGACCTTCCCAAGACATGATGAAAGTCATTACCCTCTTTTAACATGTACTTGAACTCGCATCATACTCTTAGGAGTTGATTTGTAGATTCCCCAAGGTACACCATCAAACACTGAATGACAAAACACCTCTGCACATGTTGATGCTAGGATTGCTTGGTACCTGAAATGACAAAAATAAAAAAAGTTAATCATGTAAAAAATCATCCACTGACCTAAAACTGTGTTAAGAATTTATGATTTTAATATTTTAGCTTTTTATCCTTTAGCTTTTAGATCCTTTACTATATTTAAACTATTTCTGTTTAACTTGGCATTAATTTCTGATGTATTTGACCTTTTACTAGACTTCGTAGACTAGACATACGCTTGTTGTGAGTTCAATGTGCCCGCATTGACGAGGCAAGCACACGGTATTGAGGTATTTCACCCACGTGACCAAGTCACGTGATGCAGCTATTTTGGACGGCACGCTTAAGTCCTTCAGTGCAAGGCAGTATGAGATGGTGGAGACCTTTGCACATTTTAACAAGAAAGTAAGCTGTGATTCGTGTTAAATTGGATCTGTCTTTTATCACAAACACTGTACCCAGCCTTGGTATGGAGCCAAGGTTGTCGACAGAAGTCAACAGTTTGATGAAGGATGACCCCAGCAGTTTGAAACGGTACAAGGTAGGCTATGTTCACAACACTGTCTTGTTACTCGGGGGATCCGAGATCCCCTGAAACAGACATGAGATCCCTTTAAAACATGATTTGGGAAATGTTGGGGGGTCTCTAAAATATTGGCAAAATGATGTTTATTGACATAGCAATCATGTGTAATGGGAAGCATTTGCATATCCGAAGTGTTGTGTTTACATGACAACGACTGCTGCTGCCAGGTTGGTTGTTGAGTAGCCTGACTGTTTTTTTTTTCTTGCGTGTGGTATCATTGTTGACGCGAGGTTGTCTTTTGAACATGCCAATGCGGACACGATTTCCCTTGATGAGTTATGACTTCAGACGCGATGCGTGTGTGGAGTCCGCGTGATATGTGCGTAAGATAGGCTTCTCTTATGTTTGGAGATCCGCGCTCTTTTTTTTCTCTCTTTCTTTTTACTTAATTTCCCTGTTTATTTCTGTGTCCCGTTTCTTTCTAGCCTCTGTTATTGCGTTTAATGTCTGATGTCTGCTACATGCAACCCTAGACAAATTAACACTGCCTTGTTTCACTGCTCAGATGGGTTAACAAACACTGACCCATTTACTTTTTGCTATATATTTTATCAAAATTGCGTTAACTGATAAACTAACCTGAAATGAAATGATCACTGCAAAGTCTGGAGTACTCTGTTGGCTCCCAATCCTGTCTTTTCACAGCTGTAATCCTTCTTGTCTAGGTCAGTAGTAAACCGGTAGTGATGTGTCGGTCGCGAACGATCCAGTTCAAAGAGCCGGCTCTTTGAAGTGAACGACGGGAGCCAGCTCTTTGGTGGGAGCCGAGTTGGGGACCCGAATTATTTTTTTGTCCTTAGGTGCCTCAGAGAGAGAGAGAGACTTTCACAAAAAAAGTTGCTGTCCGATTGCGTCTTTGTGTTGTCTATTACCATTCAAAGGAAAAAAAAGTAGCATGGTGTACGCCTACTTTTTTTGGTTGATGTCATTCACAGCTGCGAAAATACAAAAATTGGTGTAATGCTTAAAGCTGTGGAGCGCAGGGGAGAGGAGTCTGTGAGGCACCTGAGGAGGGGAAAATCAGCTGTGTATTTTATATTGGTAATATAACACAGTTTTGCATTATGTTTGTGAGAAAATAATTTATTAATTGGTAAGTAAGTTTTATTTCTATAGCTAGAACATTGTTATACTGCTATACTTTACAAAGCTTTACAATGGCTACAAAAACTAAAAAATAAAATGGAAAACATCCTATTGATAAAATATAAATAATAATGTAATTAATTAACTAGTTAATTGCAGCAATTAAATAAAAAATAAAATCTCAGGAGCCGTTTGGGAGCCGAAAGAGACGGCTCCTTATAGTAAGAAGAGCCAAAAGAGCCGGCTCCCGAAAAAGAGCCGAAATTCCCATCACTAGAAACCGGTAAAAGGAGCGTCCTGCACGCTGTCCCTGTCTGTTGTGGCAGCCCACAGCACAACAAGCAAACACCATGGTTATTTATAGAGTGCTTACTGACAAATTAATCTATTCTAGGTGTCTGTAACACGCTTTTTTTCAAGCCGGTTCTCCCTCTCTGTCTGCAGCGTTAGTATGTAGCTTGACGTTCAAAATGGCGGACACGGGGCGTCACGTGACCCTGTGGCCTCGTCTCGTCTTCTTCCGCTTATCCAGGACCGGGTCGCGGAGGCAGCAGTCTAAGCATGAAAGCCCAAACTTCCCTTTCCCCAGACACCTCGGCCAGCTCCTCGGGAAGAACACCGAGGCATTCCCAGGCCAGCCGAGAGACATAGTCCCTCCAGCGTGTCCTGGGTCTTCCCCGGGGCCTGTGGCGTCAGGTGAAATACCTCAATAGTACCGCATCTGTTTTGAACTGAGTTGCAATGTACCCAAACGACCACCAGGTAGCACTTGGGAGCACTCGCCCCAGATAGCAAAATCCTCCGGCCCCCCCTCTACTTGCGGGGTAGCCTATTTGCATATGAATAGCAGTGAAACCGCTGCATGAATGGGTAGCCTATTTGCATATGAATGGTAGCGAAACCGCGCGTGGTCCGAGAATTGCCTGGCTTGCCTCGAATTTCCTCACTCGGTATTGGATGAAAACACTACTTTTAAACCAAATAAATCACTCGTGATTGGTTGGCAGATGCCACTAGGCCTAGGCTATTGAGGTATTTCACTCACGTGACCAAGTCATGTGATGCTGCCATTTTGGACGGCGCGGCTCGAATCAGTTTGAATGCGAGGAAGGCGACAAACGAAAAACATAAAAGAAAAAGGAGCGAGATGCAGAAAACACCTTCACTATCCAGCGACGTAGGGCATTTACAGGGCGAGCAGAGGGAGAGGTATTTGCAAAAATTGAGGTTAGCAGGCTTAGAGAACGACGTTTACCTGCTTCCACCAGGATTGTTCACTGACGTACGGAAGTACACGAAGCCCTCGTCTTTACCTGACTTCGGCCCACATGATCTGTATACCTATGTCGTTAAAAACCCATCGCCATACACAGGCATTGATCTGAAAGCGTATACGAGTTTGGATGCCTACAAATATTTTGTGTCAGGCTGGGTAACATGCCTACATCAGCGGGTCGTCCCTGGAGCCGGTGGTCGCCATCTGATTACAGCTAAGGTTTGTTCACATTTTCATTTACTTTCGGTCCTCAGGATAAACAAAATGTTATTAAATGTCATTGAAATAACTTCTTAGTCTGTTGAGACATGGCCGTTATAAATTTGCTGTTACCAGGCAATGACCAAGAACTGTATTATTAGGGTGGGTGTAGTTGTAGCAGTGTATTAGCAGCTAGCTGTTAGCACTAGCTAATGTCAACAACATCGTAGCTGGTATGTTACTGTAGCAATATTTACGTTCAGTCATTTGGATGACTGTTAAAACCTTTCAGTCTCAAGTTTTTCCTTTACTGGATTTACTAGTTTACTGAGCCATCGCGCGCTCTCCGGCCGAGCCCGGAGCCATCGCGCGCTCTCCGGCCGAGCCGGGAGCCATCGCGCGCTCTCCGGCCGAGCCGGGAGCCATCGCGCGCTCTCCGGCCGAGCCGGGAGCCATCGCGCGCTCTCCGGCCGAGCCGGGAGCCATCGCGCGCTCTCCGGCCGAGCCCGGAGCCATCGCGCGCTCTCCGGCCGAGCCCGGAGCCATCGCGCGCTTTCCGGCCGAGCCCGGAGCCATCGCGCGCTCTCCGGCCGAGCCCGGAGCCATCGCGCGCTCTCCGGCCGAGCCCGGAGCCATCGCGCGCTCTCCGGCCGAGCCCGGAGCCATCGCGCGCTCTCCGGCCGAGCCCGGAGCCATCGCGCGCTCTCCGGCCGAGCCCGGAGCCATCGCGCGCTAGCTCAGTAAACTAGTAAATCCAGTAAAGGAAAAACTTGAGACTGAAAGGTTTTAACAGTCATCCAAATGACTGAACGTAAATATTGCTACAGTAACATACCAGCTACTATGTTGTTGACATTAGCTAGCTTGCCGTCCAAAATGGTGGACACCGGGGCGTCACGTGACCCTGTGACGTCAGGTGAAATACCTCAATTGGTCACCCTGGGTCATCATAACCACAACATATATATATATATATATATATATATATATATATATATATATATATATATATATATATATATTAGGGGTGTGAATCTTTCACCCACATAACGGTTCGATTCGATCTCGATTCCCAGGCTACGGTTCGATTCAGGGACGATTCATTAAAAACATTTCAGCGATTCGGTGCGATTCGATTCGATCCGATCCGGTTCGATTCGATTACAAGTTGACAATTGACTAACTCCAAGGCGTTTTGGTAATAAAAAAAGAGAAAAACAGAAGTGAATCTTCAAAACAACTTTTCTTTATTCAGTATTCAAACAATTTAAACTTCAAACTCTTTCCTTTATATGTTATTATAAGTACAGGCAAATAGGTAAATTATAATTTTAAAAATTAGAATAATAAGAATAATTTGGAAGCTTAAAAAATGCTCAACTGAAAAACTTTTTTGCCGTCTTAAAAGAAAATAAAAATCAATGCTTCAAAACAAGAAAAGCAGTCCATTTGTTTTCAGTGCATTGTGTGTGTGTATGTGTCCTCACCTCCTCTCCTTTCCTCCCCTCTTCTTCTCTCCATTCCACTTCTTACTTTCTCTTCTCCCCTCCTTTCCTCACCTCAACTCCTCTCCTCAGCTTTCCTCCCTTCTTCCTCACCTCCTCTCCTTTCCTCGTCTCTCCTCCACTCCACTCCAATCCACTCCACTCCTCATTGCCTCACCTCCTCCCCTCCCTTCTCCACTCCTCTTACTTTCTCTTCTCCCCTGCTTCCCTCACCTCCTCTCCTCACCTCAAAAGTAGTCCATTTGTTTTCAGTGCAGTGTGTGTGTGTGTCTGTGTGTGTGTGTGCGTCCTCACCTCCTCTCCTCCCCTCTTCTCCTCTCCATTCCACTCCTCTCGCTTTCTCTTCTCCCCTCCTTTCCTCACCTCACCTTTCCTCCCCTCCTCTCCTTTCCTCGTCTCTCCTCCTCTCCAATCCACTCCACTCCTCATTTCCTCACCACCTCCTCTTACTTTCTCTTCTCCCCTCCTTCTCTCTCCTCTCCGCTTCCTCACCTTTGCTCATCTCTCTTCCTCTCCTCTCTTCTTCTCCTCTCCTATCCTGTCATTTTATAAGTCTCCTTCAAGTAAAAAAAAACAATTGTTCAAACTGCAATAGGTGTGTGTGTGTGTGTGTGTGTGTGTGTGTGTGTGTGTGTCACCCCTGTTTACATTGCACAACTCAAGAGCTCATTCATGCAGGGCAAGATTCTTTTTGAGGAAAATCAACTGGTCAACATGGTCGTGTCTGAGAACACTGCGTTGCACTGAAATGATATCTCCTGCTGTACTAAAAACTCTCTCTGATGCTACGCTGGTTGCTGGTATACAGAGGTACCTTTTAGCAAGAGATGACAGCATTGGGAGGTCTGATTGTCTCTTCCACCACTGCAGTGGGTTGTCTTTGAGGGGCAATGGATCACGCTCTCTGTACCTCAACACTTCTTCACTGGCCCTCTTCGCAGGTGAAGATTTTGTTGTTTCCTTCACTTCAAAGGTCTCTCCAAACAGTAGGTCCAGCGCTGTACTTTTTCTTTTCTTCTTACAGGGAACCTGGTCCTCATCTGAAGGAGACATACCAATAATTACTGGTGTTTTGTGAATTACGGTCTCTTTTGCCTTATCTTACCAACAAATGTGTAACCTGCTTTAAACTGCTTAGTCAGAGGGAAAAGTAGAGGCAGGCATATGGTTGCTGATGTAATTAAATAACACTATAGACATGATCGTACATATACACTACTTCATCTACAGTACAAAATGAGGTAGATACACTAAGCCTACTTCGACAACTCTCACATCCTATTCAGCTTAACAACTGACCTCTCTGTGCATCCTGGATCTGGGAACAAATGTGTTCCTCGTTGCCTTGTCCAGGGCCTGTGAGCAGATCTGTCTGTCTGGCTCCTTGGTCTGGCTGTGATTCTTCTTCCTATTAATGAAAATATGACAACGACAGCAACATTACTTAACTTAACCTAGCTACACTTTAACTTAACATAACAGAATAATATAGAATAATATAAAAATGTCATGGTTATTTTTTTTTTTCAATCATTCTTACCTCGTTGTGAATAACACACATGCAAACTCCTCACCTTTCGGCGAAATTCGCCGTTTTGGTCCCAAAATAGGTCACTTGTGTGAATCGTGTAGATCCGAAGAGTTTTTTTTTTGGGGGGGTAGGCTACAACGCTATTGTTGCAAAACATTTCACTTACAAGGTTACAGCCAATCAAGATAAACAGTTACTAACACGCTTCTTTTCCATTGGAGTTCTGATCAGCTGGTGCACAACCCACTGCTGGTTGCCAGTCCTCGCTTACGAAAATTCCACAGATTCAGACCGCAAAGTCACCTTTTTATAGAGAGATCTGGCAACCTCATCTCGCGACTGAATCTGAATACCAATGGAACAGTTTCCAGCGCGCTCGGGGGTGAATAACCATGGGCGGATCTACCGGGGTGGCATATGCCACTCTAAAAGAAAGCCTTGCCACCCCTGCTGCTACCCCAGTTGGCAGCGACGAATTCAAAGAAAAATTACGGCCAATTTGACATTTACGTGCGCGAATTTCCAATGTCCGACTGTGGCGAATGCAGCACGAGATAACGCCAGAGATTGGTTGTTTTGGAAAATTGAGAGGCGCGAAGCGAGGGAGCCAGGAGTCGCGAGGAAAGGAGACACGGGAGGAAAGGGGTAAAAGCTGATTAACTATCTATCAAAAAATGAAATTATAATGAATGAACAGTGCTAGTATAGTTGCGATGCTGATTTTGAGAGGATAAAAATCAGGTTGGAGAAGGTTATTTAGCTAACTATACATGTAAGGCAAAAAAAAAGCGTGTTTCCGGTAACCCGACCGATCGAGAATTTCCGCGTCGAAATTGCCGACCGTAAAGTTTTTATTACAAATTTCACTCGATATTTTAGTGTAAGTGGCGTTAGTTTGTCATAATTTTTTGTTTCAACGCATTCAAGTTGTGAAAGAAACGATAAAAAGTAAAATGTTTTGCCACTTCTATCAGCCCTCCTGGCTGTAATGCAAATTGCTTCCTCTTCAGTATACAAGTGCACTTCCATGGCAGGGAAAAACACTACATTTTGCCGCCTACGTAGTCCCCTATTTATACAAATAGGAGTCATTCAGGATTCAGCCATGTTTTTGCTCCGTGTTTTTGCTCGACCCAAGTTCTACAGTAGGCTCGGCGAGGCCGTCTGCTTTTAATGGAAGTAGCCTAGCCTAGGACGTTAAACCATATTTTCACGTTATTTCTTGATAAGGTGTTTTCACATTATCACATGAAAATATCATAACGTGATAATTTCGTATCATGAAATTACGTGATCTGTTATTACATGATAAATATATTGTAAAAACGTGATAACTCTGTTAACAATATCTTTTCACGTAATTACTTGAGTCTAAGCCAATTTTTTTTTTTGAGTGTGACAGCAATACGCTTCCGCAGATCATAACTCGAACTCTTGCGATATTTTTTTTATTCGTTTAAAGATTTAAAACACTTATTTTATTATGATGTGTGGTATAAAGGATTCTGTGCCAAAATGCTATTTTGTAAGATGTTTACTTGTGTTAATTTTTTCGAACAAAATAAAACAAATTAAGAAAAAAAATTTCCTACCTACCGACCTTATTTTAGTATTTCATGTTACCTGAAACACACTTTTTTTTTTTTTTTTTGGCCTAATGTTAGCTAGGTCTGACATTAGTTTTGTGTAAAGTCGGCCACAAAAGTTAATATTGATTCACCGTCTGTGAAGGAAAACATTGCTATTGGCTGAAGCTTATGATTCAAATATTGAGGATCTTAAACATGAGTTACATCAGACGAGGAGAGTACTAGACAGAAAAAAGGGGGAACAGGAGAGTCCTACCACTCCCATGGAGTTCACTGTTTTTGGACCCATACCAAGATAATGATGTTGTTTTTTTTTTTAGTTGTTCAGGTTGTGTAAAATAGCGGTTGTCTTGCCTGTGAGCAGTGCATCCTGTGAATGAAGTTTTTCATCTCTCAGGCTCATAAAGACTTATTTGTGGTTGACTGTGACAGAAAAGAGACTATCAAGTTTGGCTGTACTCAGCATTGAATCAAAGCGCACAAAAGCATTAGATCTTGATAAATTTGTGAAGCGTTTTGCTGAGCAACATGGAAATCGCCGCATTCAGCTGTTGTAGGCATGACAAGTTCATGTTCTGCTCACTGGTGAGCCTTTACAAAGCGTGAGGAAAAAAAACTATAAAATGTGACACTGGTGTGAATGGTTTAAATCATGCTGAACTTGAAGCAGTGTTGTTATTGTTGTTTTTTAGTGTCTGTTCTTTTGCATATACAGTATAAAACTGTCCAGAAACGGTATAGACCTCATCTGAGAATGTGTGTTCTTCGTGAACAATAAAGGCATGAGATTAAGTTTATCTGTATGAGTTTGTAAATGGCAGTCTGTGCCCTTTTGTAGTGTGTACATACTATTTGTTGTCAAACTGTGATTAAATTCAGTATATATACATGTCTGTAATACGTTGCCACCCCTCAAAAATTCCTGCCCCCCTCTTGCCACCCCATAAATATTTTTCTAGATCCGCCCCTGATTTCACATAGGTGATGTCTTTAAGAAAATTGACAGACAGGGATTGGCCAGGTGTGTCCTCTGGGGTAGGTCTGTTAGATAGCACAGGCAGTAATATATACCTTTTTGTAAATAGCCCACTGTGTTGTACACAGGGGTGAAAATTAACTTCACAAAATATCAAACTTTACCGGCCACTGACAAATAAATGGTACAATTTACCGGCCACTCAACAGTAACTTATTAAGACATGTTTATGGAAAGTTATTTTGTACTGTATTAAATTCAAGATGTCACTGGTTGCAATTTTTTTTGTAACGTAGACTACGAAATGTACTTTTGCGCGCGTGCCGTGTCCCCGTGCATCCTTCTCACCTTTTTCACCCCTGACCAGTTTGCATGCCTGGAATAAGTGCAGCTTCAACAGAAAGGCTGGTGAAGATCCTCTCTGCGTCATGGTCACTGAGAAAAGGCAATGCCTTGAAGCGTGGGTCTAGAGCTGATGCTGTGTGCAGGAGTCCAGAGACATCTGCATATCGCTTCCCAAAGTCATTGTTGAAGGCCTTCTTCATTTCCACAATGAGCGGTGGATCTTCATCACTGGGCTGAAAGTGATTTTCCAGCTTGGCCTTGAGTGGGGCAATCATTGAGATTGTTGGCTGCTCCTCTTCACACAGGACAGTGGTCATCACTTTCACTGGAGCCATCAGTTTCACGATATCTTCACAGTTGCAGATGTCTCTCTCATTTAGTGTGTTCACCTCTTCTCCCTTTCTGAGCTCCCTGGACATGAGAGTGGCAAACACTGCTGGCTGCTGTTCCAAGAAACGCTGCAACATGTCGAGGGAACTATTCCAGCGGGTGCACACATCCTGTATGAGCTTGTGGTTTGGCAAGGAGAGGAGTTGTTGTTTCTCACGGAGAATTTCGGCACCTCTAATGTTGCGATGCAAAAATCCAACCACCCTTCTAACTCTCCCGAGTAACCGTGCAGCAATGTCGACGTGAAAAGCCTTCTGGGAAGCCAGGTTTAATGTATGTGCAAAGCACGTAAGGTGCGGGCTCATTTCACTTTCAGCTCCAGCTACGATCATATTTCTGGCGTTGTCAGTTACAAGAGCGGGGTGTTTATCAGAAATGTTCCAGTCAGCACATGCATCCTTAAGTAAAGCGCCAATGTTTCTTCCCGTGTGACTGTCATTGAAAACTCTCGTTTGCAAGACATGATTTCTCAATTCCCAGTCTGGAGAAATATGATGTGCCGTTATAGTCACGTACGAGTTAGTTGCGCATGAAGTCCAGGCGTCGGTGGTAAGTGCCACTCTCTCCGCATCGATAAGTTCTTCTTTCACTTTCTTCTTTATTTTGTTGTACATTTCAGGCACACACTTCTCGGCAAAATGCTGCCTGGACGGTATCTTGTACCTCGGCTCGACTGTTTTCATCAAGTCCCGAAAGCCTCCATTTTCCACTACACTGTACGGTCGCAAGTCTTTTGCTATGAAGCGTGCGATGGATTCAGTTATTGCCTTGGACCTTGCCGAGTCATGGCTGAATTGTGGTTGGAAGAAAGTTTGAATTTTCTGCCCATTTTCCTGGCCACTTGTATCCGTCTTAGACGTGCTAGCCCCACTACTAGCTTCGTGTGCATCGCTCACGCCATGTCGTCTTGCCAGGTGATTACTAAGGTTAGTTGTGCTTCCAGTGTATTTAAAGGCTGCTCTGCAAAGTTTGCATATCGCGTGGGTTTTATCGAGCTTTCCGTCCTCCTTCTTTAAGAAACCAAATGACTTCCAAACCTTTGACTTGAGTTTTGTTGAATTGTAAATCTCATCCGCGTTCTCCGTCATGTTGCTATCAAAGCTAGACTACTACACCGACTAACGTCATGGGTAAAGGGGTCAACACTGGAGTCTCACGAGAGTTCACGCACCAGTAGCAGCTCTTTTTCTGCTAGTATAGGCACAGCCCCGAGATTTTAATAGAACGCGCATTACAAAGCTTGGCGGCAACGTTAGAATATATTTATGCACTGGAGGCAGCGTTTATGCATAGGACAGGGCACAACTTGAATGCAAAACCGATGCATGGTCATAAATCCGGGCTATCGAACTGTTCTTAATGCATCCGAACCGATCTGGGCGTCATGGGCCGATTCACTCGTATCTTATAAGTTACAGAACGATAACCGATGCAAAACCGGGTATCTTTACACCACTAATATATATATATAAAATCTGTTGTGGTTATGATTAGCTATAATGCTGTATATTCATGTCATTGTTATCCTATCAATGACACACATTTATTGAGGAAGGAAAATTTGCAAGGAACGTTGTATCAAAAAAGAGCTTTATTTTCAAAATCAGAGTAAGTACAAGAAGTTAAAAAATAAACAAAATGGCAGCATTCGGTTAAAGACAAAAAGTTGTTGCCTATACATTCTCTAGTGCAAGAGAGATGTGCAGGATACAAAACTAAACAAAAGCAAATAAGCGCCATGTTTTAGTCCTACAGCTCCGTGAAGTGCATGCTTGCGGTCTCTGAGCTGTGGGGAGCAGGCGGCATCGGACCGACATGCAGTCGTCTGTGGTGGGTTCCCCGTACTTCGGATCTGCCTCAAGCCTTGATTGCAGCGTAGCACAGAGTTCGCTGAGCTCCGGGTTACGGGACGGCGGAGGCTTAACGATCCACCCAGACACCCCATCCACCACCCCATCTTCCTCATCCGACATCAGGTCTACGGTAGCACATTGCCATACATCCATCTCGTCCATAGCAAGGACACCTCGTCTTGCGTCAAACAGCTGTAAAAACGATCGATAAAGAGAATAAGTACTGAGCAATGCACTGTGTATGGACACAACACATGAAAAACACTGAAAAAAAAGTCACATTGACCAAAACTGAAAAACCTTACCCTCTTTCTTCTGGAGCAACTACAAGCCAACTTCTTCATTGCTTCCGCCTGCAACGAAAGATCAGGCTGCTGGTACCTGTAGCCAGCGCTCGAAACTAACGGTGTCCCGACGTCCCGGGGACCATAAAAAATGTCATCGGGACACAAAATTATCATATCTGGGACAATCTCGGGACAATGGAAAAAAATAGATCTAGAAAAAAAAGTTCTACATTAATATTATTTACAAAGCCGTAAACCATACTTAGACATTCACCTAATTTGTCAATTTTAATTTTAAAACGTTAACAGCGAAAAATACATAGTAGCTTCACTTTCGATGCACCTGCATCCGTAGGCTACAGAGCAGCGCATTCTGTTCTAGAATCTTCGGCCGGAGTCCGCATTATATGGACTTGGAATGGAATTGCTACCGCACACGCTGCGCCGACTCTTGCCAGAACAAAAATGCTGAAGTGGTTGAAGCGGACCGACCGCGGGGAAGAAACTGAAAGCCCAGACATAACGTCTCCGGGACCTTCAGGATCCAAAGTGTCATCACCTGGTCTGCAGGCAACGCTAGCAACTGAATGAACTTAATGAACACTGTTAGACACGTTATAAAATACAACAGGAATGATGTGGATGATATTGACGGAAGATACCGTTCAACAGAATACCGTAAAATACCAAATAATAGCCCGGGCGATTATTTGTCTCAATCACGTAAGAGACCCGGCGCGTATTAGAGACTAGGCGGCTATTTGGAACAGGCGATTAATTCCTTCTTCACAAATACCTTCCCCAAAATCTACCTCAAAACGGGGAAAAAAATCATTCTCAGATAGGCCTACTTTTAACCAGTATAACTTACAGTTTGTTTAGAGTTAGATTACAGATAGCACGGTGCCGACTTCGGGGAATTTTGAAGACGCAGAATGCATCTTCGCATGGCACAGTCGAGGTGGATAAAGGATAAATCACACACCTTTTCCTGTTAATGACTAGTTAAGCGCATGCTTTACAAAATAATCAAGAAACCACACCATTGTCTGTGCGCAGCACTGTGATTTAATTACTCTGCAAAGTTATGGTCACTTGCTATCACCCTCACCCATGCAGCCTCCACCCTTTGCGCTTCGCGATGTCTGTCAATCTGAAATTGCATGGAGGGCGCGACGTTGAAGCAACATAATTAGGGTGCGAAGTGTCAAACCAAAGGGTTTTTTCTTATGCTGAAAAATAAGTGACCTGCAGTGGCTACATACTGTCATCTTGCATCACGTTTCTCTCCAAGACGTCTCCCTATTTGGCCGATATGAGCCTATTCCCCGAGTGAGTTGGTACGGTGGCTCGACCCCGTAGAAAACTTAAAGTTCGGATGAAAGTTAGTTGAATAGGTTACTGACTTGTAGGCCTACATGTTGCCTGCCTGACGCGTGCTTCTGCCCAACTTGCACGACAGATTACTTGTTGAAAAGGCCCCTTGGATTAGATTGGCCGCGAGCAGACTGAAATGCATGTTAGAACGCTCTCACCTTTTTTGTAAAGCGTCTTCCAGATCCGAATGGGTAAGGGCAAGCGAAATGGTATAAGGTCTTTAATAAAACTCAGTGTGTGCTTTGACGCATGCATTCGGCAATTTAGGTCGTTTAACAGAAGCAGCAGTCCAACCTTGGAAACCCGCAGTCCTCAATGTCACCACACACGCTGGCTTTCGTTGGGTATACCCAAAGGGGTGGCTAAGTCATCTGTCAAAAGTTACGGAGTTGCATTCCTCAAGAAATATTACGGTAGACCAAGATTATAACATTGAAATGGCATGTTTATTATCACGTAACAAAATGTTGTAAACAGTATTATAGAAATAATTTCATTCATTCATTCATTCATTCATTCATATTGTTTCGTTAGAAAACTATGCAATGCAAAATCGTTTAAACACCAGAAAACCAGAAAAGTGCTGGGCCTCAAGATTCTAGATAGAACGTTCGGACGCTTTTTTTTTTTTTTTTTTAGACCCCGGCGAGTATTCGGAACCGGCCTTTATTTGTCACAACACACGCGTACACCCGGCCGTTAAAGGGAACTCGGCGGTTAATTGGAACTCGGCTATTATTTGGTATTTTACGGTAAGTGAGTTTTCTTGGTGTCTTTCTAGTTCAGAAAGTTTAGTCAGTCAGCAGCACAACTAGGCTAGGACCTGGCACTATGCTGATGTTGCTAACATTTGCACCCACGTTTCGGCAGCGAAAGTTCATAAAATGGATAACGGAAAGTTCATAAAAATGGATAACGGTAATGGTGAAAATTATAAGTTGGCCTTATAAGTGCCAACAGATATTCAAGGTATAAGTAGATGAAATGAACATAAAAGGGGTCTTATTTTCAACTAAAGTGTACTGCAGATGTAGGGAGTTGAAACATTTTCTGAATGAGCTAGTTGGCCCCTTTAAATAAACGGGTATCTATTCATACAGTGAGATCGCCAAAGTTTAATAAACTGAAAATGCAATAACTGTAATTTTGAAGTAGATGATGTATAGGACATGTGTCGCTTGTGTCTTGTGACTTATTGTAAAAATGATATAAAGGGTTCAAAATCGCATAGTTACAAATATAATAGTAACTTCATATGATAATATTAACCACTGGTTATTTCAGAGAGGAAAAAAATGGGGACACTATTGCTTCCATTCGGGACAATACAACACAGAATTCGGGACCACTGGGGGACACAAAGAAAAAAAGTTAATTTCGAGCCCTGCCTGTAGCTCCTGCGTAAGGTTTCGTAATATGTCTTGCAGGCAGCTAGAAAAACAAATGAGAGTACGATTAACAACGTAGCAGTAGGCTAAGCTTAATAAGGGAAAGGAAGAAGGGAAATGTAGACAGCAGAGAAAGGACAGTATAGGCTACCATAATATTTAGTGAAATAGTTGTTACTTACACACAATGTTGTCTTTGTCAGCATCATGAAGATTTGGATTTGTCGACAAAGCCCGCACTAAATAGCTTGTCATGGCTTCGTTATAAGGCGAAGTTAGTCTGTGAAAACAAGATGGCTACAGTTAGGATCAGGCTAGGATCTGCATCTATTAACGTATCTCATACAGAATGAAAGCATATTCTTTAAATCTTACCCTTGCGCCGGCTCATATCGCCTAGTGTTTGTCTCCGAGTTGTGAAGACGGCGTACTGTTTCCTGTGAAAAGAACAAAACAACGTTTTTAAGTCACTTGTCCCTCATAGCTAGCTACTGGCTACTTTTAGCTTGGGCTAGCTGCTATGTTTACTTTTAGGCTATTTAGCTTAGCTAGCAGACACCGGACAAATTCTTACCGCAATCATGGGACTCTGCACCCGTCTTTTCTTCCTGGAGTTTGCTTTTTCCCCAAAGTTACGTCCCTCCAAAGCAGTCAATCTGTCTTCCACGGTGTTGAATCTGTCGGTTACGAACGTAGTCAGCTTTGCAATCTGATGAGACAATCCACTGAGAGCAGACAGCAGTTTTCTCTTGTTGGCCTGCGGACTTCCAGACACATGAGTCGACGGAGAGTAGAACGCGAGGCGCCGTCCAGCCATTGAAGATCACCAAGCAGCAAAAATCCCAGAAACCAAGAGAAAGTTCCGGAGCACATGAAAACTACCTGGTAAGCTACACCTGTTTATACTGTATGAGCCACGCCCATGACCGCCTGGTCCTGGTCCAATCACATGTGAGGTTATTGTTATACATGCTCGCATGTTTGTGATATAAACCATTTTGGATATTTTTGAATATAGAAGTATGAAGTTCCTGCTTACTGACTGAATTAAACAATTCAATTATAAGTAATTTCAAGATTCCCCTGAAATAAACACAGAGGCCACAGATTAGGCTTCTTTTAACAGCAGTTTGAGATGCATATGATTTTTTTTAAACTATAGTTTCACAATCTTTTCATACTCAAATGGTCATGTTAACAATGGCCTATTCACAGTGTTCGAACTATGCCGATATTTTCGGGGGGGGGGGTCCCTTTTTTTCCCTGGGGGGGGGGATGCTTGTGCTTGTCTCAGAGCGCGGGTCTCCAAACACATGAGAAGCCTATCTTACGCACATATCACACGGACTCCACACCTCCATACACGCATCACTTCTGAAGTCATAACTCATCAGGGGAAATTGTGTCTGCATTGGCATGTTCAAAAAACAACCTCGCGTCAACAATGATACCAATGGGAACATTACCAATGGTAACAATGGGAAAATTCTGGGGACACAAACTAGTAGAAAGGAAGTGTGTTGGCACTGTTGGCACACTTCCTTTCTACTAGTTTGTGTCCCCAACCTGGCAGCAGCAGTCGTTGTCATATCGGTTTATTTTATCTTTGATGTAAACACAACACTTCGGCTATGCAAATGCTTCCTGTTACACATGATTGCTATGTCAATAAACATCATTTTGCCAATATTTTAGAGATCCCCCCAACATTTCCCAAATCATGTTTTCAAGGGATCTCATGTCTGTTTCAGGGGATCTCGGATCCCCTGAATACCCCCGTAGTTCGAACGGTGCCTATTCACTCTGCCATGGACATATTCATGCACTGACTGTGGTCATTTGACTGGTCTCATACTAAAATGGCCATGCTAATGATGGCCTATTCACTCTGACATGGACATATTCATGCACTGAGTATGGTCGTTTGAGGTGTCGAATGTGAGCATTTGCATGCATTGTAATTTATTGGATGGATATGAATTTAAATGTGTGTTTTACATTTGCATAGGATGAGTATGTGACTGAAGAGGATGAAGAGGGGGAAAGTCTTGCTGAGGAGCAGAGTGAAGCCTGTCCAGACATACAAGATGGAGAGGGGCATGGAAGTGATCAGTCCAGAAGTGAAAAACCAGAAGACTTGTTGATGAAACTTCTGGCCATGATGCTTTTGTCATGGCAATTAACCTTCAAGATTTCTGATAACGCCATCACATCGCTTCTTCTGTGCATCAAACAGTTTGTGGGGATACTTGGAAATGTTCTCGGTGTTAATTCCCTCACTGCCTTTTCCAGCAATATTCCAGCAATATACAGGTTTTGTACTGTTGCTATTATTGATAGACATATACCCTTGGCTGCTACTTTCACAGTACACTGTTGAAACACATTATTGTTGCATTCATGTCTTTGTTATTTTTAGTACTAGTAAAAGTTTTTCATCTCACTGTGTACTATGTATGGCTGAAATGACAATAAACCTCTTTGACTTGACTTGTGTGCAGCAACTCAGTTTTAAAAAGCTTACAATTCTACAATTCTTACAATTAAGTTAATACCTTTTAGTAAAATGTTACCTGGGAACTCCCCCTGCTATCCTGATTTGCATTTGTATAGCCTTCCCTAGGCTTAGGGGAAGGGTCATGGGGGACAACTGCCAAAGCAAGTTACACGTCCATTTCCGACAATTCATGGCAGTTTTCAGTGTTGCCTGCAAATTGCTGTAAATTGTCATAAACCTGAAATTCCACAGAAATCTACAGTCCCGTTTGCTCCAGTAAATCCCACTTTTCATGCAGTGTCATTTCTGCCGCGCATTAAGCTGGAATGCTGAGAAATTAAATGAAACGTCACTGCATGATAACTAGGCTATGTGTTTAAATTCCACTTGTGCAAAAATGCTCAGCCTTCGTCCCAACAGTTTAGTAGCCTATCTTAACTTTTGTCATTAGATGTGTAAAATAGCGTAAATTATAAACCAAGTTTCACTAGTTCGCCCTTGAGTGCTTGGTGTACAGTAAGCATGTTTGGCATGTCAGCTGGCCTCGGTACCTGGATGCTTTCAGAGGAGATCATACGGGATGAGATCCGCTTCACACACCCCCTATAGAGGAATTGCAGCTGGGTGCTCTAGTGAAATGGAGGAGAAGGGGGAGGTGGTGGGACAATTCGAGAAGCCTTCGCGCATGACAGGTGAAAGGAGCAGGAGGGATTAAGGCCAAGTTTACATTAGACCGTATCTGTCTCGTTTTCTTCGCGGATGCACTGTCCGTTTACATTAAACCGCCTGGAAACGCCGGGAAACGGGAATCCGCCAGGGTCCACGTATTCAATCTAGATCGTGTCTGATCCGGTGCTGTGTAAACATTGAGATACGCTGAGCTGAGCTCTAGCTGGCGTCGTCATTGGACAACGTCACTGTGACATCCACCTTCCTGATTCGCTGGCGTTGGTCATGTGACGTGACTGCTGAAAAACGGCGCGGACTTCCACCTTGTATCACCTTTCATTAAAGAGTATAAAAGTATGAAAATACTGCAAATACTGATGCAAATACTGCCCATTGTGTAGTTATGATTGTCTTTAGGCTTGCCATCCTTCCACTTGCAAGTGGTAAGTGATGTGCTCTGGGATCACACACACAGCGGCTCAGTCCCGAAAACACTGCTTGTGCACTTCACTCACGTGCTGTGTGAGCTGCGCAGGGCCGGAGTGTGCACCCTCCAGAGGGCACTCGCTGTTCAGGGCGGAGTGATTTGGAGCGCAGGATGCCTGCGGAGCCGAGTGTATCCGTGTATTGGTGTTGCTGTGTGCACACTAATCGTTTTAAAAACGTTAATCTGATGATCCACTGATACAGTCTAATGTAAACATGGGCTAAATCTCCGCGAAGGCGGGAGCAGGTAATGACAGCTGTCAATCACTCCGCGGGCTTCCTCCCGAACTACGTTTATACAAACAACATTTATTTTAAATACCGAAATCACGCGCAGCCACTTCTTCACCTCTCTAACTTAAATCCTGGAAGTATGCTCGAGAATACTGTGCAGTTTAATGATCTCGTTATCAGCTGAATCGGCGTGCACTAGAATATTAATGTTATAAATTAAGTTGGGATATTTATTAATAACTAACATAACCAGACGAACTGTCTTCACCTACAAAACAATGGCAGTGTCTGTACAAAAAATTAAGTGACGGGGCATGCCAAACAAACTGTGCAATTGCAATTTTTTTTTAACAGCTGCGTGGAGGAAAGGAGGTGAGAGGAGAAATTGGCGCATCTGCTCAAGTTTGTGGTGTGCAATTATCAATTCGTATGTGTTCAATTGTCTCTGTTATTAGTTAGCAATAGAGGTAATTTGCTATCACCAAATCACCGATTATCAACGAAAGGAGAGGGAGAGATGGCGGGCGCACATGTTTTGGCAGCCACTGACAAAGCCTACTTCAGTGTTATGCTGCCCCCATGGCTGCAAGTTGTAACTGCACCCTTACCGCACCTTACCGCCAGGGCCCCTACCGTTCTGCGGCAGACAGGCGAGCATTCTGAACTAGCAACAAGCGTATTATCTGTGTTTAAAAATTCCATCACTATCTTAAGTACATATTGCCCTATTTTATATCTGACCTGAAGGGGTGTACGTAAGCAATGACCTTTAAAATCTGTCTGTACCTTGCTATCATCATGTCATATCATCAGAAATATGTCATTATGTTATGATTGATTCAAGATTTACACACACACACACACACACACACACACACACACACATCCCACACACCCACGCACACACATAGCGCCAAGGTCTCCAGTGATTTGCACACAGACACACACACACACACTGCCTTCACACAGATAAACAAAATGTATAAAAAGTTTCTGTGGATTTTCTATCTTTGGTGAAAACTGTGAATAAACGACGGTGAAACCAATCTCTGGGTCTCTGTCTGTTCTTCGTGGTTTTTCGCCCCAGAATTCTGTGGTGGCATGAAGGCATTGATCTCAAGATGGTGTAATCGCTCCGGCTGAGTCCGAGGGCAAGAGGTGAAATAATCTTTCTGTGGCAGCGGGGGCGTGGTCAAGCACTGGTCTGTGACAGGAGGGCGGAGTCAGGGAAGGTAAGTGGCAGAATCACTACACCTGAGAGCAATTAACCTGTGTTTGTGTGTCTTCCCAGTGACCGCGCCCTATATGAGGAGGGAGAGCGAGAGCGGAAGGGCCTCATCCCTGAACCAGACGCAGGTTGTGTGTGTGTCTGTGTTAGAGCGATTATTGTTGTACTGAAAAGTGTGGCAATAAAGCCAAGTGTTAAACCTGATCTCTGTCCTGCCGTCCTCTGTGCTCCACCCACACATAGGGAACTCTACAGTGGTGCTGAAACCCGGGAAAGTGGAGCACCATCCCAGCAGCCCCATGGAATCCTCCCCGTTCGCCGACCTGGTCCACGCCCTCGCCACGGCTCAGCAAAGCCAGCACCAGGCGCTCGTCACACTCCGAAAGGAACAAGAGCGGCGCTTCGAAGCCCTGGTGCTGGCCCAGCAGGAAGATCGCAAGGCGTTCCGGCATCTCCTCGCGTTGGCGGGGCCCACCAGCACTCCGGCCGCGGGCCCGTCTCCCCTCACTGTCACCAAGATGGGCCCGCAGGATGACCCCGAGGCGTTCCTCATGTTGTTTGAACAGGTCGCCGAAGCCTCGGGGTGGCCGATGGAGCAGCGCACGGCACACCTCCTCCCCCTGCTCACGGGAGAGGCACAGCTGGCCGCGCTATAGCTCCCCGCCGACCGCCGGCTGGCGTACGCGGACCTCCGCCGGGCCGTCCTCCAGCGCGTGGGGTGCACACCGGAACAACAGCGCCAGCGTTTTGGCGCGCTGCAATTAGAGGAAGTCGGCCGGCCATTCGCGTTCGGCCAGCAGCTCCGGGATGCCTGCTGGCGGTGGCTGAGGGCCAACGATCGCGACACCAAGGGAATCGTCGACCAGGTGGTACTGGAACAGTTCATCGCCCGCCTACCAGCAGGAACCGCAGAGTGGGTCCAGTGCCACCGCCCGGCGTCACTGGATCAGGCAGTCGAGCTGGCGGAGGATCATCTGGCGGCTGTCCCGGCGGCAGGACAGCAGATGACATCATCTCTTCTCTCCTCTTCTCTCTCTCCCCCTACTCCTGTGTCCCGTCCTCGCCCCATTCCCCCACCGCGGAGGCGGGGGCCGGCACCACCCCAGCCAGCCCGCTGCACCCGCGGTGCCCTCCTGTTTCTCCCTTCTGTGTCTGTCTCTCCCCCACCTCAGGTGAGTGAGCCCCAGGTCACCGGTGCAGAGGGAAAGCCCGGGCCGGTTTGCTGGCGCTGCGGGGAACCGGGCCACCTTCAACAGCAGTGCACGGCAATGGAGGTGGGCACGGTGGTTCGGATCCCCGACGCGCCAGAGGCCGCCCTCTATCGGGCCGGAGCGTATCGCATACCGGTGAGTATCCAAGGGGCTACATATCAGGCGTTGGTGGATTCTGGTTGTAATCAGACCTCAATTCGCCAAAGCCTGGTTCAAAACGAGGCATTGGGGGGAGCACAAGGGGTGAAGGTGTTGTGTGTGCACGGGGATGTTCACCGCTACCCTTTGGTGTTGGTCCACATTATTTTCAGAGGGGAAAAATTTATAGTGAAGGCGGTGGTTAATCCTCGCCTTACCCACCTCTTTAATTTTGGGGACTGATTGGCCGGGATTTCGGGGTTTAATGACGCGCCTAGTAGAGAGTGGGTCCTGCCAGTTGACAGGGGGAGGTCCCGGTGTCGCTTTGGTGGGAGCAGCTGTCACAGAGCCGTCTACGTCATCTCCGCGTCAGAGTGAGGAGCTGCCGGCTCCTCCTCTCTCTATTGGGGTATCCCTCACGGATTTCCCGTTAGAGCAGTCACGAGATGAGACTCTGCGGCATGCATTTGACCAAGTGAGAGTAATCGATGGTCAAACGCTCCCACCGAACGCCACCCCGTCCTTCCCCTACTTCGCGATTATGAAGGATAGATTATACCGAGTGACGCAGGACACTCAAACTAAAGAGCGAGTCACGCAGCTTTTGATTCCAAAGAGCCGCCGGGAATTGGTATTCCAGGCGGCTCACTTTAATCCCATGGCTGGACACTTAGGGCAGGATAAAACACTAGCCCGAATAATGGCCTGATTCTATTGGCCGGGGATTCGCGGCGATGTCCGTAGGTGGTGTACGGCATGCTGCGAATGCCAGTTAGTAAATCCAGCGGCCATTCCAAAAGCGCCATTGCGCCCTCTACCGTTAATCGAGACCCCGTTTGAAAGAGTTGGGATGGATCTCGTCGGGCCATTAGATCGGTCAGCACAAGGGTACCACTTTATATTAGTTCTGGTGGACTATGCAACGCGATACCCGGAAGCAGTGTCTCTGCGCAATATCTCAGCACGCAGTATTGCAGAGGCACTCTTCCACGTCATCTCCCGGGTTGGAATCCCGAAAGAGATTCTGACTGACCAAGGCACTACGTTTATGTCACACTGTGCGAACTGTATGGTTTATTGGGGATTAAACCGATCTGCACCAGCGTATATCACCCACAAACGGACGGTTTAGTGGAACGGTTCAACCGCACCCTCAAAAATATTATTAAGAAATTTGTAAGTGAGGACGCACGTAATTGGGATAAGTGGCTTGAACCCTTGCTGTTCTCAGTGCGAGAGGTCCCCCAAGCCTCCACGGGGTTCTCCCTGTTCGAATTATTATATGGGCATAAGCCGTGCGGCATCCTGGACGTGCTGCGGGAAAATTGGGAGGAGGGACCTTCACAAAGTAAGAACGAAATTCAGTATGTTATGGACCTGCGCGCAAAACTCCACACGCTCACCCACCTAACTCAGGAGAATTTGCGGCAGGCCCAGGAACGGCAAGCCCGCCTGTACAACAAGGGTACGCGCCGTAGAGAGTTCACACCGGGAGATAAAGTACTCGTACTGTTGCCCACGTCGAGCTCCAAATTGATCGGCAAGCGGCAAGGGCCCTTTGAGGTCACACGGCGAGTCGGGGACGTCGACTATGAGCAGTGTTGCCAGACTGGGCGGTTTTAAGTGCATTTTGGCGGGTTTTGAACATATTTTGGGCTGAAAAACATCAGCAGTATCTGGCAACACTGACTATGAGGTGAGGCGAACAGACAGGGGTGGGGCGCTACAGATCTACCACCTCAATCTGCTGAAACTCTGGAACAAGGAGGTCCCCGTGGCGTTGGTGTCGGTCGTTCCGGAGAAGGCGGAGCTGGGGCCGGAGGTTCAAAAAGGGACATTGGCATCACGTACCTCTCCGGTCCCCTGTGGAGACCACCTCTCCCCGACCCAACTCACGGAGGTCGCCCAGTTGCAGGCCGAGTTTTCGGATGTGTTCTCGCCCCTGCCCGGTCGCACTAACCTCATAGAACACCACATAGAGACGCCCCCGGGGGTGGTAGTGCGTAGCCGCCCTTACAGGCTACCCGAACACAAAATAAAGGTGGTTCGGGAAGAACTTCAGGCCATGCTCGAAATGGGCATTGTCGAGGAGTCCCACAGTGACTGGAGCAGCCCGGTGGTCTTGGTTCCCAAGGCCGACGGCTCGGTCCGGTTCTGTGTGGACTATAGAAAAGTCAACACGGTGTCTAAATTCGACGCGTACCCAATGCCTCGTATTGATGAGCTGCTCGATCGACTAGGCACGGCTCGCTTTTACTCGATACTGGATTTGATGAAGGGATATTGGCAGATCCCCTTGACTCCATTATCCCGGGAGAAAACGGCCTTTTCCACACCATTCGGCTTACACCAGTTCGTCACACTTCCGTTTGGGCTGTTTGGGGCGCCCGCTACGTTTCAGCGGCTGATGGACAGGGTCCTCCGGCCCCACGCCACCTATGTGGCCGCGTATTTAGACAATATTATCATTTATAGTAATGACTGGCAGCGGCACCTGCAACACCTGAGGGCCATCCTTAGGTCGCTGAGGCGGGCGGGACTCACTGCCAACCCAAAGAAGTGTGCGATTGGGTGGGTGGAAGTATGGTATCTGGGCTTCCACTTGGGCAACGGGCAGGTGTGTCCCCAAATTAATAAGACAGCAGCGATTGCGGCCTGCCCGAGGCCCAAGACCAAAAAGGGGGTGAGACAGTTCCTGGGGCTGGCTGGCTACTATCGTAGGTTTATACCTAATTATTCAGACGTCACCAGCCCGCTGACTGACCTCACTAAAAAGGGGGCGCCAGATCCGGTCCAGTGGACGGAGCAGTGTCAGCGGGCTTTCTCTGAGGTAAAGGCTGCACTGTGTGGGGGGCCACTTTTACACTCCCCTGACTTCTCTCTCCCTTTTGTGTTACAGACGGATGTGTCAGACAGAGGGCTGGGGGCCGTTTTGTCCCAGCAGGTGGAGGGGGAGGACCGCCCGGTCCTTTACATCAGTCGGAAGCTGTCAGTGCGTGAGGGGCGCTACAGCATGATTGAAAAGGAGTGCCTGGTGATCAAGTGGGCGGTCCTCGCCCTCCGTTACTACCTGCTGGGGCGCCCTTTCACCCTCTGTTCGGACCACGCGCCCCTCCAGTGGCTCCACCGCATGAAGGATGCCAACGCGTGGATCACCCGTTGGTATCTGGCACTCCAACCCTTCAACTTCAAGGTGGTCCACAGGCCAGGGGCGCAGATGGTCGTGGCGGACTTCCTCTCCCGTCAAGGGGGGGGGAGTCAGCTGCAGGCCGGACGGGCGCCTGGCCTGAGTCGGGCGGTGGGGGTATGTGGCAGCGGGGGCGTGGTCAAGCGCCGGTCTGTGACAGGAGGGCGGAGTCAGGGAAGGTAAGTGGCAGAATCACTACACCTGAGAGCAATTAACCTGTGTTTGTGTGTCTTCCCAGTGACAGCGTCCTATATGAGGAGGGAGAGCGAGAGTGGAAGGGGCTCATCCCTGAACCAGACGTCGGTTGTGTGTGTGTCTGTGTTAGAGCGATTATTGTTGTACTGAAAAGTGTGGCAATAAAGCCAGGTGTTAAACCTGATCTCTGTCCTGCCGTCCTCTGTGCTCCACCCACACATAGGGAACTCTTCACTTTCAATTTGGGGGCTCATCTGGGATTACCATCAATCAGGTAAGAGAAATCTCTTTCTATTTATTTTTTTAAAGGGACTTCCGCCTGGTTGGTAGTATCCAAAAACCCCAGTTATCTCTGTGTGTGAGTGAGTTGCCACGGAACGATTTGTTTATCCCCGTGGATAGTTTCACGGGATGATTTGTGTATCCTCGTGAATAAGCTGTCACAGGATGATTTGAGCGCGTGCGTCTGTGTGAGTTAATACAGAATAATTGATCTCGAGACCATTTCCTTCATGCCACCATGGGGGGTAATTGTAATAAGGTATTCAGACCTGACCCTGAAGAAACCCCATGGGATTGGATGAACCGATGTGATTTAGAATTATACACTACTCCGTGGTTAGACAATTTGGCCGAATGGATGGAATCACAGCCTCAGTCTTTGATTTATCCTCGCACCGGAACTTTTAAATCAAAATACCTCGCTTCGGCACACAGACAGATATACGAAGGATTTGGCAACCCAGAATGGGATTATGATTATATGACAAAGGGCTATTTAGAATGGGTCAGAATGAAATCAATATGGGATGATTTTCACGGAATTAAACAAACTAAAGAGCAAAAGAAATCATTACCATGTCCTAAACCTGAAGATAAAGCAAAACCTGCTTTGTCTAAATCTGTTATTGTTACAGCCTCTGCTCTCCCGCCAATGTACAATAGATCAAATAACGTTCCTGCAGACACACCGGTCACAAAACTATATCCGGAGTTAACTAATAATTCATGTCCCGCTGATAGCGTTCCTAGCATACCTGTATCTCTTGACACAGGTGCTAAACCTAATAAACCCAAAGCAGATAAAGAAAAACCCTCTGTAAGCTCAAATACGCTGTTATTAAAAAACGAGACTAACGATTCCAAAACAGACGATGGCTCTGATGATGATAACGATGATGTGGGACCAGATGGAGGTTCCCTTCCACCACCTCCCCCTGTGAATGCTGCTTGTGTATGGGTTCAGAAGGGAAGAGGACTTAAGATCACTCCGCCTTCGGCATCAGACCTAAAAGATATTATTAAACTGTTGCCTTCGGTAGACAAACCACTTAACTTTGTATACATGCTCGTAAAAATGTGTCGACACTGCCAGCTGGTCGGAGCAGATTACCATTTTATCCTGCATGCTGTTCTAGGCGACAGTTATGATGAAACTGCATTACTAGCTGCAGTGCCATGCTTAGATCCTAAGAATGATGACTAAAAAGTAGTTAAAACTAAGATAGAAGGAGATGGCAAAACCACCACAAAGCATGAGTTTAAGTTCTACTGGAAAGATACCAGTAAAGCCATGAGTGAATTAAAGGAACAATTGACGTGTTATCTGCTCTCACGACAACAGGCTAACTGTGATCTTTCACAGGTTACTAATTGTAAACAGGAGAAGGCTGAACTCACTTCAAAGTTTCTGATGCGTTTTAGCGAGACGTGGACTTGTCTTGGAAGCATGCAATTAGATCAGCAGCAAGCCAATCCGCTCTTTACTTCGACATTTTTGAACAATTGTTGTCCTGATATACAGAAGGTTCTGAAATATCATTTAAGTGAGCATAGTAATATGATAATGAAAACCCTAGGGGAAAGAATTAGAACTATGGAAGGAGATGGTATTCTGGATAGTAAGCAGGTAGCCTGCCTCTCTGTGGCTGGTGGCTATTCACAGCCCCGTGGAGACATGAATAGACAACAAAAGAATCAGAATTTGAGTATCCGCCCGCAAGGCAGGGTACGTCCTGGAGAGTGCCACTATTGTGGCAAAGAAGGACATTGGCAACATGAGTGTAGAAAGAAAAAGGCGGTTGAAGCCAATTCGCAGCATATGTTTCCCCTTAACCCCCCTGACCCTCAATCTTCTGATATGTTTCCCCTTCCTCCTCCTAATCTTCAGCAGCCGCCACCGGCTGCCCCTACGGCAAACCCTTTTGAGCAGCAACGCCCCACAGGCCCATATCAACCTTAGAGCTGCCTACAGAGCTGTGACCCCGTAATGCTACATTGTTCTTTCGACTCTTATATAGCCAATGATTTGCCTGTCGTAGAATTAGCTATAGATGGACAGGTGCTTCCTTTTCTAATTGATACCGGTGCTACGATGTCCTCTGTGGGAAAATCCTATGAGGGCCCCATTTCTAACAAAACCATTCGCTCTGTGGGAATTTATGGGGTCCCCTTCTCCTCCCCTTGCACTCCTCTGTTATTGGTAACCTGTCCTGCCGACACAGCACTTCATAAACATCACTCCTTTGTGTTTATGCCACAGTGTCCTTTTAATCTAATGGGGCGGGACCTAATGAGTCTGTTACATTTATCCATTTCGTTTCAGGGATCCAGAATGATTATTTGCACCCCTGACTTTCTTCCTCCCGCTTTGGCTCATCTCTCATGTATGACTGTTCCAAATATCTCTGCTGTTTGCACTGCCTCTGTAAACACTTATTTTCCCTTCTACAGATCCTTTGAATGATCTCCCCTCCTCCCTCTGGGCTGAACACAAGGACGAGGTTGGCCTGGTTCATTGTGTTCCTTATGAAGCTAAGCTTAAACACGTGCTTCCTGTTTATGTTAAGCAGTATCCTCTCTCTCTGAAAATAAGGCCAAAGGAATCGATGTCATCCTACAGTCTCTTCTTGAGCAAGGCGTGGTGAGACCGTGTACCAGCTCATACAATACACCTGTCAATTCAGTACCTAAACCTGATGGTACCTGGCGTTTTACGCAGGATTTACGTAAGATTAATGAACTGATTGTCCCTGTTGCACCCATTGTACCTGACGTTTCCTCTGTAATGTCACAGGTTCCTGCTCATCATTGCTGTTTTTCCGTTATTGATCTCTGTTCTACCTTTTTCAGTGTTCCTGTTGAAGAACACACACAGCCTTTGTTTGCTTTCACGCACAGGGGGAAAAAGTATACTTGGACATGCTTGCCCCAAGGTTTTATTGATTCTCCTGCTGTTTTCTCAGCCGTAATTCATAATGCACTCTGTGACCTCTCCCTCCCTCAGGGCTCTGTGGTCCTGTAGTACACAGATGATCTTCTGGTATCTGCTGAGTCACTGGAAATCTGCCAAGACGCCTCCTTACGCCTGCTCTAACATCTGGTGCACAAGGGCTTCAAGGTTTCCAGGACCAAGTTGCAATATTGCATGGACACTCTTAAGTATCTGGGTTTTGAACTTTCACAAGGTTGTCGTAAGCTGTCATCTGATCGGGTGTGGGTGATTCTAGACACAAAACGCCCTGCAACTAAACATGCACTGATGTCTTTTCTGGGTCTTATCAATTACTGCAGACAATGGATCCCTGACTGCTCTTTATATGACAAGATTCTCCGTTTTGCAATCTCTCATCATGATCCACTGCAACATCCTTTGACCTGGACTGACGCTATGATGGATGCTTATCACTCCCTCAAAAGCGCCCTCTGTTCAGCCCCAGCCCTGGGCTTACCTGACTACTCAAAGCCCTTCCATCTCTATGCCTGTGAACACCAAGGCACAGCCTCTGCGGTGTTGGCCCAGGAGCGTGGGGGGGATGCATCCTTGTGCGTTTTTATCCAAAACATTAGACACTGTTACTCAAGGCTTACCCGCGTGTCTAAGGGCTGTCGCCGCATGTGCTCTGATGGTTTTAGATGCGGAAAAATTGGTTTTGTCTCACCCACTGATCTTGCACTCGTCACATCAAGTTAAACAGGTGTTGCAAAATTTACAGACCCAACATATGACTGCGCAGTGACGCTCTGGATATGAAACCATTCTCTGTTCTACTAACAATCTCGAAATTCGTGCCACATCCTCTTTCGATACTGTAGGTCATGCTCTCGCACGCCTTCTTAATTCTCAGGACGACACTGATCATGATTGTCTATCTGAAATCTTACATACTACTAGTATCAGGCCTGATCTCTCCTCCAGCCCTCTAGGGATGGGGGAAGTACTCTTTGTTGATGGCTCTTGTTCTAAACCCTCAGACGGTGTTTTCCTCTGTGGTTATTCTGTGTGTTCACTGCCTGATATTGTGCATGAGGCCTATGCTCTTCCTTTCTCTTCGGCTCAGGCAGCCGAGTTGCATGCTCTAATGCGTGCCTGTATTTTGTTTCAGGGCAAGGATGTCACAATCTACACAGACTCTTGTTATGCCTTTGGTGTGGCTCATGATTTTGGGAAGATTTGGCAGTCTCGAGGCTTCCAAGCCGCAGACAGGAAGCCCATTTCTCACTCTACCTTAGTACAAAACCTCATTGATTCTTGTCATCTCCCTAGGTCACTTGCCATAGTTAAAACTAAAGCGCATGCCTCGGGAAACACACCTGAAATCATGGGTAATTCTCTTGCTGATTGTATTGCAAAACTTGCTGCTGCTTCTGGTGTCATGTCTCCTGGCCTAGATCCTTCACCGTGTAATACCTCTTGCCTTGCCAGCACACTGATTCCTGACTTAGATCTTTTTCCTTTACAGGCTTCAGCCTCTCCAAATGACTCTGCCTTTTGGCAGTTACAAGGCGCTTATGTTGCCTCTGATGGCCTATGGTACAGTCAGGATGGCCGCCTTTGTCTTCCATCTCATTGCCTTCCCTTCCTCGTGCGCGAATTTCACGGCATGACACATCGTGCACGAAGGGGGGTGAAGGGGGACATGAACAAACTTTTTTGTATAGTCAATTTAAACAGTTTGGTGGACTCAATTCTCAAGAGATGCCTCATCTGTGCACAAAATAATCCCTCTAAAGCGGCGCGAAACACGAGTGTTTACCCATACCTACGTCTCCATTCCTAGAATGGCAAATCGACTTCACACACATGCCTCCCTGTGGGCCATTTAAAAATCTCCTGGTGATTGTGGACAAATTCTCTAAATGGGTAGAAGCCTTTCCCTGTTCTCAAGAGAACACAAAGGTAGTTACTCGTATTCTGGCAAGAGAGATAATACCTCGTTATGGGGTTCCAGACACCATAGACTCAGACAAAGGTACCCCTTTCACCTCAAAAGTCACACAAAACCTTTGTAAGTATCTCTCACTAAACTGGCGTTTTCACATTCCATACCACCCTCAATCCTATGGTATTGTAGAATGTACTAATCAAACATTGAAAGACAAACTAACTAAGGCCATGCAGGCCACAGGTTTGAAAAATTGGGTAGACTTATTGCCAGCCACTCTGGCTGAAATTCGTATGACACCAAAACCTAGTCTAGGGGGATACTCCCCCTACAAAATTATTTTTGGAAGACCTTTCCCTCTCCCCTGGAAGAAGGGAACCCCGGCTCTAGGTACCTCTGATTTGAAAACACATATGGATGAGTATTCTGCAGCCCTTATAGATAAGTTGCATAAAATTTGTACCAAGGTCAATAGTACAATATCATCTCCACCATCAGCACCCACACACCCCTTTCATGTGGGAGACAAGGTGCTGGTGCGACTTTTTAAATGATTTGGACAATTGGGAGAACCCAGATATAGTGGGCCTGCAGAAATAGTTGCCATTAATTGTACTGCTGTTTTAACTGACCTTTTTCCACAGTGGATCCATGCCACACGATTGAAGAAGGCCCCATAACAAAGCTGTGTTACAATGACAAGTTCGCTATTAATGTTTTCTCTGTGTCCCTATCCAGTCTCTGTTCTCTCTCTCTGAGTTCTACACAGATTTGACATGGCATTTATGCAGCCCTGGCCAACTGAGAATCCTCAGATTACTCCCTGCAAGACGTTGTGAACAAAGAGGGGAAGAGATCTCATGCCCCGTCTGGGACCAATCATCCTCACTACAACCATGACAGTCCTCATCACAAGTTTCGTGACCACTCTACTGCTGCTCGGAGCAGGGTTACCCGCTCGAGCTGGACCTCGAGACAACATCTTCTGGCAATTCGCTAACTGGACTGCACGAGCACACACGAACGAAAGTTGTTATGTATGTCATTTGATGCCACCTTCTACTATTATTACACATCCACCTTTGTCTCTATGCCCTGAAGCTCTGTATTATGCTTGGGGCCCAAGGGGCCAACCTTTTAAATTTTGGGGCCCTTTCTGTAATTACTTTCTGCACCCCTCTGTGGTAGCAATGTTAAACCAGACTTCTTCAGTATCTAGCACAGACACCCCCGACATTATACTACAGGATTCTGTTCTCACTACTCTGCAGGTAGATACGCCTTCTAATTTCATTTTCCCTCACTGTTTTAGAACAAATTACTCTGAAAGAAGTAATGTGTATTTGGGACAAATTCCTAATTCTCAATGTAATCACATATGATCAGAATTCCACCACCTCTCCATGTCCTCGCTGGGTCCCAAATTCATGCCAATGTAACCCTCCGCTAACTAATTGCACACGCAACAGTATCGGGTATGTCAATAATACATGTACGGCTCATCCTGATTGTGTTCCACCACACCCTAATAATTATCCTGGTGTTAAATTAGCATTAACCTGGTACTGGTACTGCGGTAATAGATCTGATCTCTTTGTTTCTTTTCCCACCAATTGGTCAGGTGTTTGTGAACGCCATCACTGCTATCCAGCCCCTCTCTGCTCATTGCCCGAAATGAGATGTTTATGGTACTTTTCCACCCCTTGCACATCAGCTTACTTCTAAATGGCACCGTTTCTGGACATCGCTGTTTCCTCATTTTGGCGTATCTGATCTGTGGAGGGAAGTAGAAATAACACATTATCACTTAGCCAGCTTTGTTAATTAAACCACTAGAGCTGTAGATGGTATTAGGACTGAATTAACTGCCCTGCATCTAATGACTACTCAAAATCGTATGGCCCTTGATATTTTGTTGGCAGAAAAGGGGGGTGTTTGTGCTATGGTCGGAGAAAGCTGTTGCACTTTTGTCCCTGCTAATGATAACCCAGATGATGAAATAGGTGCAGCTGTACATCAAATGAAACAGATCGCTCAACAGCTGGAGCATGACGAGCATGGAGACTCAGCTGGGTGGATGTGGTTCTCTAAACTGTTTGGGAAATGGACTGCTATTTTATCTATGTGTATACCTGTGATTGTGGTTTTCCTTTTGTTTCTCTTCTTTGGACCCTGCATTTTTAAATGTTTGATGGATAAGATGTATAAGATGATAAATGTTTTTACCCATAAACCCCCGCGCAGGGAAAACAATAAATATTATCGTCTTGCTAGGGTGTAACACTAGTCTAATTAAAATCTAATCTGATACTATAAATAGTATCAAAGAGGGGGATTGTTAGATTTAACCAGTCTCTTCAGTGTTGAATTGTTAGATTTAATGTTAGATTTAAAGCTGCAATAAATTATTCATGTTAGTTTTATAGCTGCAGAATGTGATTCATGTTAGCCTTATTGCTGCACAATGTGATTCATGTGTTAAGAATTTATGATTTTAATATTTTAGCTTTTCATCCTTTAGCTTTTAGATCCTTTACTATATTTAAACTATTTCTGTTTAACTTGGCATTAATTTCTGATGTATTTGACCTTCTTTGACTAGACTTTGTAGACTAGACATATTGTCTGTGTTTAAAAATTCCATCACTATCTTAAGTACATATTGCCCTATTTTATATCTGACCTGAAGGGGTGTACGTAAGCAATGACCTTTAAAATCTGTCTGTACCTTGCTATCATGTCATATCATCAGAAATGTCATTATGTTATCACTGATTCAAGATTTACACACACACACACACACACACTGATGGAGATTATTTGACCTGCCCCAGATCAAGGTCCCCTCAATTGCACACAAGTGAGGAGACAAACACAGCTGATGTCATAGTCTGACATCTTACACACACACACACACACATACACACATTTCTACGCCACATTCCTACGACGCACACACACAACACACACACATTCCACACACCCACCCCTATTCATGCACACACATAATGCCAAGGTCTCCAGTGATTTGCAGACACACACACTGCCTTCACACAGATAAACAAAATGTATAAAAAGTTTCTGTGGATTTTCCTTCTTCGGTGAAAACTGTGAATAAACGACGGTGAAACCAATCTCTGGGTCTCTGTCTGTTCTTTGCGGTTTTTCACCCCAGAATTCTGCGGTGGCATGAAGGCATTGATCTCGAGATGGTATAATTGCTCTGGCTGAGTCCGAGGGCAAGAGGTGAAATAATCTTTCAGTATGTTACTGTTAAACAAACCCCCATAAAGGATCCTTGATGTGCTATGCCTGGGACCAGTGTGATGAAAGACTTTGTTATTAATAAGGTTTCCAGGGAACCAGCTGTAAACACCAGGAAGTCACCGGTCCCAGAAAAGTAGTAGCATGTAGCACATAAACCCACACAAAAATTACAATGTTACACCTTGCTTTATATTAAATAAGACATAACATAACATGGCAATCAGTAAGCACTAGTCAAGTCAAGTCAAGTTTATTTGCGCTTTTAACAATAAACATTGTCGCAAAGCAGCTTTACAGAATTTGAACGACTTAAAACATGAGCTAATTTTATCCCTAATCTATCCCCAATGAGCAAGCCTGTGGTAACGGTGGCAAGGAAAAACTCCCTCAGACAACATGAGGAAGAAACCTCAAGAGGAACCAGACTCAAAAGGGAACCCATCCTCATTTGGGCAACAACAGACAGCCTGACTATAATATTAACAGTTTTAACATGAGGACAGTTTCGTTGATGTTATAACTCTTCATTGATGGAAAATTGAGTGCAAAACTGTTCATGATAACTGCAGTCCTAAAGTTAGCAAGACAACTGTAGTCCTCAGCCATAAAAGCATTACTGTAAGAGTCCAGAGCATCCTCCAGGTATAACCCTCAACTGTCCTCATGGGGCCGTCCTTCACAGGAGTGGTGTGATAAAACTCCGACCAGACACGGGGCACCAGGATGGACCAAGCAGGTCCGAGGGGCAGAAGAGGCCAGCATCTCAATCCCAGGACCAACATGTAACTCAGAGGGACAGATTGGGGGGGAAGAGAGAGAGAAAGAAAACACATGTTGTTAGATATGCCCTAAAAATGACAAGTATTAAATCTGTGTGGTAGGCTCGCAGAGACGAGAGTCTTTACATCAGGCATAACACACAACAATGGCATGTTAATATGGTAAAAAATATATCATGACCTGTTCTGGCTGGATGCTTGATTGGGTGATGGGAGCACACTCCTCAGCAATGATGAGATGCAAATGGGACCCTTAGGGCTGGCCAAGACAATTCAGTTACATTTCACCGGGTCAGGGACATGCGACAGAAAGTCTGATGGCCGATTCCCTGCAGGCTACAATAGCCAGTCGAGGTCTCCACCCTCTCCACCAAAAGATTTCCTGTTGACTCCATGTAACTCAGAGGGACAGATTTGGGGTGGGAGGGGGAGGGAAAGAAAGCACAGGTTGTTAGGTATGCCCAATGTCACCTGAATAAGTAGGAACAGTATACATATTGCACCGAGTACAAGTAGGGACTCCGGCAACTAACTATGACAGCATAACTAAAAGGAGAGAGCCAGAAGGTAACACAGGCATGAGGGAGCCCCGGGACATAAAGCAGCCAGCCACTACACCGTCAACAAACTCGAGTGAGCAAGCGAGTGGGGACTGACAGCATCCATACATCCCAGTTTACCAAAACACTCTATATCTGAGGACCCTCTAGATCTACACCTTTACCTCATAAACACCATTAACAAAAGGCTTGACTAAACAGATATGTTTTCAGCCTAGACTTAAATGCTGAGACTGTGTCTGATTCCTGAACATTACTTGGAAGGCTGTTCCATAACTGTGGGGCTTTGTAAGAAAAGGCTCTGCCCCCTGCTGTAGCCTTCACTATACGAGGTACCAGCAGATAGCCTGCACCTTTTGATCTAAGTAGGCGTGGCGGGTCATAGAGGAGCAGAAGTTCACTCAGGTACTGTGGTGCGAGACCATTTAGTGCTTTAAATGTCAATAGTAGTATTTTATAGTCAATACGAAATTTGATTGGGAGCCAATGCAGTGTGGATAAGACAGGCGTGATGTGGTCATATTTTCTAGTTCTAGTAAGGACTCTTGCTGCTACATTTTGAACTAACTGGAGCTTATTTATGCACTTATTGGAACATCCAGACAGTAAGGCATTACAATAATCCAACCTGGAGGTAACGAAAGCATGGACTAGTTTTTCTGCATCACGCAATTACATTAAATTTCTTATCTTAGCAATATTTCTGAGATGAAAGAAAGCTATCCGGGTGATGTTATCAATGTGAGTTTTGAATGAAAGACTGGGGTCAATAATCACTCCAAGGTCTTTTACTGCTGCACATGAAGAAACAGAAAGGCCATCCAGAGTCACTGTGTAATCAGAAAACTTACTTCTAGCTGCATGTGGTCCTAGCACAAGTACTTCAGTCTTGTCAGAGTTAAGCAGAAGGAAATTAATAAGCATCCAGTGTCTAATGTCCTTAACACATTCCTCAATTCTATTAAGCTGGTGTCTCTCTTCAGGTTTTGCAGAGACATACAACTGTGTGTCATCAGCATAACAGTGGAAACTAATACAATGTTTACGAATATCATCACCCAGAGGTAACATATTGTGGCAGCGGGGGCGTGGTCAAGCGCCGGTCTGTGACAGGAGGGTGGAGCCGGGGAAGGTGAGTGGCAGAATCGCTACACCTGACTGGAATTAACCTGTGTTTGTGTGTGTTTTCCCAGTAACCGCTCCCTATTTAAGGAGGCAGAGAGAGAGAGGAGAGGGAGCGCAACCCGGGTCCAGACGAGTGTGTGTGTGTGTATATGAATGAGATTTCTTAGACTGAAAAGTTGGGAAAATAAATCACCTTATCTGCCTCCAAGCGTTGTCCTGCCGTCCTTTGTGCTCCACCCACACTCGATACGTGCTACAGTGGTGCCGAAACCCGGGGATTAAGGTGGAGCACCAACACAGCAGCCCCATGGAATCCTCCCCATTCACGGACTTGGTCCACGCCCTCGCCACGGCTCAGCAGAGCCAGCACCAGGCACTTGTCATGCTCCGAAAGGAGCAGGAGCACCGCTTCGAAGCCCTGGTGCCTGCCCAGCAGGAAGATCGCGAGGCGTTCCAGCGTCTCCTCGCGTCGGCGGGGTCCACCAGCGCCCCGGCCGCGGGTCCATCTCCCCTCACCTTGACTAAGATGGGCCCACAGGACGACCCCGAGGCTTTCATCACATTGTTCGAGCAGGTCGCCGAAGCCTCGGGGTGGCCGATGGAGCAGCGCGCGGCATGCCTCCTCCCCCTCCTGATGGGAGAGGCGCAGCTGGCCGCACTACAGCTCCCCGCCGACCGCAGGCTGGCCTACGCCGACCTTCGCCGGGCTGTCCTCCAGCGCGTGGGGCGCACGCCGGAGCAGCAGCGCCAGCGCTTCCACGCGCTGCAGATGGAGGAAGTCGGCAGCCCGTTCGCGTTCGGCCAGCAGCTCTGGGATGCCTGCTGGCGGTGGCTGAGGGCCGAAGATCGCGATGCCGAGGGAATCATCAACCAGGTGGTGCTGGAACAGTTCATCGCCTGCTTACTGGCTGGAACCTCGGAGTGGGTCCAGTGCCACCGCCCGGCGTCGCTGGATCAGGCCGTGGGACTGGCGGAGGATCATCTGGCGGCTGTTCCGGCGGCAGGACAGTGGACGACATCATCATCTCTCTCCTCTTCTCTCTCTCTTTCTCCCCCCTCCTCCCGTGTCCTGTCCTCGCCCCATTCCCCCACCGCGGAGGCGGAGGCGGGGGCCGGCTCCACCCCAGCCAGCCCGCCGCACCCGTGGTGCCCTCCCGTTTCTCCCTTCTGTGTCTGTCTCTCCCCCCCCTCAGGTGAGTGAGCCCCAGAACACAGCTGCAGAGGGAAGGCCCGGGCCGGTTTGCTGGTGCTGCGGGGAACCGGGCCACCTGCAGCAACAGTGTGCAGCGATGGAAGTGGGGGCAGTGGTGTGGATCCCCGACGCGCCAGAGGCTGCCCTCGATCGGGCCGGAGCGTATCGCATACTGGTAAGTGTACAAGGGGCTACATATCAGGCGTTGGTGGATTCAGGTTGCAATCAGACCTCGATCCGCCAAAGCCTGGTGCAAGACGAGGCATTGGGGGGAGCACAAGGGGTGAAGGTGTTGTGTGTGCACGGGGATATTCACAGCTACCCATTGGTGTCGGTCCACATACATATCAGAGGGGAAAAATCAATCGTGAAGGCGGCGGTTAATCCTCGCCTTGCCCACTCTTTGATCTTGGGGACTGATTGGCCGGGATTTCGGGGTTTAATGGCACGCCTAGTAAAGAGTGGGTCCTGCCAGTTAACAGGGGAAGGTCCCGGTGTCGCTTTGGCTGGTGCTGCGGTCGCAGAGCCATCTACGTCATCTCCGCGACAGAGTGAAGAGCCACCGGCCCCTCCTCTTTCTATTGGGGAATCCCTCGCGGATTTCCCACTGGAACAAACGCAAGACGAGACTCTGCGACACGCGTTTGACCAAGTGAGAGTAATGGATGGTCAGATGCTCCAGCCGAACGCCTTCCCCTATTTTTCCATTTTGAAGGATAGGTTATACCGAGTGACGCAGGACACTCAGACGAAAGAGCGAGTCACCCAATTGTTAATTCCAAAGAGCCGCCGGGAATTGGTATTTCAGGCGGCTCACTTTAATCCCATGGCTGGACACCTCGGGCAGGATAAGACACTCGCCTGGATAATGGCCCAATTCTATTGGCCGGGGATTCACGGCGACGTCCGTAAGTGGTGTACGGCGTGCCGCGAATGCCAGTTAGTAAATCCAGCGGCCATTCCAAAAGCGCCCTTGCGCCCCCTACCATTAATCGAGACCCCGTTCGAAAGAATTGGGATGGATCTCATCGGGTCAACACGAGGGTACCGCTTTATATTGGTTCTGGTGGACTATGCAACGCGATACCCGGAAGCGGTGCCTCTTCGCAATATCTCAGCACGCAGTATTGTGGAGGCCCTCTTCCACGTCATCTCCCGGGTTGGAATCCCGAAAGAGATTCTGACTGACCAAAGCACCTCGTTTATGTCACGAACACTGAGCAAACTGTATGGGCTACTGGGTATTAAGCCGATCCGCGCCAGCGTTTATCACCCACAGACGGACGGTTTAGTTGAACGGTTCAATCGCACCCTCAAGAATATTATCAAAAAATTCGTAAGTAAGGACGCACGTAACTGAGGTAAGTGGCTCGAACCCTTGTTGTTTGCAGTGCGAGAGATCCCCCAAGCCTCCACGGGGTTCTCCCCGTTTGAATTATTATATGGGTGTAAGCCGCACGGCATCTTAGATGTACTGTGGGAAAATTGGGAGGAGGGACCTTCACAGAGCAAAAACGAAATTCAGTACGTTATGGATCTGCGCGCAAAACTCCACACGCTCACCCACCTAACTCAGGAGAATTTGCGGCAGGCCCAGGAATGGCAAGCCCGCCTGTACAACAAGGGCAAGTGCCTTAGAGAGTTCACTCCAGGAGATAAGGTACTCGTCCTGTTGCCCACGTCGAGCTCCAAATTAATCGCCAAGTGGCAAGGACCCTTTGAGGTCACATGGCGAGTCGGGGACGTCGACTATGAGGTTAGGTGAACGGACAGGGAGGGGGCACTACAGATCTACCACCTCAATCTGCTGAAACTCTGGAATGAGGAGGTCCCCGTGGCGTTTGTGTCAGTAGTTCCAGAGAAGGCGGAGCTGGGGCCAAAGGTCCAAAAAGGGTCATTGGCATCACGTACCTCTCCAGTCCCCTGTGGAGACCACCTCTCCCCGACCCAACTCACGGAGGTCGCCCAGTTGCAGGCCGAGTTTTCGGATGTGTTCTCACCCCTGCCCGGTCACACTAACCTCATAGAACACCACATAGAGACGCCCCTGGGGGTGGTAGTGCAGAGCCGTCCTTATAGATTACCCAAACACAAAAAAAAAGGTGGTTCAGGAAGAACTTCAGGCCATGCTCGAAATGGGCATCGTCGAGGAGTCCCACAGTGACTGGAGCAGCCCAGTGGTCTTGGTTCCCAAGGCTGACGGCTCGGTCCGGTTCTGTGTGGACTATAGAAAAGTCAACGCGGTGTCTAAATTCGACGCGTACCCAATGCCTCGTATTGATGAGCTGCTCGATCGACTAGGCACGGCTCGCTTTTACTCGACACTGGATTTGACGAAGGGATATTGGCAGATCCCCTTGACTCCATTATCCCGGGAAAAAATGGCCTTTTCCACACCGTTCGGCTTACACCAGTTCGTCACACTTCCGTTTGGGCTGTTTGGGGCACCCGCTACGTTTCAGCAGTTGATGGACCGGGTCCTCCGGCCCCACGCCACCTATGCGGCTGCTTACCTAGACGATATCATCATTTATAGTAATGATTGGCAGCGGCACCTACAACACCTGAGGGCCGTCCTTAGGTTGCTGAGGCGGGCGGGACTCACTGCCAACTCAAAGAAGTGTGCGACTGGGTGGGTGGAAGTACGGTATCTGGGCTTCCACTTGGGCAACGGGCAGGTGCGTCCCCAAATTAATAAGACAGCAGCGATTGCGGCCTGCCCGAGGCCCAAGACCAAAAAGGGGGTGAGACAGTTCCTGGGGCTGGCTGGCTACTATCGTAGGTTTATACCTAATTATTCGGATGTCACCAGCCCGCTGACTGACCTCACTAAAAAGGGGGCACCAGATCCGGTCCAGTGGACGGAGCAGTGCCAGCAGGCTTTCTCTGAGGTAAAGGCTGCACTGTGTGGGGGGCCACTTTTACACTCCCCTGACTTCTCTCTCCCTTTTTTGTTGCAGACCGATGCATCGGACAGAGGGCTGGGGGCCGTTTTGTCCCAGCAGGTGGAGGGGGAGGACCGCCCAGTCCTATACATCAGCTGGAAGCTGTCAGTGCGTGAGGGGCGCTACAGCACAATTGAGAAGGAGTGCCTGGCGATCAAGTGGGCAGTCCTCGCCCTCCGTTACTACCTGCTGGGGCGCTCTTTCACCCTCTGTTCGGACCACGCGCCCCTCCAGTGGCTCCACCGCATGAAGGATGCCAACGCACGGATCACCCATTGGTATCTGGCACTCCAACCCTTCAACTTCAAGGTGGTCCACAGGCTGGGGGCGCAGATGGTCGTGGCGGACTTCCTCTCCCATCGGGGGGGGGGGGGAGTCAGCTGCGGGCCGGACGGGCGCCCGGCCTGAGTTGGGCGGTGGGGGTATGTGGCAGCGGGGGCGTGGTCAAGCGCTAGTCTGTGACAGGAGGGTGGAGCCGGGGAAGGTGAGTGGCAGAATCGCTACACCTGTCTGTAATTAACCTGTGTTTGTGTGTGTTTTCCCAGTAACCGCTCCCTATTTAAGGAGGCAGAGAGAGAGGAGAGGGAGCGCAACCTGGGTCCAGACGAGTGTGTGTGTGTATGAATGAGATTTCTTAGACTGAAAAGTTGGGAAAATAAATCGCCTTATCTGCCTCCAAGCGTTGTCCTGCCGTCCTTTGTGCTCCACCCACACTCGATACGCGCTACACATATATAGAGAAAAAAGCAGTGGACCCAAGACAGAACCTTGTGGAACACCATACTTTACCTCAGTACGTCTAGAAATATCACCATTTATATCAACATACTGATAACGATCAGTTAGATAAGACCTGAGCCAGGAGAGGGCCATTCCCTTAACTCCTACAACATTTTCTAGTCTATCCAGAAGAATGGAATGATCAATGGTATCAAATGCTGCACTAAGGTCAAGCAACACAAGTAGCGAGACACAGCCCCGATCAGACACCAACAGTAGGTCGTTTACTACTTTAACCAGTGCTGTCTCTGTGCTATGATGAGGTCTAAATCCTGACTGATACATTTCATGGATGTTATTCCTATGTAAATATGAGCATAACTGCTGTGCCACAGCTTTTTCAAGGATCTTGGAGATAAAGGGGAGGTTTGATATTGGCCAATAATTGGACAGCTGACAGGGATCAAGGTCAGGTTTTTTAATCAGGGGTTTGATAACTGCTAGTTTAAAGGATTTGGGTACATAGCCAATCGTAAGAGAAGAATTTATTATTTTTAGAAGCAGTTAAATTACTCCAGGCATTATCTGTTTGAATAGATGTGTAGGTAAGGGATCTAGTATGCAAGTTGAGGCTTTTGATGTAGAGATTAATTAAAGTAATTCAGTTTCTTTAAGGGGAGTAAAACATTCTAACTGATGATCTGATACAGTTATATAGTTAACTACAAGGTCACTTTCATTGTCTGACCTTAAATTAGTAGTTTGAATTTTTTGTCGGATATTCTCAATTTTGTCATTAAAAAAATTCATGAAGTCGTTGCTACTACATACTGCAGGTGTGCATGTGTCGATAGTGGACTTATTCCTGGTTAATTTTGCTACAGTATTAAATAGGAATCTAGGATTATTTTTGTTATCTTCTATTAGGGAGGAGAAATATGTTGATCTCGCAGCACTAAGAGCTTTTCTATACTTCAGGAAGCTCTCCTTCCAAGCTAATTTGAACACTACCAATTTTGTTTGATGCCATTTACATTCCAATTTTTGAGTGGTCTGTTTTAATGTGCGAGTGTCATCATTATACCAGGGTGCTAATTTTTTTGTCTCTGACCATTTTCCTTTTTAGAGGAGCTACATTATCTAAAGTAGGGCGGCACGGTGGTGTAGTGGTTAGCGCTGTCGCCTCACAGCAAGAAGGTCCTGGGTTCGAGCCCCAGGGCCGGCGAGGGCCTTTCTGTGTGGAGTTTGCATGTTCTCCCCGTGTCCGCGTGGGTTTCCTCCGGGTGCTCCGGTTTCCCCCACAGTCCAAAGACATGCAGGTTAGGTTAACTGGTGACTCTAAATTGACCGTAGGTGTGAATGTGAGTGTGAATGGTTGTCTGTGTCTATGTGTCAGCCCTGTGATGACCTGGCGACTTGTCCAGGGTGTACCCCGCCTTTCGCCCGTAGTCAGCTGGGATAGGCTCCAGCTTGCCTGCGACCCTGTAGAAGGATAAAGCGGCTAGAGATAATGAGATGAGATGAGATGACATTATCTAAAGTATGGCGGAATGTTGACTCTAAGCATTCAGTTGCCTGATCAAGTTCTGCAGGGGCTGACAGTGACCAAATCAAAGTTGACAACTCTGGGAGATCATTCATAAAGCTCTGTGCAGTAGTTGACGTGAAAGTACGTTTAATAAAGTAGCGTGGTGAGGTGCATATATTATTACTCAGACATAGTTTGAATGAGATGAGATAATGATCTGAGATAACTTCAGACTGTGGACTAGATGTGGTGGCATGAGCAAATTTTGTTACCTTTGACCAGACCCAGACTAGCCGTTTCCCTCAAAATATGTTCCAGTTTTTATGATAGACTATGCTGCTGGTTATAGCTTCAAGTTTATAATACAGGCGTGGTACTAGGATCAATCTGAAACTATAACTCCCCGAGAGAATACAAATAAGTGTATTACCCAAAATGTTGACCTATTGCTTCAAGTAGCAAAAACACAGATCTGAGCAGCAGCTGGTGTTAAATGAGTCAGGTGTTCCAAAGTACTGCCATACACAAAATACACTGGAGGGAGCAGAATTCTAAATGTAAACACATATGCAAGACATCATTTGTGGATGATAGGGGACCTGTTTAATCATTCAGTATTTAAAAAAAATAAAATAATTTCCCACATAAACCTAGACATACAGTGCCTTGCAAAAGGTATTCATTCCCCTTGGTGTTTGTCCTGTTTTGTTGCATTACAAGCTGGAATTAAAATGAATTTTGGGAGGGTTAGCGCCATTTGATTAACACAACATGCCTACAACTTTAAAGGTGCACATTGTTTTTATTGTGACAAGATGAAAAACCGACATCTGGAGTGGGCATAAGTATTCACCCCCCCACCCAAATACTTTATATAATATATAATTTATAATACTTTATAGAGCTACCTTTTGCTACAATTACAGCTGAAAATCTCAGAGTATGTCTCTATTAGCTTAGCACATCTAGCCACTGGGATTTTGCCCATTCCTCAAGGCAAAACTGCTCCAACTCCTTCAAGTTAGATGGGTTGAGTTGGTGTACAGCAATCTTTGAGTTATGCCAGAGATTCTCAATTAGATTGAGGTCTGGGCTTTGACTAGGCCATTCCAAGACATTTAAATGTTTCCCTTTAAACCACTCCAGTGTCACTTTAGCAGTATGTTTAGGGTCATTGTCCTGCTAGACCGCGAACCTTCATCCCAGTCTGAAACCTCTGGCTGACTCAAACAGGTTTTTCCTCCAGAATTGCCCTGCATTTAGTGCCATCCATCTTTCCTTCAGTCTTGACCAGCTTTCCTGTCCCTGCAGATGAAAAACATCCCCACAGCATCATGCTGCCACCACCATGCTTCATTGTAGGGATGGTGTTCTCAGGGTGTTGGGTTCGCACCACACATGGCATTTCCCATGATGGCAAAAAAGTTCAGTTTTTGTCTCATTTGACCAGAGAATCTTCTTCCATATGATTGGGGAGTTTGCCACATGCTGTTAGGCAAACTCGAAATGTGTTTTTTTTTTTAAGCAATGATTTTTCTGGCCACTCTTCCATAAAGCCTCACTCTGTGGAGTGTATGGCTTAAAGTGGTCCTATGGACAGATACTCCCATCTCCACTGTGGATCTTTGCAGCTCCCTCAGCGTTATCATTGGCGTCTGTTGCATCTCTGATTAATGCCCTCCTTGCCTGGTCTGAAAGTTTTGGTGGGCGGCCTTCTCTTATCAAGTTTGTAGTGGTGACATGGTTCTTTCCATTTTGCTATAATGGATTTAATGATGTTCCCTGGGATATTCAAAGTTTGGGATATTTTTTATAACCCAACCCCGATCTATACTTCTCCACAACTTTGTCTCTGACCTGTTTGGAGTGCTCCTTGGTTTTCATGTTGCTTGCTTAGTAGTGTAGCAGAGTCAGGGTCCTTCCAGAACAGGTTGAGTTATACACACATCATGTGTCTGACCATGTGACACTGATTGCACACAGGTGGATCTTAACTAATTATGTGACTTATGAAGTGAATTGGTTGGACCAGCTCTTTAGGTGTTTCATACGAAAAGGGGTGAATACCTATGCACACTCCAGATTTCTGTTTTCTCATCTTATTGTTTGTGTCACAATTTAAAAAAGTGCACCTTTAAAGTGGTAGGCATGTTGTGTAAATCAAATGGTGCTAACCCTCCAAAAATCCATTTAAATTCCAGCTTGTAATGCAACAAAACAGGATAAACACCAACGGGGATGAATACTTTTGCAAGGCACTGTAGATGCTGAAAAAGGGCTCTTAAATCACATATCCATTGCAGGTTGAAGGTTTTGGTGCCCTATCAACAACATGAAACAGTAGTGTTAAAGTATTGGAGGCATTGAGATAAGTCTTGAAGATATTGTCCTGGACTACCCTATATTTGTGTGGGGAGTCAAGCTCTCACCGGTTACCAGAGGTCTAATGCCCCACTGTAACCCTAGTTGTATAGGCAAGAGGCCGAGGACTATGGAAACTGAGATCAGCGCTGCCCAACATGCCTGATTGCATGGCACGGGAAAGACTTTAAACCCTATATTTGGAGGTGTTTCTAATATACTGACCCCCACATGTATGTAAATATGAAGTATAAAGAATTAGAAAGACCTTTCAGTATAATGCAGTTCAGTACAACACCAGATTTAACTATGACCAAAGTAATAAACATATCATAGAACGTATGAATTTGACAAATGTCAACAAAACTGAACATTATAACCTTGAATGATTAAGCAGCCCTCGAGTTGGATATAAATTATTTAAAAAGGCATGTAATTATTTCATCCTGTTTGTAGAGAGCATCACAGGCCAACATTACTGCAAGTAGATTTAAGTAATAAGAGAATATTACAACAGTTTGATCACAAAGTCCCGAAAATAAAATAAGAGCAAACATACTCATTGAAGGATCCTTGAGTAGGATAGCCTGCAACCCCATGGTTCCACCCTTGGATTGGAAGAGCTTCAGAAGCTGGGAGTGTATTCATCCAGCTTGGACATGAACTTTGATTCCGGGTGCACCATTGTGATTCTATGAAACTCATCCTGGATCTTCATTAAAATAACCCAGCAGCCTCTGAGAGAAGAGTCAAACTTGTCAGGACACCATTACAGTAGATTTGTTCCCATAAAATGGCAAATTACACAGTTAACATAAATATGTAGATCCTTTAAGATTATTGTGCTCTTTTCATCGACACCCGAAGATGATTATAAGTGGTTGAAATAGGCAAATTAATCAGAAAGGATAAATATTGGCAATAAAGATATACAGTGTGACACATTAACATATGTACAGTGTTAGATGGGTCATCACAAAAAGATGGACGAACGAAATCTTTGGCAGCTCATAGTCTGCACCATGCACCAATTTACTGACCTCATTGCAACGCAATGTAATCTTACAGCAGGAGCTACAACCACTGTTTCAAAGATTATTCCGACAGAGAAAAAGGCCGGTTATGCCATTTCAAGGATCAAGGATGCGTCATTGTGATTCACAATGAAATTCAGTTTGGCACTATCCTAGCGGCAATTAAAAGGGATTTAAAAACAAACAAACAAACAAACAAAAAAAAAACAAGTGATGACAAGGACCAGTGACAGAAATGGTTAAAATTATAAATAAAAGGTCAAGTCAAGTTTATTCGTATAGCACTTTTAACAATAAACATTGTCACAAAGCAGCTTTACAGAATTTGAACGACTTAAAATATGAGCTAATTTTATCCCCAATCTATCTCCAATTAGCATGCCTGTGGCGACAGTAGCAAGTAAAAACTCCCTCAGACGACATGAGGAAGAAACCTCGAGAGGAATCAGACTCAAAAGGGAACCCATCCCCATCCGGGCAACAACAGACATGACTATAACATTAACAGTCCTAACAAAGTCAGGTTTGTTGATGCTATAAACCCCCCACCAATGGAAACCCGAGTGCAAAACCAAACCATTCACAACAACTGCAGTCAGCAAGTCAACTTCAGTCCCCAGCCACAAAAACACCACTGCAAGAGTCCAGAGCGTCCTCCAGGCGCGACCCCCAACTGTCCACATGGGGCCGCCCTCCACAGGAGTGATGCGATGAGACTCCAACCAGACACAGGGTACCAGGATGGACCAGGCAGGTCCGAGGAGCAGAAGAGGCCAGTATCTCGATCCCAGGACCAACACGTTACTCAGAGGGACAGGTTTGGGGGGGGGGGGGGGAGAAAACACAGGTAAATACATACAACCCCGATTCCAAAAAAGTTGGGACAAAGTACAAATTGTAAATAAAAACGGAATGCAATGATGTGGAAATTTCAAAATTCCATATTTTATTCAGAATAGAACATAGATGACATATCAAATGTTTAAACTGAGAAAATGTATCATTTAAAGAGAAAAATTAGGTGATTTTAAATTTCATGACAACAACACATCTCAAAAAAGTTGGGACAAGGCCATGTTTACCACTGTGAGACATCCCCTTTTCTCTTTACAACAGTCTGTAAACGTCTGGGGACTGAGGAGACAAGTTGCTGAAGTTTAGGGATAGGAATGTTAACCCATTCTTGTCTAATGTAGGATTCTAGTTGCTCAACTGTCTTAGGTCTTTTTTGTCGTATCTTCTGTTTTATGATGTACCAAATGTTTTCTATGGGTGAAAGATCTGGACTGCAGGCTGGCCAGTTCAGTACCCGGACCCTTCTTCTACGCAGCCATGATGCTGTAATTGATGCAGTATGTGGTTTGGCATTGTCATGTTGGAAAATGCAAGGCCTTCCCTGAAAGCGACGTCGTCTGGATGGGAGCATATGTTGCTCTAGAACCTGGATATACCTTTCAGCATTGATGGTGTCTTTCCAGATGTGTAAGCTGCCCATGCCACACACACTAATGCAACCCCATACCATCAGAGATGCAGGCTTCACAACTGAGCACTGATAACAACTTGGGTCGTCCTTCTCCTCTTTAGTCCGAATGACACGGCATCCCTGATTTCCATAAAGAACTTCAAATTTTGATTCGTCTGACCACAGAACAGTTTTCCACTTTGCCACAGTCCATTTTAAATGAGCCTTGGCCCAGAGAAGACGTCTGCACTTCTGGATCATGTTTAGATATGGCTTCTTCTTTGAACTATAGTGTTTTAGCTGGCAACGGCGGATGGCACGGTGAATTGTATTCACAGATAATGTTCCCTGGAAATATTCCTGAGCCCATTTTGTGATTTCCAATACAGAAGCATGCCTATATGTGATGCAGTGCCATCCAAGGGCCTGAAGATCACGGGCACCCAGTATGGTTTTCCGGCCTTGACCCTTACACACAGAGATTCTTCCAGATTCTCTGAATCTTTTGATGATATCATAATATCATCAAAAGATTCAGAGAACCTGGAAGAATCTCTGTGTGTAAGGGTCAAGGCTGGAAAACCATACTGGGTGCCCGTGATCTTCGGGCCCTTGGACGGCACTGCATCACATTGTAGATGATGATATGTTCAAACTCCTTGCAATTTTACACTGTTGAACTCCTTTCTGATATTGCTCCATTATTTGTCGGCGCAGAATTAGGGGGATTGGTGATCCTCTTCTTATCTTTACTTCTGAGAGCCGCTGCCACTCCAAGATGCTCTTTTTATATGCAGTCATGTTAATGACCTATTGCCAATTGACCTAGTGAGTTGCAATTTGGTCCTCCAGCTGTTCCTTTTTTGTACCTTTAACTTTTCCAGCCTCTTATTGCCCCTGTCCCAACTTTTTTGAGATGTGTTGCTGTCATGAAATTTCAAATGAGCCAATATTTGGCATCTCATCTCATCTCATTATCTCTAGCCACTTTATCCTTCTACAGGGTCACAGGCAAGCTGGAGCCTATCCCAGCTGACTACGGGCGAAAGGCGGGGTACACCCTGGACAAGTCGCCAGGTCATCACAGGGCTGACACATAGACACAGACAACCATTCACACTCACATTCACACCTATGGTCAATTTAGAGTCACCAGTTAACCTAACCTGCATGTCTTTGGACTGTGGGGAAAACCGGAGCACCCGGAGGAAACCCACGCGGACACGGGGAGAACATGCAAACTCCACACAGAAAGGCCCTTGCCGGCCCCGGGGCTCGAACCCAGGACCTTCTTGCTGTGAGGCGACAGCGCTAACCACTACACCACCGTGCCGCCCAATATTTGGCATGACATTTCAAAATGTCTCACTTTCGACATTTGATATGCTGTCTATGTTCTATTGTGAATACAATATCAGTTTTTGAGATTTGTAAATTATTGCATTCCGTTTTTATTTACAATTTGTACTTTGTCCCAACTTTTTTGGAATCGGGGTTGTATAGGCAGCATCATGTAAAGTGCGTGTAGTTCTAAGTGGAGGCCTAAATGGAGGCTGTAACAGTAGGCTAAAAAATGCATTGGTGCCAATAAAGTGCAATGATGAAAGTGACACATCTCACTCTCATTCACACCCCCCCCCCCCTCACACACACACACACCACCTGTGCAGGAGTCCATATCAAGTCCACGCTGTCATGTGTGTGGGAGGAGCTGTGGTTCAGGGCAGGGATTATGGGTGATGGAGACTGCAGCTCCAAAGCTGCTCCCCAGTCCTATATGGGTGGGAGGGAGGAAGTGATGAGAACTACAGCTCTTGTTCTAAGTGGAGGCCACAGAGGGGGCGGGGGTGATTGAGGCTACAGCTCTTGGGAAAAAGCTGTTCCTCAGTCTTGTGGTTTGAGTCTGTAATATGCGGTACCTCTTCCCTGATGGTAGGGGGATGAACAGGGCATGTCCTGGGTGGGTTTTGTCTGTGCTTATCGACCTTGCCTTCCTCCTCAGGCGAGCAGCACACACAGTCCAGGTCCAGCTGCTCAGCCCCTATAATCGGGCCAAGTCCCTCCTGTTCTCTGCAGTGCAGCCTGCATACCACACATTACAGCTCTGCCAGAGGATGTTCTCTATTGTACTCTTGTAGAAGTTTGTGAGCAGATGTGGGGGTAAGCGAGCCTGTTTGAGTTTTCACAAGAAGCGCCTCTGCTGGGCCCTCTTCACCAGGTCAGAGGTATTAAATGCTCATGTTAGGTCCCTGGTGATATAAGTCTCTAAAAATTTTTAGAGTCCACCCTCTCCACCTCTTCCCCATTGATGGAAAGTGGGGTCTGTTTGGTCCTTCTGGACCTCCTAAAGTCCACAATAATCCTTGTTTTGATGGTGTTTAGGACGAGATTGTTGTTCACACACCACTCTGCCAGGTGTTGGACCTCCTGCCTGTAGTGGATCTCATTGTCCCTGATTAGTCCCACCACAGTGGTGTCATCAGCAAACTTTATTATGGTGTTGGATGAGTGGATGGGGACACAGTCATGAGTGAAGAGGGTGGGGCTAAGTACACACCCCTGGGGTGCACCTGTGTTCAGGATTATAATTGCGGACATCAGGTTCCCTACTCGGACATTCTGTGGTCCATTTGTGAGAAAGTCCAGAATCCATGAGCAGAGTGAGGTGGGGAGACCGAGGTTAATGTGTGTGCACAAGTTTATGGGGGATTATGGTGTTAAAAGCAGAACTGAAGTCCACAAAAAGCATCCTGACATACATGTTTGGTATTCCAGGTGGGACAGGGCTGCGTGGCATGCGATGGAGACAGCGTCCTCAGTAGATCTGTTTGCCTTAGAGGCAAACTTGTGGCTGTCCAGGTCTGCAGGGATGCTGTCTCTGATATATGGCAGCATCATCCGCTCAAAGCACTTCATGATTACTGGGGTGAGGGCAACTGGGCGGTAGTTGTTGAGGCAGGTAACATCAGATTTTTTGGGGGATAGGGACAATGGTGGTGGACTTAAGGCAGATGGGAACTGTGGTTTGTTGTAGGGAGAGGTTAAAAATGTCTAAAAACTCCAGCTAGCTGGTTAGCGCAGAACCTCAATATACAGCCCGACACCCCATCTAGGTCAGACGCTTTATTGGTGTTGATCCTTCTCAGGGTAGACCTCACCTGGTGGTGCTGAAGAGTGAGTGTCTGTTCCCTCCCAGGCTGAGTTCTGTCTGCAGTCACCTTGTTGTGCTGCTTATCAAAGCTGGTGAAAAAGTGGTTCAGGGTGTCTCGAAGGTCCCGGCTGACCAGTGTGGTGTTATGTTTGTAATTGGTTAGAGTTTTGATACCCCTCCACATGCTCCGGGGGTCTTTGTTCTCAAAATGACCTATGCACTGTCTATTCCTGCCTCTGGCCTCTCTAATGCCCTTTTTAAGGTTTCTCTGGGTAGGTCTATAAGCCAGCATGTCTCCTGACCTGAAGACAGTATCTCTCATCTTGAGTAGCGACCTCACATTGCAATCAAACCAGGGTTTCTGATTAGGGAACACCTTGATGGTTTTTGTGCTTGGTACTGTTTCAGTGCAGAAATTAATATAGTCCAGGACACTAGAAGTATACACCTCCAAATCAGCCCCCTGCAAAAATACCTCCCACACTGCATTCTCAAAACAATCCTGTAGTGATGTAGCAGCCTCCTCACTACATACCTGCACTGTCTTCACAGCTGGTTTGGCTCTGCAGACAACTGGTTAATAAGATGGAGTTAAATATGTCAGAGAGATGTGGTCTGAATCCCAGGTGTGGAGATGGTACAGCTTTATATGCCTTCTCAGTGTTTGAAATACCCGTCTGCAGTCTGCATTTTGCAGAATGATTTTCAAGATTGCAGAAGAAAAATTAAACAACCTGCAAATTTTGCAGAATGAAAAAAAAATAAATCAGGCTCGGGATACAGTGGTTCTCAATTTAGCAAACTAGCGGCGCTGTAAATAAACTGAAACCTGCACTGCATGAACCTGACAGCATTTTCCAGGTCAAAGTTGAGCAATATTACGTAATGGCGACGACAACCAAATAAGGGCAGTTGCCATTTTCCGATGTAAGATTTCGTCACTTTTAATACCCGCCAGGAGGACCCGACAACTACCTCAGCAGTTTCTGCCATACATCTCCCAGAATTCAATGCGGCACAACAAACATGGCTCCCAAGAAGAGGATTGTTTCTTCGGGGCAAGAGTCCGACAAAAATGCCAAGAAAACAAGGACGATTTTATTGTATCTCGGCAAAACCGGCAGCTAGCGTGACTCCAACAACAACAGCGACAGATCGTGCGTCTGCGAGGGGGACAAAAATGAAGACGATCGCTGTTATAGTTGCATACATATATATTGGTAAATTGTATAGGTTTGTATATATTGTATTGTTGAATCATGCAAAATTATACTGATATTATATCCCTTTTGAAGACAGCAACAGTATTTTACCTTTATTCATAGATACTGTTGGTAACTTGCCAGCGCCCCCTATAACGATCCCACAATTCCTTGCACGCTCCACCCGGATGTGACGTAAAGTGGAACTGCTTTAACTATATCGAGAGCGCCTCAATTCGCTCTCTCGTGTTCTGGCTACTGGAGTGGTCGGACGGACTGTTGGCACGCTCGCCTAGTGTTGAGACTAACCGCTATTGTCTGAGAACAGCCTGTTCAAATTAGTTTCGGCCGAACTTTTGAACGACCCGCTAAGTTTCAGCGATATAGTGGTTTTGATTCTAAACCTTTGCAAAGTTTAACTACAGTTAAGTAGTTTTCCACGCTAAGAGGCATTTGCGGACAGCTTCGCTCCTCTCAGCCTTTTTCTCGTCGACGCATCACCGGAGGTTTCTCCCGAAGCACCGTGGGCCAGCTAGGCCTCCATCTCCCTGCTTCATTAGCCGCGGTTGGACGCAACTCGCCGCTAACCTCCTCTCCTCGGACCGCGACCCTCAGCGCGGACATCGGAGAACGAACTTCCATCGCATTGAGTAGGCACTTGGGCAAATTTTAATTTGTAGCTTATTCAGATGGTTGTTAGGGTCATGTTTAAGCTTTGAGCTATTTAGCATACCCGCTCAGACACGGAAAGTGTTTGTTTGTTTTTATTGTTTGTTTTGGTTCTGTTTTTTTTCTTTGAACTTGTTAGACAGGGTATCTTGCATGATATCTTTCCATTGCTAGCTTCCCTATCTGATTAGCAGCGCAGCGACAAGTTTGTTATTTTAAGCTCCGAGGCTAGACCGCTACAAGTCCTAGTCCTCTCCATCCAACACCTATTACACACACACATATATATATATATATATATATATATATATATATATATATATATATATATATATATATATATATATACACACACTCTCTCTCTCTCTCGCGTTGAGTTCTTTGCCTAGATAGTCTGTTGGAAATTGTTGTTAAGTGCAGTGTTTGGATCCAGCTGTAACGTGGTCAGATTCTCCTTAGCAACTTATTGCTAGCTACCTCAGGGTGATACGCTAGCTGGTAGGCTTGTGTTCTCGACTAGGCCTGCAGGCGCCATTTTTCCCGACGCCATTTTGGGTACCTTCCTCATTGAGTTACCTGTGATACAACACCTAGGCACTGACCGCCATTTTGTTTAAGCATTGCCAGAGTGGCTAGTCGTTAGCATCTGCCCACAGATACATACACACCTACACACACACACACGCATCTGCTTGCCCTAGCCTCACACACACACACGCATACACAAGGGATTCTTTTTTTTTCTATCTCTTTCTCTCTCTCTTTCCCTCAAATTTATAGTCCAGGTGTAATTGTTCCATTGTTTTGTCTTGTTATTACCTTTGCCGACATTGAATGTATTTTGAGATTATTATTAGTGAGTAGTAGACAAATAAAAGCTAATAAAATTGAATTGCATTTTACTTGTTCCTGTTGTTTATTCACAAGGTCAACTATTTAGAACTCCTTTTTCCTTCAAAATTTAGCTTTTGTATACAACTGGGTTTCCCATCTAATACAGAGCTACCATTAATCTTGAATGTAACCATTCACGGTGAGTATTAAGATTAATAACTTAAGATTTTATGAGACTGATCTTTATTTATAAATTGATTAATTTAATTATCAATTATTACATAATTTATAATTTAATTAATCCCAATTCCACCTACATTAAAGTGGTGCCCCGTGTGATGAATAGTTTAATGACCTTGTGAATTTCTCAACAATAACTTGTAAACTGCTGTATGCCCAAAATCAACTGCCAAGGTATAACACAGGTGACTTTAATGGTGAATCATTAACAGTGTGTTAATCACAGAACTGAAATTCAGCTGCCAACCACAGTTAGCTGATAAACTGGTTTAATTGATTAGTACATTAGAGTAATATCTAATCCAAGTACTTAATTAATATTAATAATAATCATTATTGTTAACTAATATTATTAATTGAGCTAATTAATACAAGTGAAACATTAGTGAAAACAAAGTAGCTAAGAAACCACATCAATTATTTAGCAACTTGGATTAAATTAAATTCTAACCTAATCAACACCTAGTATTAATTTCCTTTAAGTTAATTAATACATTTCGAACAAAATGTCGCGTTCCCCATCAAGGGAGTCAGAAGGGCCCCTCCTCTCTCTCTTCGACGTTGTAGGCGATTTAGGCCAAGTCCCGGAGGATAGGAGAAATTACTTCTGTGATCTGGACCAAAAGGCTCGCTTTGATGAAATACACATAGCCATTAGGGAACTTAAGGAGCGTACTATGACTCTCCCAGAAGGGCTACCCAAATTGTTCATGATCTACTATAAGGAAATGGAACATGTGTGTATGACCCTCGAACAAGAGAAAAGAACACTAAAACGACAACTGGCCGAAGCTCAAAGGAGAGCAGAAAGCGCGGAGAGTAGCCTCGTGGGCCTGAGAGCCACACAAGATGAACTAAAGCACGAAATAGAATACCTCAGAGAAGAAGTGATGCAAGCACGTCGCTCAGATGAGGGATCGGCCAAACCCTCCCAAGAACAGAGTTCCGCTCTGGAGGAGGAAGAACCTGAGCTTAGAACGGTAGATCAGACACCGCACTCAAGCTCAACTCGCGTGAAAGCCGCGCGATCGCCACCTCGTGGCGCTGGGAGTTTTTACTTTACTCCCCACTACACCCCCTCACGCTTCAATATCGCTGCAGCCTCTAGCCCGCAGAAAACGCCACGCTACGTACCCTCAGACTCCTCTGACGGAGAGGCCGCCTACAAGCCGAAACGCAGACATAGGCGATATGAGAGCAGCTCAAATAGCGAAGACAGCGAGGACCTCTACAGGTCAAAATCAAAACGCCTCGTCGCAGAACGCAAAACTAGGATCCGCCAAATCGACGTCCTTGCGAAAGACATAGAGCGTTTTGAGCCGGAAAATCATAGACACCGAAGCGTTAATGATTATTTCCGGGAAATCGAGCGTAGCCTCCTGGACCTGCCAGAGGCTACGTCGCATGAAAAGGCCAGACTAGTCTGGAAAACTTTAGGTAGTGGCGTACGAGCATTCGTTGAGACCCTACCGCAGTCAGTCCTCGACAACTACAAGAAAATACGTAAGTACTTGAAAGAGGAATACTCGTTGTATGAGGACGAGACTGCTGCGACGATGGGTGCCATTCTAATCAGACAGAAACGAAGCGAACACCCTCACGAGTACTACCGTCGGCTCCGCGCAGCGTACTTTCAGGGCAGAAGCGAGCCCGGGCTAGAGGAAGATCACAACTTCAAGTCCCTCTTCCTCCATAACCTTCACCCATGCATCCGTAACCAAGTAACACTCGCGTGTCGCCAGCGCCCCCATACTATGAGAGAAATGCGTCGCACCGCACAACTAACGTGGGAGACGTTCGTCCGACCCACAGACCGCCACGAGGACGATCCCAGAGTCCTCAGCCTATATGAGTAGGAAGGTCAGTCCTTAGGCTTAGAAGGGGGTGAAGCCCCAAACTGCGGGCCCCCTTGGGCGAACCCAAATCCCGGCCACCAGACGTCAAGTCAACCCAAAGGTAACTGGAAAGTTCGACAAGCTGGAGCCAAGGGGGAACAGGGCCCCAATGCCAAAGGGCAAGGTAACCGCAAACCTGGCAGTCACGGCCCTAAATCTCAGAATAGCGGACAGTCAAGGCCCCATCGCAACTCCTCTCGAAGGGAGCGGAGCCCTAAGCTAGCTACCGCTAAACAAGCCAACCAAGAGCCGCTTGGGATGGCAGAACTGAGGGCTGAATTAGCACGGATTAAACAAGCCAACCAAGAGCCGCTTGGGATGGCAGAACTGAGGACCGAATTAGCACGGGTTAAACAACTGCTGAGCAATAAGAACAGGAAGGGTAAGCCGAGCAAGGACAGGGATGAACCGTCAGCATGACTAGGCCGGGACCCATCCCCACCACCACCGCGTGTCTACCTTGTGGGGTGGGGAAAGGACCCCTGCCCAATAGGCAGCGATGAGTTGAAACCACCCCCCCCCCGGTAGTGAAGCCTGACCCGCAGGATGCACCCCTGACGCAGTTTCTTGGAGATTTGGTTAGGAAAGGCAACGCCAAGCGTATCTATACCCCAGTGGAGGTAGAAGGCAACGTTTCCCTCCAAGCTCTCTTGGATACCGGGTCGGAAATCACCCTGATGTGTTCCAAAGTCTTCGCAGAGGTTTCTGATGCGCGGCACGCGCAAGGTAGACCCATCAGAACCGAACGTTGTGACGTCAACTTGGTTAGCTTCACCCAGAATCAAGCCCCAGTAACAACCATTGCATGGTTAGAACTCACCTTCCAGAGCATGTCCATCACTCACCCCACTTACATCTGCTCTGTTGGGGTAGAACCATTCCTCATTGGCCAAGACCTACTAGATAGGCTAGCGCCCCTCATTGACTGTCGTCGTGGGCAACTGTGGGCCCAGGTCGCGTCCCCACAGACCCCAGATCCTCGTCGTCACGATCGAGCCTGTTGCAATGAAGTTAGCGTGGAGGCTACTCCACCGATAGCTGAGTCAGGGCAGGTCCCCGAGAACCTCGAGACCACTCCGCTCCACCCTGAGCCGAGTCAAGACGCACCAAACTCAACCAACACTCTTCTCAACCGCAACGCGCTTGATGGCCACCCGTCTTTCCTTTGCTTTCTTGGCGAATCTGCCCCAACCAGGTACTACCCCTGGATATCTGGCAACATTACTGTCAACGGCGTCATGGCACCTGGCGTCAGGTTAGCGCTTTGGTCAGAGAAGTCAGCCATCAGCCAAACGTGGTTTGACATAGTGCGTCAGAGCACTCCTTCCCCTGTCTTTGTGCAGAAGAGCCACCGGCTACTGTCAGCTGAACAACCACAGAGCCCCACCAAAGCCACGGGCGTCTGCGCCGTGTCGCTCGCCATCGGTCAGAGAGAATTCCTTCATTTCTTGAGTGTCGTCCCCGGACTTCCTGACTCACTGGTCATCGGGGCAGACATCTTGGTCAGACTGGGAGCCCAACTGGACCTAGTCAACCGGGTCATCTGGACCCAAGCCGACGCTGCTAAGCACCCGTTCCAAGCTGACCCGGAACAAATGCGGTCAGGACAAACGATTCCCCAAGCCTGCCATGTCGCTAGCGAATTTGACATTGTCATTCCCACTAGGACTGCTGGTTCCCCTCTTAAGCTGGTCATCATGAAAGACCAACAGTTTCGTAGCTCCCAGGCGTTCTTCCAGCCTCTCAGGTTCTTCATGGAGCTCGATTTAGCCGTGTGTGGGACTCCGCTGCTTGAAGTGAGTCATCGTTCCGCTTACCTCCTGGTTCAAAACTCCACGCGGGATGCCATCACGATCCCCGGCAATCGGCCTTTAGGCCTTCTGATAGACCAGGCATTCCATGACTTTGAACTCACCATTCCAGTCATCGGTGAGCTGCCAACTCATTCCGATCCAGTGGAACCTCCCTGGATCACTCTTCCTTTCCACATGATCCGCGTCGAACCTCACGACATGCTTCGCGACGAGCGCATAGTCATGACCAAAACTGACACCCCGAAACACATGCTGGTGTACGCTCTTGCCACGCAATCGAGCAACGACACCCCTGCAACTGAGGTCGTCGATTCAGCTCTAGGTGAACCATACCCAGGCTTCGAACGAGAAGTTCAACAACAGCTGGTGAAAGCTGACAGCCTGACCACGGACGCCCAGAGACGACAGCTCCGTGAACTGTTCTACGACTTCAAGGTGATCTGGGCGCGAGATTCCAATGACTGCGGAGTCACGGACATCCACACCGTCCGAATCCCAACAGATCCGAACGCTCCACCAACGTTCGTGCGGCAATACAAAATCCCGTTAGCCGCATACGACTCAATACAAGAAACACTGGACACTCTGCTGGAAAAGCAGATCATTCGTGAGTGTAACTCGACTTACAACTCCCCCTTGTGGCCGGTGCTGAAACCGAACAGCAAGTGGCGTCTCACCATTGACTATAGGCAGCTGAACAAGCAAGTGCCCTTGTCAAGATGGCCCATGATCCATCTGGATCAAGAACTTGCCAAGGTGAAGGGTGCAAAGTTCTTCTCCACCGCCGACGTGGCGAGTGGATTCTGGACCATGCGCGTGGATCCAGCTGACCAGCACAAGCTGGCCTTTTCCTTTGGGAACCGCCAGCTAACTTTCAACCGATGCCCGTTCGGCTACGCGAACTCCCCCGCTGAATTCAACATCTTCTTGCATAAGGCAATGAGCGATGCCGCAGCTCGTGGCAACTTGATCTATGTCGATGACATCCTCATTAGGTCACAGACTTTTGATGCACACCTCGAAGAGATACGCCATGTTCTGTCTCAGCTGTCCAGAGCAGGAGCGAAGCTCTCTGTCACCAAAGGGCAGTGGTGTCGCACCAAAGTCGAATATGTTGGGCTGTGCGTTGGGCCAGATGGCATTGAACCCCAGTCGGGGAGGGTGCGGGCTATCCAAGACATCAAAGCCCCATCCAACGTACCCGAACTCAGGAGCTTCTTAGGGGTCTGCAACTACTCCCGACAGTTCATCGAGGACTACGCGGAGATAGCACGACCGCTCACCGAGCTCCTCCGAAAGGATAAACCCTTCCAGTGGAGTGACCCTCAAGAACTCGCGTTCAAGAGCATGAAGCAGAAGCTCTGCTCTGCTCCCTGCCTCGCGTATCCCGACAAAGACAAACCGTTCTTCTTGGAGGCTAGTTTCTCCACCCACTGCCTGAGCGCTGCACTGTCACAGCAGCATGACAAAGATCGCCGTGTTGTAGCATACGCCAGTCGGCCCCTCAGTGCTGTGGAGTTGAAATTTTCAGACTGCGAAAAAGCCCTGCTGGCCACGGTCTGGGCCGTTGAACACTTTCGCAGTTACATTGGTGGCCAGAAGGTGGTGATAGAGACCAATCATCAACCGGTCTCGTTCTTGAACAGCCAGAGGCTGAGAGAGGGAAGAGTTTCGAACAGTCGCATCGCAGCTTGGATGATGGCACTACAGGGCTACGACGTCGAGGTGAAGTACGCCCAGAACCACAAGATGGCACTTGGCCGAGGCCTGGCGGAATGCCAGCATTGCGACTGCGAGAATAGTCCGGATCAAACCGAACTAACAACCGTACCTGCTCTCCCCTCCGACCACCACTACTATGACGAGAACGTCTGCAAAGACCTCCCCACCGCTTACATAGATGGATGCTCATTCCATCATGAACGCAAAGTCCAAGCCGGTGTCGGTATCGTATGGGCGAACGGCCCTATACAAGGGAAATACCAACACCGACTTGGGGCTAAGACTAGCCAATATGCGGAGGTCGCAGCCGTGCTCATCGTCCTGCAACAAGCTGCCCGTGAGAACATCAAGCGATTAGTCCTCTGCTCTGATTCAAATTATGCCAGGCATAGCTTCGTCTCACACTTTCCCTCGTGGAAGGTGAAGGACATGAAAAACGCAAGGGGCAAGGAAGTGAAACACTCCGAACTCTTCCTAGCATGCGATCGACTCGTAACCGAACAGGGAATGTGCGTCTACTGGAAGAAGGTGAAGGGACATTCTCAAGTCCCAGGACCTGACAAAGTCGGTAACGATGAGGCAGATGGCCTTGCCAAAGCGGGAGCCGTAGACGGCCCCCTTTGGGAATTCCAGCCGTCATGGCTTCCCGAGATGCCACACCATAACGTAACCGCGATTACTCGCTGACAGGCTAGAGCAGGTCAAACTGACGCAGTACCCCAAGCAGGAACAGTGCAACTCGGCCGACTGCCCCAGGACGCCGACCTGGTGTCTATGCAGGAAAGGGATCCCGTGATCCACCAAATCCGTAAGTTCCTTGCGGACCCCGTGGCGTTCCCAATTTCCCCACAAGAGTTGCAACAGTCCCGAGACTTAAATCACCTTCACAATCTCAAAAATGGCTTAAAACTCGAGAAAGGACTCCTGGTGTACACACCACGCAACCAGGGACCTCCCCGGTGGGTCGTGCCCACAGACCATAGGGGGGTCATGTTGCAGTACGCTCACGACAGCCCGTGCGGGGGCCATAGGAACGCTCAGGCGACCTACCAGACACTCCAACAGATTGTCTATTGGCCCTTCATGATTCAGGACGTTACCGAGTATGTCAAAGGGTGCTTGATTTGCTGCCAATTCCGACCAGCCCAACCGTTGAACCGCGCCCCACTGCAAAGCAAAGGCATCTCATTCCCCTGGTCTAATCTCCAGATAGACTGGGTCGGACCGGTGCTGAAATCGGCTCGAGGTAATAAGTACCTCCTGACCGTCACTTGCGCGTTCACGAAGTGGGTGGAATGCTTGCCCGCCCCAAATGAAACCGCAGAGACCACCGCTCTCCTTCTTATGAACCATGTGTTCAGCCATTGGGGCTTGCCCCTATCCATTGATTCTGACCGAGGTACTCATTTCACCACAGAGGTCATGAGAGTGTTGTGGGAGATGCTCGGAGTCGAGGCAAAATTCCACATCGCGTATCATCCTCAGTCTTCCGGTCAGGTCGAACGCGCCAACCAAACCATCGTGAGCATGCTTCGCAAGTATGTCAGCCACCATGGCAAAGATTGGGACATCAAACTCCCTCTGGTGCTGATGGCCATTCGGTCCACTCCTCACCGCACCACCGGAGTCACCCCGTTCGAAATGATGACTGGCCGTGAAATGGTTCTTCCCTTACACCTCTTCTACCGACCAGAGGACCTAAGCGTTGCCACTGCGTACACCGCACACCAGTACGTCACCGACTTGCAACGCCACTTGCAGGCCACATTTGCGTGGGCCCAGGAACACCTCAAAAAGAGTGCGAAAGGACAGAAAGCTTACTATGACAGAAAGGCGACACACCGTGAGTACGAAGTAGGCGACAGAGTCCTATACTTCAATTTCACCAAACCGGTAGGAGTAGCCAGAAAATTCTTACCCCGTTGGTCCGGTCCTTTCGAAATCGTCGGTAAACTGTCCCCCGTCGCCTACCGCATCAAAACTTCGAAGCCCAGCCAGGTGCCTTCGTATAGATGGGTCCATAGCAACCAAATAAAGCTTTTTGAGCAGTCCACACTCCATAGGGGGGTGGACAAACAATAAGTTATAGCCTGCCCAACTTGGTTGCATGCCTCTCAATCCATAAGCGTGCATCTATAAGTAACCACCCTTGTTACCACTCAAATCGGAATAACAAACTCCTGTATGTTGCAGAATGGCCCCTCTCTGGATCCTCGGCATCTTCCTAGTCCTGCAGACCACATTGGCCGGTAACATAGTGGAACCAGGTCCGCCAAGTGGCATCGTTCTCCAAGATGCCCCAGGACTGCTCCTCACCAATTGCCGCGTCCATACCCAGCGCGTGTACACCCGCCTCGATCCTTGGGACGTGTACCGTAAGCATTTTAGATCGCCCACACAAACAAACCTCGAAACCGGGCCTGACTCCGAGATTGGATCCAACATCGAACACGCCAAGCGTACCACAGTTCACATGCTCGAACAGTTACAGAAGTTCATAGTCACTGAGGAGGAACTCAGCGGCAAAACACGCCCTAAACGGTTCCTCGGAGGACTACTTACTGCTGCATCTGCCATTGGCTCTCTGTTCTCAATGGGCCTGTCTGCCATTAACACCGTTAGCCTGACCGCGGTCAAACGAGAATTGAACATTCTTAAGGAAGAAATGCCAGAAATCCAGGGTAGACTACTAACTCAACAGGAGGAGCTGCAGGGCCTAGGCAAAACCCTGCAGGGAACCATACTAACCGTTAACATGCATTCTACATTAATCACGAACACAGTACATGCCGTAGACAGGCTAGCGACAATCATGAGAAGCGAAGTCAAGTACGTCCGAGTAATCCGAGACCTAATGCAGGACCTGATGAGAGAAGTAAGTAGCTTTCTCAGCACCCTGAGTGGAGGTAAAATCCCACCATATTTGATACCCCTCAGCATGGTTGACAGCATACTCCGATCTACTACCACGACTAACATTTACTCATCACAGATTCATCTGGCTTATAGTCTTGGCAGTGCTATCCCCATTTTTGTGAACCCTCAAAACCTAGAAATAGGCTTCATCCTCAATCTCCCCGTTATTGAACGGCAAAACATATACAGAATCAAATCTGTCCTTAATGTAGGTTTCTGGAACAACGACGTACACGTACGTTTGCAGACACCTCCCACCATAGCCTATCACGATGACAACCCCTCTATCTACCTCGTCCCTAACTTAGACATGTGCACCTCTACCAAAGATATCCACTGGGTCTGCCCCAGCAATCCCTTTATCCGAGACACCACAGACCGTCTCTGTGGATTGACAAAAGTCCCCGAGCAGAAGTGTGCAGGCAAATTGTCTATTAAAGATGAAGGAATAGGAACTAGAGTAGAAAGAGCTGGCAATCGGTGGCTAATCAACACTCCCCAAACTGAGATTCTGGTATCATATGATCAACATAACACTGCCACTAGAATGAAGATCCCTAACGAAACCTCTCTCCTAAGTGTCCCACTAGGAGCCACTGTTCACGTGGGTGACATCACCCTCCATCACCTTAGCGCTAACCAGTATGAGACCGAGATAGAAATGCCCGATGCCTTCCCAGGTCACGAACTTGAGATAAACTCCACCCTCCAAGCACAACTACTGCTGGAAGGGACCAAAACTGTGCAATTCGATCTTAAGCCCACTGGCATCGCTACCACTTTCTTGAATAACCGCGCAAACCCTTCGTCCGATCAAGGATCTTTAATAAGCCGAATTGCGCTGGGATTTCTAGCTAGCGGTTGGGTTATCACAGTCTTCATAGCCATCACTCTACATAGGTACATACTGACACTACACCGCAAACTGGACAAAACGATCTACGCACCTGAGAAATTAGATCGTGGCATTGTCCGATTCTCCATCAGGCCTAAGGCCTCCACTAACTTTCTTGAAGAGTAGGCTTGCTAACACGCTAACTAACCCCTCTTTTCCATTTTCCTTTATGGAGTTTTGATTATTTTTTTTGTTTGCTGTGTGAAATATTGTATGTAGAAGGTAGTTAAGTAGCCATAGTGTAATTGTTTTCATGTCCAAGTGCCTATGCTTTCATGCCCAAGTGCCTATGCATCTTATGGACTGTATGAAATGAATTGAACTGTTGAACTGTGTCTGAAAGACTTTTCACAGAAAGGACCCTTGGAACTACCTCATTGTGGAACTACCTCATTGTGGATTACTAGGGACCGTGGGTCGCAGACTAAACACCATGTGCCCATAGGGTATCACTCCTTTCAGCGCCTATGGCCAAGGGGGGAATGTTGGTAACTTGCCAGCGCCCCCTATAACGATCCCACAATTCCTTGCGCGCTCCACCCGGATGTGACGTAAAGTGGAACTGCTTTAACTATATCGAGAGCGCCTCGATTCGCTCTCTCGTGTTCTGGCTACTGGAGTGGTCGGACGGACTGTTGGCACGCTCGCCTAGTGTTGAGACTAACCGCTATTGTCTGAGAACAGCCTGTTCAAATTAGTTTCGGCCGAACTTTTGAACGACCCGCTAAGTTTCAGCGATATAGTGGTTTTGATTCTAAACCTTTGCAAAGTTTAACTACAGTTAAGTAGTTTTCCACGCTAAGAGGCATTTGCGGACAGCTTCGCTCCTCTCAGCCTTTTTCTCGTCGACGCATCACCGGAGGTTTCTCCCGAAGCACCGTGGGCCAGCTAGGCCTCCATCTCCCTGCTTCGTTAGCCGCGGTTGGACGCAACTCGCCGCTAACCTCCTCTCCTCGGACCGCGACCCTCAGCGCGGACATCGGAGAACGAACTTCCATCGCATTGAGTAGGCACTTGGGCAAATTTTAATTTGTAGCTTATTCAGATGGTTGTTAGGGTCATGTTTAAGCTTTGAGCTATTTAGCATACCCGCTCAGACACGGAAGGTGTTTGTTTGTTTTTATTGTTTGTTTTGGTTCTGTTTTTTTTCTTTGAACTTGTTAGACAGGGTATCTTGCATGATATCTTTCCATTGCTAGCTTCCCTATCTGATTAGCAGCGCAGCGACAAGTTTGTTATTTTAAGCTCCGAGGCTAGACCGCTACAAGGCCTAGTCCTCTCCATCCAACACCTATTACACACACATATATATATATATATATATATATATATATATATATATATATATATATATATACACACTCTCTCTCTCTCTCTCTCTCTCTCTCTCTCTCTCTCGCGTTGAGTTCTTTGCCTAGATAGTCTGTTGGAAATTGTTGTTAAGTGCAGTGTTTGGATCCAGCTGTAACGTGGTCAGATTCTCCTTAGCAACTTATTGCTAGCTACCTCAGGGTGATACGCTAGCTGGTAGGCTTGTGTTCTCGACTAGGCCTGCAGGCGCCATTTTTCCCGACGCCATTTTGGGTACCTTCCTCATTGAGTTACCTGTGAAATGACACCTAGGCACTGACCGCCATTTTGTTTAAGCATTGCCAGAGTGGCTAGTCATTAGCATCTGCCCACAGATACATACACACCTACACACACGCACGCATCTGCTTGCCCTAGCCTCACACACACACACGCATACACAAGGGATTCTTTTTTTTTCTATCTCTTTCTCTCTCTCTTTCCCTCAAATTTATAGTCCAGGTGTAATTGTTCCATTGTTTTGTCTTGTTATTACCTTTGCCGACATTGAATGTATTTTGAGATTATTATTAGTGAGTAGTAGACAAATAAAAGCTAATAAAATTGAATTGCATTTTACTTGTTCCTGTTGTTTATTCACAAGGTCAACTATTTAGAACTCCTTTTTCCTTCAAAATTTAGCTTTTGTATACAACTGGGTTTCCCATCTAATACAGAGCTACCATTAATCTTGAATGTAACCATTCACGGTGAGTATTAAGATTAATAACTTAAGATTTTATGAGACTGATCTTTATTTATAAATTGATTAATTTAATTATCAATTATTACATAATTTATAATTTAATTAATCCCAATTTCACCTACAATACTTTTGAATATTTTGTTTTCTCATACCAAGCTACACTAATACATGTTTTGTGTACATGTTCTATTTTTTTTTAAACTAGTGCTGTCTTGCCTGTGGTGCAGACTAGCACAAAGTAAAACAGTTGCCCTGTAAGACAAAGCTCATAGGTTCAGTTCTGTAGCTCTCAGCACTGCCATGATTAGTTTGTACCCAGTTCTCTGTTGTTAGTTTAGAGCAGTGAAGCCCCTGCAGCAATTCTCAGTTCAGTTCATGACCTTGCACTTTAGAAGCCAGGCAAACACAATGAACCCAAATGTCTTTCCATTTGCCAGTTGGGTTTTATTCCTTAATGGCATCAATTCTTTGCATCATCATAAGATGTAACAGAGTGTAGAATTGAAACCTTGGTTTCAATTTAAAACTACAGGTTGCAGATGCAAACACTGAATGAAGTACATTCTGGGTAACAATCTATTGTTCAAGCTAGAAACTTAATCTTGACAAAATGTAACAGGACATGTCACATGAAAATGAATGTTTTGTTTCCTGAAGAACAGTTGTGTTCTATTTTTTATTGTGGTGATACCTTTATTAGTATGTTGTGTGGAAGGATAATGTGTGGGTGTGATAACTAGTAAATTTATGAATTAGTTGGTTGTGGCAGCGGGGGCGTGGTCAAGCGCCGGTCTGTGACAGGAGGGTGGAGTCAGGGAAGGAAAGTGGCAGAATCACTACACCTGACTGCAATTAACCTGTTTGTGTGTGTCTTCCCAGTGACCGCGCCCTATTTAGGGAGGGAGAGTGAGAGCAGAGAAGGTCTCCCGAATCAGACACCTGATATATGTGTGTGTGCGCGTGTCTGGCTATATGTTTCTGAGAGACCACTGAAAAGTGTGTTAAATAAAAACTATTGTGAACCTGATCTCTGTCCTGCCGTCCTCTGTGCTCCACCCACCAACACTGAACCGCTACAGTGGTGCTGAAACCCGGGAGTGGAGCACCAACGCCGAACCGCCCCATGGGGTCTTCCCTGTTCGCCGACCTGGTCCACACCCTCGCCACGGCCCACCAAAGCCAGCACCAGGTGCTAGTCATGCTCCGTAAGGAGCAGCGCTTCGAGGCCCTGGTGTTGGCCCAGCAAGAGGACCGACAGGCGTTCTGGCACTCCTCGCGTCGGCGGGGACAACCGACGCTTCCACAGTGGGCTCGTCCTCCCTCACCCTGACAAAGATGGGCCCACAGGATGACCCCGAGGCTTTCATCATGCTCTTTGAGCAAGTCGTGGAGACCTTGGGGTGGCCAATGGATCAGCGCAGCACGCCTCCTCCCCCTGCTAACAGGAGGGGCACAGCTGGCCGCGCTACAGCTCCCCGCCGACCAGCCTACGCGGACCTTCACCGGGCCATCATCCAGCGTGTGGGGCGCACCCCCGAACAGCAGCGCCAGCACTTCCGCACTCTGCGCTTGGAGGAAGTCGGCTGGCCGTTCGCGTTTGGCCAGCAACTCCAGGACGCCTGCTGGCAGTGGCTGAGGGCCAACAACCACGATGCCGAGGTGATCGTCGATCAGGTGGTGCTGGAGCAGTTCATCGCGCGCTTGCAGACAGGAACCGCGGAGTGGGTCCAGGGCCACCGCCCGGTGTCGCTGGATCAGGCCATTGAGCTGGCGGAGGACCATTTGGCAGCTGTTCCAGTGGCAGGACAGTAGACCGCCTCTTCTCTTCTCTCCTCTTCTCTCTCTCTCTCCCCCTCCTCCTGTGTCCCGTCCTCACCCCATTCCCCCACCGCGGAGGCGGAGGCCGGCACCACCCCAGCCAGCCCGCCGCACCCGTGGTGCCCTCCCGTTTCTCCCTTCTGTGTCTGTCTCTCCCCCCCCCAGGTGAGTGAGCCCCAGAACACCCGTGCAGAGAGGAAAGCCCGGGCCGGTTTGCTGGCGCTGCGGGGAACCGGGCCACCTCCAACAGCAGTGCACGGCAATGGAGGTGGGCACGGTGGTTCGGATCCCCAACGCGCCAGAAGCCACCCTCGATCGGGCCGGAGCGTATCACATACCGGTGTGTATCCAAGGGGATACATATCAGGCGTTGGTGGATTCTGGTTGTAATCAGACCTCAATTTACCAAAGCCTGGTGTAACACGAGGCATTGGGGGGTGCACAGGGGGTGAAGGTGTTGTGTGTGCACGGGGACATTCACAGCTACCCTTTGGTGTCAGTCCACATTTTTTTCCGAGGGGAAAAATTTATAGTGAAGGCGGCGGTTAATCCTCGCCTTACCCATTCTTTAATTTTGGGGACTGATTGGCTGGGATTTCGGGGTTTAATGAGACACTTAGTAGAGAGTGGGTCCTGCCATTTAAGAGGGGGAGGTCCCGGTGTCGCTTTGGTGGGAGCAGCTGTCACAAAGCCGTCTACGTCATCTCCGCGTCAGAGTGAGGAGCCGCCAGCCCCTCCTCTCTCTATTGGGGAATCCCTCGCAGATTTCCCATTAGAGCAGTTGCGAGATGAGACTCTGTGACGAGTTTGACCAAGTGAGAGTAATTGATGGTCAAACGCTCCAGCCGAACGCCACCCCGTCCTTCCCCTACTTCGCGATTATGAAGGATAGGTTATACCAAGTGACGCAGGACACTCAAACTAAAGAGAGAGTCACGCAGCTTTTAATTCCAAAGAGTCGCTGGGAATTGGTATTCCAGGCGGCTCACTTTAATCCCATGGCTGGACACCTAGGGCAGGATAAGACACTAGCCCGAATAATGGCCCGATTCTATTGGCCGGGGATTCGCGGCGATGTCTGTAGGTGGTGTACGGCGTGCTGCGAATGCCAGTTAGTGAACCCAGCGGCCATTCCAAAAGCGCCTTTGCGCCCTCTTCCATTAATCAAGACCCCGTTTGAAAGAGTTGGGATGGATCTCGTTGGGCCATTAGATCGGTCAGCACGAGGGTACCGCTTTATATTAATTCTGGTGGACTATGCAATGCAATACCCGGAAGCAGTGCCTCTGCGCAATATCTCAGCATGCAGTATTGTGGAGGCGCTCTTCCGCATTATCCCCCGAGTTGGAATCCCAAAAGCGATTCTGACTGATCAAGGCACCACGTTTATGTCACGGACACTGCACGAACTGTATGGGTTATTGGGGATTAAGCCGATCCGCACCAGCGTGTATCACCCAAAAATGGACGGTTTAGTGGAACGGTTCAATCGCACCCTCAAGAATATAATTAAAAAATTCGTAAATGAGGACGCACATAATTGGGATAAGTGGCTCGAGCCCTTGCTGTTTTCAGTGCGAGAGGTCCCCCAAGCCTCCACGGGGTTCTCCCAGTTCGAATTATTATATGGGCGTAAGCCGCGCAGCATTCTAGATGTGCTGCGGGAAAATTGGGAGGAGGGACCTTCACAAAGCAAAAATGAAATTCAATACGTTATGGACCTGTGCGCAAAACTCCACACCCTCACCCACCTAACCCAGGAGAATTTGCGGCAGGCCCAAGAACGGCAAGCCCGCCTGTACAACAAGGGTACGCGCCTTAGAGAGTTCGCACCGGGAGATAAAGTACTTGTACTGTTGCCCACATCGAGCTCCAAATTGGTCGCCAAGTGGCAAGGGCCCTTTGAGGTCACACAGTGAGTCGGGGATGTTGACTACGAGGTGAGGGGGACGTCAACTTTGAGGTGAGGCGAAAGGACAGGGGTGGGGCGCTACAGATTTACCACCTCAACCTGCTTAAACTCTGGAATGAGGAGGTCCCCGTGGCATTGGTGTCGGTGGTTCCGGAGAAGGCGGAGCTGGGGCCAGAGGTTCAAAAAGGGGCATTGGCATCAGGTATCCCTCCGGTCCCCTGTGGAGACCACCTCTCCCCGACCCAACTCGCAGAGGTCGCCCAGTTGCAGACCAAGTTTTCAGATGTGTTCTCGCCCCTGCCCGGCTGCACTAACCTCATAGAGCACCACATAGAGACGCCCCCGGGGGTGGTAGTGCGTAGCCGCCCTTACAGGCTACCTGAACACACAAAAAAAGGTGGTTCGGGAAGAACTTGAGGCCATGCTCGAAATGGGCATCGTCGAGGAGTCCCACAGTGACTGGAGCAGCCCGGTAGTCTTGGTACCCAAGGCCGACAGGTCGGTCCGGTTCTGTGTAGACTATAGAAAAGTCAATGCGGTGTCTAAATTTGACGCGTACCCAATGCCTCGTATTGATGAGTTGCTCGATCGATTCGGCACTGCTCGCTTTTATTCGATGCTGGATTTGACGAAGGGATATTGGCAGATCCCCTTGACTCCACTATCCTGAGAAAAAATGGCCTTTTCCACACCGTTTGGTTTACACCAATTCGTCACACTTCCGTTTGGGCTGTTTGGGGTGCCCGCTATGTTTCAGCGTCTGATGGACAGGGTCCTCCGCCCCCACGTCACCTATGCGGCCGCTTATCTCGACGACATTATCGTCTAAAGCAATGACTGGCCGAGGCACCTCGAACATCTAAGGGCAGTCCTTAGGTCGCTGAGGCGAGCGGGTCTCACAGCCAACCTGAAGAAGTGTGCAATTGGGCGGGTGGAAGTATGGTATCTGGGCTTCCACTTGGGCAACGGGCAGGTGCATCCCCAAATTAACAAGACCACAGCAATTGTGGTCTGCCCGAGGCCAAAGACCAAAAAGGGGGTGAGACAGTTCCTGGGGCTGGCTGGCTACTATCGTAGGTTTATACCTAATTATTCAGACGTCACCAGCCCGCTGACTGATCTCACTAAAAAGGGGGCACCAGATCCGGTCCAGTGGACGGAGCAATGCCAGCAGGCTTTTTCTGAGGTAAAGGCTGCACTGTGTGGGGGGCCACTTTTACACTCCCCTGACTTTTCTCTCCCCTTTATGTTGCAGACCGATGCGTCGGAAAGAGGGGCTAGGGGCGGTTTTGTCCCAGGAGGTGGAGGGGGAGGACCGCCCCATCCTGTACATCAGCAGGAAGCTGTCAGTGAGTGAGGGGCGCTACAGCACTATAGAGAAAGAGTGTCTGGCCATCAAGTGGGCGGTCCTCGCCCTCCGGTACTACCTGCTGGGGCGCCCTTTCACCCTCTGTTCGGACCACGCGCCCCTCCAGTGGCTCCACCGCATGAAAGATGCCAACGCGCGGATCACTCATTGGTATCTGGCACTCCAACCCTTCAATTTTAAGGTGGTCCACAGGCCGGGGGCGCAGATGGTCGTGGCAGACTTCCTCTCCCGTCGGGGGGGGGAGTCAGCTGCAGGCCGGATGGCCACCCGGCCTGAGTCGGGCGGTGGGGGTATGTGGCAGCGGGGGCGTGGTCAAGCGCCGGTCTGTGACAGGAGGGCAGAGTCAGGGAATGTAAGTGGCAGAATCACTACACCTGACTGCAATTAACCTGTTTGTGTGTGTCTTCCCAGTGACCGCACCCTATTTAGGGAGGGACAGCGAGAGCAGAGGAGGTCTCCTGAATCAGACACCTGATGTGTGTGTGTGTGCGCGCGTGTCTGGCTATATGTTTCTGAGAGACCACTGAAAAGTGTGTTAAATAAAAAATATTGTGAACCTGATCTCTGTCCTGCCGTCCTCTGTGCTCCACCCACCAACACTGAACCACTACATTGGTATACTTTAAGTTGTAGTAGCCCGTAGTGTCAGGGGGAGGGGGATGAAAGACCTGTGGAGGTATCATGGAATGATAACTTTGCTGCAGAGAAGGATCTGTGAAGACTGAAATTAAAAATAGAGAGAATAAAGAATTACAGTAATGCTATGAGTTGTAAAGCTAGATATGATGTAAATATAGGCATTATTAGGTTGAGAAGGGTGTAGTATGGTGGCTTGTGTATTTGCAGAAAATATTTCCAAATTGCTGAACAAAATTTTGACATTCTGCAATATTGCAGAACACTGGGAAAAAAAAGTATTTTGACCACTGCTTCTGGATATTTGTATACACCTGGTCCAGAATTTTTTTTTATCTCTGGTTGGAAAGCATACATTTTTTGTGGAGTTTTGTTAATACGGTCTCGAGTTCTGTGTGGTTAAAATCCCCAACCACTATCACCACTCCCTCTGGGTGCCCATCTAGCTGGTTGCTAATAGAGCTGTGCAGCTCTTCCAAAGCTAGCTTAGTATTCACTTGTGGTGGGATGTAAACAGCTGTAATGAAGATAGCAGAAACCTCCCTTGGCAAGTAAAACAGCCTGCGTTTCACTACCAAGTATTCCACATCCAGGGAGCAGTGCTTCCTAATGATGTCTGTGGCTGTACAATAGTCGTTGTTACACACTCCTCCTCCGGTCTTACCGGAGTCTGCAGTCCTGTCAGCTTGATGCACAGTGTAGCCTGCTAGTCCGATAGCTTCATCAGGAATAGTGCTATCCAGCCACATCTCTGATTACCATCACACAGTTGCCCATGTTGTTCGATGAAAGCCTCAGCCTTATTTTGTCGATCTTGTTGACAAGTGACCGGCGGTTGGCCAGAAAGAGACTAGAAAGCAGTGGTCAGTATGGCTTAGCTCAGGGCTTTTCAAAGTGTGGGGCGCGCCTCCCCTGGGGGGGGCGCCAGAGTTCTTCGGGGGAGCGCAACATGAGGAAACATAAACCAGAATAAGTTACTATTGCGGACATTTAGCGAACTTCAGCTAGCCTTTCCAGAGACAAAATGGATTGATTTTTAGTACCTAAAGCTACAGTGAGTGAGGAGACAGAGTTTGGGCCAAGCAAAAAAACAGACCCTCCAGGATTTCGCGATGTTGCGATTTGCAAATTCAATCAATCCCCACGAATTCAGGGCAGTGTTGCAATTATATCCAATCACCGCAACCTTCCTTCCCGCAAATTTGACCAAACGTTGGCGTCGTCTTGAGGTGGCATCGACAAACTACCTTCCGCCTTACTTCCATGTATACGTTCAAGAGAAGCAGCATGCACGCAGTGTTGCCAGATTGGGTGGTTTTAAGTGCATTTTGGCAGGTTTTGAACATGTTTTGGACTGGAAAATGTCAGCAGTATCTGCCAATACTGCATGTGCGAGACAGTGTTTATGTAGGCTTAAATTCTGTTACTGAAAGTGTGTTATGTTTACAGTGAAGGACTGTGTGCACTTTACATTATTTTTTTACTTAATACAAGAAATTAATGGATGCCAACATTTTTGCCCAAATGGTATTTTATTTTCCATTGTTTAGGCAGCTTCAGCATCATAATGTGAGATTCTGTTCAAATTGTTTTTTTTTTCTTCTATGAAGCCTGAGACATTTATTTTATTAGTTTATAATTATTGTTTAATTTAGTCTTCAGGAGAGACTGCCTGCACACAGTACTAGTATTAATAGTTATTTTTCCTTACATGAAAGCTGAGGCATTTATATTATATTTTAAGGTAACTTCATGTTGTGCTGTGAGGTTCTATGCACTTTAACTTTTGAACCAACAGGTGCATTTGGATAAGTAAAGCCTATTTTTCTGCATTTTTGTAGTCCTGGTAATCTTTTATATTGATAAAGTTGTTTATAGGACCATTTTTCAGTGTCTTTGTTTTTTAATCAATAGTTTTTCAGTAATAACTTAATATTTAACATATCACTCAATTTTAATCACAAAAAGAGAAAATCGCAACAATTTCTCGCAACTTTCACTTCCTCCTGCAATGTAATCGCAACAAAAACCTAAAAAACACCGCAACTTTCATCGCAATTTTTTGGAAAACCCCCACAACATGAGACATTTTAGCCCGCAACAATCACAAAAAAGGCCTGCGGAATCCTGGGGGGACTGAAAAAAGAAGGAAGTATGACCACGATTATTTAAAGTTTGGATTTTCATGGACTGGATCTGAAGATGCTCCACTGCCACAGTGTGCTGTCTGCCAAGAGGTGCTAGCTAACAATGCTATGAGATGTTTAAAATGTGTAAAACAAGATGTTTTAAAAAGAAAAGCACAGATGTTTAAAACGTGTAAAAAAAAGATGTTTTAAAAAGCACAGATGTTTAAAATGTGTAAAAGAAAAAAATAAAAATGTATACAACAACCATTTTTTAAAAAATATGAATGGAACATTAAGTATAGCAACAACAAAAATTGTGAGGGGGGGCGCTCCCCCTCACAATTTGCTCTCTGAGGGGGGGGGGGGGCTGACTCTCCCACACTTTGAAAACCCCTGGCTTAGCTCATAGCCTAGCCTGCAAGCTGCCCCCTTACCCAGTTTCTGCCTTCTGTCCCAGCACCACCTCCCAAGCAGGTATTGGATCTCGTTCTTGAGCCCTCCAGGGCATAGGATCTCTGGAGGAATGGTGTCCGGTCCATCAATGGTATAGACCCAATGCTGTTTTCCAGTGACAAGTTGTTCAGTTCACTCATAGCTGACACAAGCATCCAATGCATGGACAAGTATACAAAACATACATAAAACAAAAAATGCTGCTATCCAACAGACAGCACCGAGCTGCTGCATACAGGCGTGCCGCCTTTAGCCAAGCCATTGCAGTGTTCCCATAATGCACTGCAAGCATACATTTGAATCTCTTGCTGTGGCCTCTGTCACATGAACAGAGACATGAATCTGCATCGCATCGAAAGAAACAGAGAGCCTCGTGAACTTGGGTTAAGCACAACAGCAGTCTCTTCAGAGAAACCCAGAGCATGAACACCACACACTAACAGACTATTGATAAAAATGATGCCAAATTAAAAAAAAAAAAAAAGGGAATAGTGTACCTAGTTTTTAAGTGCAACGAGACAAACACTGCCCCCCATGTATAAAAGCTAAAAACATATACTGCTTTTAACGGGATGTTACTTGCATAATAAAGTTACTTGAATACAGTTTACTTGAGAACACAATGTGCTGTAACTATCTCAATTACTCCCCTCACTCTGTGGTTGCTACTTGCTAGTTAGCTCATTAAGAAGAGGGAAGGGGTCAGGAAAGCTAGTAAAAGTAGATTAGCTGGTATGCTAAAAGAGCATTAGATATGGTATATAACGTTATACTTAAAGTCACATGAAAAACACTGAGCCAGCCACCTCTTCAGTCTTTCCCATGCTTGTAGTCGAATAAAAAGAAACAGGGACTGACTTCAAAACACTATAGAGCTTAATTTTGATTTACAGCATAGTAAAGTTAGCATGTTAAATTAACAGTAACACAAAACAATGTTCAACTATGCAACTTGGTTACAAATTGTTCATTAGCTAACAATAATTAAACAGGTCTTACCTTTAGGAAAATGGCAGTTCATGAAACACTGAAGTGTGTGGCAGGGGTTGATGGGTGTGGCACAAATTGCCTTGACTAGAAGTGTAAGGTCTCATCTCATTATCTCTAGCCGCTTTATCCTGTTCTACAGGGTCGCAGGCAAGCTGGAGCCTAACCCAGCTGACTACAGGCAAAAGGCGGGGTACACCCTGGACAAGTCGCCAGGTCATCACAGGGCTGACACATAGACACAGACAACCATTCACACTCACATTCACACCTACGGTCAATTTAGAGTCACCAGTTAACCTAACCTGCATGTCTTTGGACTGTGGGGGAAACCGGAGCACCCGGAGGAAACCCACGCAGACACGGGGAGAACATGCAAACTCCGCACAGAAAGGCCCTCGCCGGCCACTGGGCTCGAACCCGGACCTTCTTGCTGTGAGGCGACAGCGCTAACCACTACACCACCGTGCCGCCCGAAGTGTAAGGTGATTAAAGTAAATACCTCTCAATGAGAAAAATTCATCACTTTCCTGTATCTTTGGCTTTCACACTAAAATGCAATTAAATTCTACTCCCTTCTTCACAGCTGATTTTATTAAAAAAACTGAGTAAAATGCAATTATTATTAAAAAAAATCACTCAAGTTTGTCAAATTCAGTTCAATGTGATTCCACGCTGCATAAAGACTCTATTATTTCAAGGGTGTAGCTGGGGGGGGGGGGTCCTGGGATGCCCGTGACCCCCTCCTTTGTCGGACCATACATTTTTTCAATAGCCGCATAAGAATATTAGAAAAGCACCCACTGCAATTTTTCTAACATTTTTTAAAAAATTCGATTGTCACCTCAGCCTCATTAGGGTTTCTATAACCTTGTATGGACTTCCTGTGGTTTGGGCACAAAAACCCAGTTCTGCGCAAGTGCAACACGATCGCACTAGAAAGCATGGTCAAGCTGCCAGTGTAGCTACAGTCTTTTTAGTCGCGAATTATGAGTATTTCCTCGTGTTAATAATTTGCCATGTCAAAAACAAGTGTAACTTTCCTCCTTCTTTTGACATGAAGGGAGGTAAGCCCATCCATCCATTACCTGTCGCTGCTTATCCTGTCCTACAGGGTCGCAGGCAAGCTGGAGCCTATCCCAGCTGACTACGGGCGAGAGGCGGGATACACCCTGGACAAGTCACCAGGTCACCGCAGGGCTAACACAGACAACCATTCACGCTCATATTCACACCTACGGTCAATTTAGAGCCACCAATTAGCTTAACCTGCATGCCTTTTGACTGTGGGGGAAACCGGAGCACCCAGAGAAAATCCACACAGACACAGGGAGAACATGCAAACTCCACACAGAAAGGCCCTTGCCAGCCTCAAACCCAGGACCTTCTTGCTGTGAGGCGACAGTGCTAACCACTACACCACTGTGCCGCCCTAAGAGAGGTACGCTATATATATATTTTCCCCCCATCAAAGTTGCATTTTGTGGCTTTGAAGCCAAGTTTTAATGCCGTTTCTAGAACACAACATCAAGAAAACGTGGAAGAAACCGCAATAATGGAAGAGCCGGTTTCTAAGCTACCTAAAACTAGCAATGGTAATTATTTTTTGTTACATAATGTACTCAGGCTGCCATTCAGTGTGTGACCCCCTTTGAAAAATCCTAGCTATGCCACTGTATTTACAGGTTGCTATTATTTACTTATTAAATATTAAGTAACCCAAATCCCAGTTTTTACAGTGTAGGTATTCACCTCTGTTTGTATGAAACCCCAAAATAAGAGCTGGTCCACCCAATTCACTTCATAAGTCACATAATTAATTGATTAATATCCACCTGCGTACAAAGTGTTACATGATTTGTCATATGATGTCTGTATAAATCAACCTGGGGTGGGTTTCCCGAAAGCCTCTGAAGGCCAAGAGAGTCTTAAATTACCTCTTAAGATCCATCGGCAAGCTAACATGGTTTTCCTGAACAACATCGTAGCTCAAGTAGTCCTTTAGTTTACTCGGAATTTACGAAAGACCCGGACCACTCGTTCAAAACACAGCCACAGCTGAATACACAGACTGCGCATGCGAGGGACTCTCACAGTTACCGGGGGAAACTGGTGTCGAATGTGCTGCCGGTGTTCAAATATTTTTCTTGTACGTTGGAAGTACACTGAGTTAATTATTAAATAAATATACGAAAAACATTATGAATATATTTAAATGTTATGGAATTATGTATAGACATCGTGATGTTACATTTTAATAAAATTTAACTCCATTACGTGAGTGTCAGTCCTGCGCGTGCGCCGAGTGGACTCCAGCACGCGCGCTGTTAACGATGCGCACCTGAACTCTATTAAGGAACTATTGGCCCTCTTCCACTACCCTTTTTCAGCTCACTTCAGCTCACTTCAGCCCGACACGGCTCGCGTTTTGACTACCTCAGAGCAGCACGACTCAGCTCGCTTCAGCCCTGCTTAGCACCCAAAACTCACACGGTTTTGGAGTGGTGCTGAAGCGAGCCAAACCGAGCCGAGTGGGGCTAGGGGCATGAGGAGACACTCCCCTGTGCACTGATTGGTGAGGAGGAGTGTCCTCACATGCCCACACACGCCCCGCGAGCACGCTGGGATCTGTAAACACCGTAAACCCGGAAGAAGAATAATTACGAATTACGAGAATTTCTGAAGCCTTATGCGCCTCGCCTCATCTATACACTCTTGCCAGTATCTGTTGGCGTTGTCGGTGACAACAAGCCACAGCACCAAGACCAGCAACACTAACGACTCCATGTCCTCCATGTTTATTGTTTACTATCCGGGTTGTGAGACTACCGCTTAAAAGGTCACTGATGTCACTGTTTGCGCCGCCTAACGACATCACGTGACGTCCACCCACTTTCGCTAACTCCACCCAATGTGTCCACCCACTTCCAGCCAGCACGGTTCAGCACGGTTGTAGTCGAAATGCAACTCCAACAGCCCCACTCAGCTCGACTCAGCCCAACTCAGCACGGCATGGCTCAGCCCAACTCAGCCACGTTTGTAGTGGAAAAGCGGCATATGTGTGCACCTATTTAAGGACTGTGCTGATGAATGATCAGTGATAAGTATTACAATACGTTAGTACGCGTTACCGGTCCTTTCTACCCGTGTTTCTGATTCCTGTGTCTGGTTCTCATTCTGCCTTTGATATTCTGTTTGCGCCTCACCCGACTCTTTGCTTGTTCCACATTTTTGATCTAGCCTACCGTTTTGGACTGTTTACCTGTGTATATATTTATTCACTGTTATTATTAAAATTAATACTTCTGCACTTACATCTGCCTACCTCGTGTACCTGACAACGAATAATTAACTAATTTAGTGTCATAAATGAGACACATTTCTGCACCTCTAATAGTGTGCACGCGCGCGTGAGAGAGAGCGCGGTTTTGATCTGTGTATAGTGTACCCC